>NC_058135.1:134275479-134336811 GCF_016433145.1 Gracilinanus agilis
CCCTTCCCCTTCCCTCCTATCTCCCCTCCCCTCCCTTCCTCTCCTCTTCCCTCCCTTCCTTCCCTTCCCCTCCCCTCCTCTCCTCTCCTCTCCTCTCTCCTCTTCTTTCCTTTTCCCTTTTCTCCTCTCTTCTTCCTCTATACTACTTCACTTTCATCAGCTCCCATAGATTTAATCATCCCTATGCTGATGATTCTCAGATCTATCCATCCTGCCCAAAACTCTCTGCTAATCTCCTATCTCACATTTCGACGTCTTTAATTGAACGTCCCAGTAGACATCTTAAACTCAACATGTCCAAAACCTGACTCATTGTCTTTCCTTCTAAATTTCCTCCTCCACAACATACACTAATTTTCCTATTACTATAAAGAGCAACATCATCCCCCAAGTCCCTCAGGTTCACCTAAGAGTCATTCTGGGCTTCCTCACCTTTCCTCCCAATCCCGCCCAACCCTCCCATTCCCATATCCAAGTTATTATCAAGGCCAGCCAATTTCTCCAAAACAACATTTCTCAAACATGCCTTCTTTTCTTCTCTGACACTGCCTCTACTCTAGTACAAGCCCTCTGCCTCTTCCACTCCACTGACCTCTCTGGCCTCTTTTAAGTCCCCACTAAAATCCCTTCTTTTCCTGGAAGAACTTCTTAACTCCAGTGCAGTGATGGGCACCCTTTTGAGCTTGGTGTGTCATAACTTGGGTGGTGTGTCACTTCGAGAAAAAAAAAACATAATTTCATAATATTTATAGTTTAAATAACAAAAATGTATAATTGAAATATATAACTTAATAAACCAAAATAGGTAAATTAATCTAGGTAGAATTGTCATCTATAGTGCACAGAGTGTCTACACTACACTACAGCAAATATTTCATCCTCGGCATGTGGCCCCGTACTTCTCTGTATGCGGCCGCATGCAGCCACGTGTCATCGAATATGGCTCTGCATGTCAGTGCTGACACACGTGTCATATGTTTGCCATCACCGCTCTAGCACCTTCTTTCTGTTAATTTCTTGTTTTCCCTGTGCGTAATTTGTTTTGCATATATTTGCTTGTACATTTTTTTCCCCATTGAGGGCAAGAACCATCTTTTGCCTCTTTTATAACCCCACTGCACAGCACAATGCCTGGCACATAGTAGGTGCTTAATAAATATTGATTGATTGGCACTAATTGTGTAGCACTGGGCAAGTCATTTAAACTTTCTAAGTTTCAGCCTCCATCTGGAAAATGGGGATAAAAATGATCCCTGCCTGAGAGAGCTATTGTTAGGCTCAAAGGAAAGGGTGTTTTTTAAGTCTTCAAGCCAAATATAAATGGAAGTTCTTTTTATTCTAGGAGCTTGGGAGTTTTGCTGGCTAGTCAGATCAAGGGGTCAGCTGGGGTCTGGCTGGTTACCTAGGGCTATCAGGGGAGATAATGTGTGTAAAGCACTTTGCCAACCTTAAAGCCTATATAAATGTTAGCTAGTTTTTTTTTTTAATTCTTTTAGCAAGAGGAGGTATACCTTCAGATGGACAAAGGCGACCTGGAGGAAATACGAGAAAGAAGACTTGTGTTAGTAATATTTGGGGGGCCATTGCTATTTCTCAACCCAAACTTGGGAGGGAGGGCTTGTGGCTCTAGTTCTGACAGATGGCAAACCTAGGGAAAATGCCTAGACCCAAGAGCCAGGCAGATGAATCAGTTAGGTCTAGAATCCAAGGCTCCCACGATGGACCTGCTCCTGCCAGGCCCTCTGGAAGAAGGGGAAGAACATTGAACTGGGAGTCAGAAGGCAATGCTCAGTTCTGCTTCAGCCCCTTAACCCACCCCAGCTCCAGTTTTCTTATCAGCAAAATGGGGCTAAGAATACCTGGTCTACAACCTGGCTCTCTAGTTAGGTGACTCCAAAGAAATGAGAGATGTGAATGCTTTTGATTGTGAGGATTGCTATTGGGCAGGACTCTGGGCTAGGCAAATGTTGAAGTAGGCCAATGTGTTCTTGGATTTTTGCATCCCTCCTTGAACACTCTCCTTCTCTCTTTTCATCACCCACCTATCCTGCCATACACATAAGGGATCTCAATGTCTGAGTTCTTTCCTAGACTTAGAGAAGGATACGGCTAGAAGGGAGCTGAGAGGACCTTCTCTTGTTTTACAGATGAGGAAACTGAGGCCTGGAGAGAAGCAGTGACTTACCTTACCCGAATCTCCCCTAATTCAGCCTGTTATTTCTGATGTTCTGAGTCAGTGAATACAATAGAAAGTGTACTGGCTCTGGAGGACCTGGTAGTCAAATCCTACCTCTGATGTCTAATACCGGTGCCATCTTGTGAAAGTCACTGAGCCTCCCCTGGCCTCAGTTTCCTCATCTGTAAAATAAGGTTGAGCTAGATGACCTACGAGACACTTTACATCTTAGATCTATGTCCCTACAGCAGTAAGAAGGGCCCATCACATGAGTATCTCTCTGTATTTTCCAGGCAAATCTCCAATACTGGAAGGTGCTGATGGCTTTTTTTTTAAACCCTTACCTTCCGTATTAGAATAGATACTGTGAATTGTTTCCAAGGCAGAAGGACAGTAAGGGCTAGGCAATGGACATTAGGTGACTTGCTCAGGATCACACAACTAGGAAGTGTCTGGGACCAGATTTGAACCCAGAATTTCCCATCTCTAGGCCTGGCTCTCTATCCACTGAGCCACCCAGCTCAGTGGAACAATTATCTTGGGTTTTCCCTTGCCTAAGCTGCAGAGTTTCTTCACTTATAATCCAGAGAGCCCCTTGCAGGGCTATGGAAACTCTAGCAGCTTCCTTATCTGCCACTGACCATCCATAGGACGAACTTAAGAGGATGAAATGGACCCTCCACAGAACTCACAAGAGCCAAGGCAGAGAAAAGCAAATGGATAGGCTCCAGTTTTTGTCCCTTAAGAGACACTACTAGTAACAGCAAGACAACATGACTTGGGGAATAGATAGTTGAACTTTGAGTAAGGCGTTCCTGGGTCCTGGATGAGGAGCCAGAGAGACTTGGCTTCCCATCCCTTCTCTGACACATCCCGATTGTGTAATTCTCAGAGCTCTCAACAATCTTTTTCTTTTTTTAACTCTCCCTTCTGTCTTACAATTAATACTAAGTGTCTATTCTAAAGAAGAAGAGTGGCAACTGGAATTAAGTGACTTGCCCAGGATCACACAACTAGGAAGTGTTTGAGGTCAGATTGGAACCCAGATCCTCCCATCTCTAGGTCTGGCTCTCAATCCACTGTGCTACCTTGTTGGCCCTGCTCTGGGTAGTCTTTAAACCTAGAAGTGACATGGAAGACAGCAGCCCAAAATTAGCCACTGGAGTTTGCTCATCAATAGTCCCCTGCACCAATGAGTTCCCAGGTCTAGTGCCCATCCCTGCTCATCGTGGAGGGTAGTTGTGAGTACATCAAAATGAAGTAATAGATGAGAAACTTTGCAAGCCTTATGATAATACATGTATAACCCAGATCAAATCACTTACCATCTCTGAGAGGGGGGAAGGAAGGGAGGGAGGGAGAGAGACAATTTGGAGCCTATAATTTTGGAAAATATATGTTGAAAATTGTTATTACATGTAATTGGGAAAAGAAAATATCTAAATAAAATTATTTTAAGAAAAGAAACTTTGCAAGCCTTAAGACAGTTTTAAAACATCATTGGTTCTTTTTTCTAGGAATCAGGAAGGCTTCCTCGAGTCCCTGGTCCTATTAGATAAATTCTTCTTGGTCATTTCAAAATGGCAGCAAAGGTCTTGTTGCCCATGACTATTCTCCACTCATATTAAACAATATCAATAAATAACAAAAGCTGAATAGTAATAACAAATGTAAAGCAATTAGTAAATAATAATGATAACAGCTACCATTTATCCAGTACTCACTGGGTGAGAGCCACTGTGCTAAGCACTTTACAATTATTATTTCATTTGATCCAACAACCCTGGGAGGCAGGTGCTATTATTACCCTTATTTACATTTGAGGAACTGAGGCAAATAGAAGTTGTGCTTTGACCAGGATCACACAGCTAGTGTCTGAGGCCGAATTTGAACTCGGGTCTTCTTAACTTCAGGTCTGGTGCTCTACCCACTGTACCACCTAGCTGACTAACTATATAACACCAAACTTAATGTACATCTTTGGCACTGTAATGTGTGCCAGAACTTATTTGGTAAATATTCTTTTAAAAAGGGTAGCTAAGTGGCAATGGATAGAGCACTGAGCCTGGGTTCCAGAAGACCCAAATTCAAATCCAGCTTTAGACACATAAACTGTGTGATCCTTAGCAAGTCAATACTGTTTGCCTCAGTTTCCTCATCTGTAAAATGAGCTGGAGAACCACCCCATTTTCTTTGCCAAAGAAACTCCAAATGGGGTCATGAGGAATTGGACACAACTATCCATTGTGCCAACAAATAAAGTTATTTATTGGGAGCCATTAAGTACTAGGGAAATCAGGAGACCTGGTGGGAAATAGAACTTGAGCTGAGCCTGGAAGGGAGGTAGGGGTTCCAAGAGCCAGAGGCAAAGAGGATCAGCTTGTGCACAAAAAAGAAAAGAATGGGGACAGGAGATGAAATGTCACTTTATTTTTTTTTAAACCCTTACATTCTGTCTTGGAGTCAAGACTGTGTATTGGCTCCAAGGCAGAAGAGTGGTAAGGGTAGGCAATGGGGGTCAAGTGACTTGCCCAGGGTCACACAGCTGGGAAGTGTCTGAGGCCAGATTTGAACCTAGGACCTCCCACTCCAGTTAGAGATGTGGAGACCAAAGCCCAGAAATGTGATTTGACTTGCCCTTGGTCCCATGGGTAGGAAATGGCAAACCAAGGATTTGAACCCTGGTCCTCCCACTCCAGTTGCAGGACCATCACCACTAAAGAATGTAGTGTCCCATTTCTCCATAGAAGTGGGAAATTTCCTAGACTCATGATTTTCCCCTACTGTGAGGAGAGCGATAACCTGGAGCCCAGAGGTCCTCCCAGCCTCATTAGGTCTAGGGCACTGACGAAAGAACTCTTAGCAAATGTAATCTGAAACAGGGCTCTCATTTCCCTCCCCTTGTGGGGAGGTTTTGGAATGATTTGTGATGACTACTTGAAATAGAGGCTGGGTGTGGGCTTCAGTTACAGGGTTGCTGCTCCCAGGAATATGAGCTCAGCATTTGTGCCTGTGGGTGGAGGACAACATACTGGAACTCTTTACTAGAGATTCTCTCCTCTCCCCTCCCCTCCCCTTCTTTGGTCAATGGGTAGCATGTACTTGCTGGGTTTCTCCTCCAAGAGACAATATGTCCTTCTTAAGAAACAAGGGGCAAGAGAGGGGAATTGCTGAGTGGCACAGTAGAGTGCCAGGAGTCATGAGGGCCTGGGTTCAAATCTGGATTCAGACACTTCCCAGCTGTGACCCTGGGCAAATCACTTACCCCTGTTTGTCTAGCCATTGTCCTTCTGTCTTAGAGTTGTTACTGAGACATGAAGCAAGGATTTTTTTTAAAGAGAGATTGTGGGGAAGAACAGCAGAAGAAAAATTAGCTTTTGATAAATAGCATCTACTTACTAGCCATATGTCTTACCTCTGTTTTGATGAGTGTCTTAATACCCATGATTCTATAGCATGTAAAGAGGTTTTTTTAAATATAGAAGCATGTATTTTCTTTTTCTCCTACTTTTCTTTCCAATGGGAAAAAAGAAAGGCAAAACAAAAAATCCTTGTAAAAATAAATATAATCACACAAAACAAATTCCCACATTGGCTGTGTCCAAAAATACATGTTTCACTTTATATATGTAGTCCATCACTCCTCTGTCAGAAAGTGGGAAGCATGCTCCTTCATCAGTCATCTGGAATCCTGGTTAGTAACTGTTTTGATTCTTGCCAATCAAAGTTGTTTGTCTTTAAAGTGTGGCTATTATAGTACAAGTTATTCTTCTGGTTCTGCTCTCTTCACTCTGCATCAGTTCATGCAAATTTCCCCTGGTTTCTCCAAAACAATACTGACAATAACTTCTCTCTCAGTCAAATGTCAAACATCAAAGTAACTTTATCAAGACATTCCTAGAAATTAACCAAAAGTGAGACTCAATCCCAAGGGTCTAGGAGAAACAAACGTTAATGCTAACAACTCATTATTGTTGTCTTTCAGTCATTTCAGTCATGTCCCAACTCCTCTTGGCACCATTGGAAGTTTCCTTTTTTTTTTTTTTTTTTTTTAACCCTTACTTTCTGTCCTAGTAACAATTCTAAAAACAGAAAGGCCGAAGGCTGGCAAAAGAAGTTAAGTGACTTGCTTAGGGTCACATAGTTAAGGAGTATCTGAGGTCAGATTTGAGCCCACTTCCTCCTGATTCCAGACTGTGCTCTATTAAACCATCTAGCTGCTCCCTTTTGGGATTTTCTTAGCAAAGATCTTGGAGTGGTTTGCTATTTTCTTCTGCAGATCATTTTACAGATGAGGAAATTGAGGCCAATGAAGTTAAGTAACTTACCCAAGGTCACACAGTTAGTAAGTGTCTGAAGTCATATTTGAACTCAGGAAGACGAATCTTCCTAATTCCAGACCCAGCTCTTTACCTACTGTGTCACTTAGCTGCCCTAAATCATATTTACATAGCCTTTTATGATTGTCCAATTGCCATCCTCACCACAAGCCTGTGAAGGAGATAGTGCTCACACATTTTGCAGATGAGAAAACTGAGGCTGACAGAAGGAAGGTGACTTGTCTATGGTGAGGTGTGGGAGCTTAGGTTACCACTGAGGTCTCCCGACTCCAAGTCCAGGTAATTCTTTTGGGTGGCAGCTCTGGACACAAATGTCTTCCATACAACACCCTCTGGCTTTATTATTGCCCTCTGTTCCTTATTTCCATCTTCAAAGCTAAGCTTAATATTCATTTTTAACTTGCTTTAATAGGACCTGAAGATCTAGACCTGGAAAGAACCTAATTGATCATCTAATCCAGCCTTCTCATTTTGGGGTTGAAGAAATTGAAGACCAGAAATATTTGCTGCCTTTTTTCAGGTTACACACATAGTAAGTAGAAGTGTTGTGATTTGAACCCAGGTTGCCAAAGTCCTAATTAATGTCTCTTTCCACAGTAAAACATCCTGTTTTATTTCATTTGTACAAAACTATTTTAGAATTGTATACAATGTGACTTATTGTGGGTCTATACTTTTTTTATCCAAAGATATTTTATTTTCCCAATTACATGTAATAACAATTTTCAACATACATTTTCTGAAATTATAAGATCCAAATTGTCTTCCTTCCTCTTTTCTCTCCCCTCCTCCAGGAGAGAGATGGCAAGCAATTTGATCTGGGTTATATATATATATAATCAGGCAAAACATATTTCCATATTGGCCATTGTTGTAAGAGAATACTCATATAAAATCAAAATGTCAAAATAAAATCATAAAGAAACTTTAAAATGTGAAAGATAGTCTGCTTTGATCTGCATCTGATTCCAACAGTTCTTTCTCTGGAGGTGGATTGCATTCTTTGTTATAAGTCCATCAGAATTGTCCCGAATCATTGTATTGCTGAGAGTAGCTAAGTCTTTCACAGTTGATCATCATACAATATTCCTGTTATTGTGTACAATGTTCTCCCAGTTTTGTTTATTTTGCTTTCCATCAGTTTATGTGGAGCTTTCCAGCTTTCTTGAAATCATCCTGCTTATCATCTCTTATAGCACAATAGTATTCCATCAACATTATATACCACAATTTGTTCGGCCATTCCCGAATTGATGGACATCCGCTCAATTTTTAATTCTTTGCCACCACAAAAAGAGCCACTATAAATATTCTTGTAGGAGTGGATCATTTCCTCTCTTTTATGATCACTTCGGTATACAGACCTAGTAGTGGTATTACAGGTTCAATGCGTATGCACAGTTTCATAGCCCTTTAGACATAGTTCCAAATTGCTCTCCAGAATGGTTGGATCAGTTCACAACTCAACCAACAATGCATTAGTGTCCCAATCCCTTCCAACATTTTTCACTTTATAGTCATATTGACCAATCTGATAAGTGTGAGGTAGTACCTCGTCATTATTTTAATTTGTATTTCCCTAAGCAAGAATGATTTAGAGCATTTTTTCATATGACTACTGATAGCTTTGATTTCTCCATCTGAAAATTGCTTGTTCATATTCTTTGTGGGTCTATACTTCTTTAGGAACAAACCTATCCAAAAGCATGGCAAGATCAAAAGTGAGCTATCTCAACCTTCCCTCATCAAGCTTTAGGTTCTTTAGAGGGAAAAGAGATGAAAGAAAGTGGGAAAAGACCTATATGTACAAATATATTTATAGCAGCCCTTTTTGTAGTGGTAAAGAACTGGAAACTAAGGAGATATCCTTTAGCTAGATGGTTCAGTAGAAAGAGAGAAAATCTGGGTTCAGTTCTGGCCTCAGAAACTTATTATCTGTGTGACCCTGGGCAAGTCATTTAACTTCTGATTACCTGACAAAAGGTTTCACTGGAGAAAGAAATGGCAAACTACTCTAGTATCCTTGCCAAGAAAACTCTATGGATACCTATGGTCCATAGAGTCACAAAGAAGTTGGATAGAACTATACAACAATAATTAGGTAATAGCTAAACAAATTATAGTAAATTAATGTAATAGAATACCATTTTAGTATAAGAATAATGGCAAAGTGGGGCAACTAGGTGGCTCAGTGGATTGAGAGCCAGGCCTAGAGACAGGAGGTTCTAGGTTCAAATCTAACCACAGAGACTTCCTAGCTGTATGACCCTGGGCAAGTCACTTAACCGCCATTGCATAGCCCTTACTGCTTTTCTGTCTTAGAACCAATACACAGTATTGATTCTAAGATGGAAGATAAGGGTTTAAAAAAGAAGAATGGCAGGGACAGGGGGATTCAGAGAAATCACTGAGGTGGCACAGAGCTGGACCCAGAGTTAGGAAGACAAGTTTGAATCCTTATACATATATGAACAGTGTGACCCTTGGTATGTCATTTTACCTCTCTGTGCCTCAGTTTTCTCATCTGTAAATGGGGATGAATATAGCACCTACTTCCCAGAGTTGTTGTGAGTATCAAATGAGATAACATTATAAAGTGCTTTGTATACTTTAATGCATTATTTTAGAGAACCCTAGGAAGATTTGTATGAATCGATGCAAAATGGAATGAACAGACTCAGAAGAATTTTGAAAGACTTAAGAATTCTAACCAACAAAATGATCAACTCTGATTCCAGAATATGGATGATAAAGAATATACCCACCCCCTGACAAAGAGGTGACGGTATAAGATGCAGAATGAGGCATGCTTTTTTGGATATAGCCAGTATGAGAATTTACCCGACTCTGAACACTTGTTCCAAGGGTTCTACTTTTCTTTGCTTTTTTTTTCTTTTTCTTTTTCTCTTTCTGGTATGTGTATGGGGTAATTTGAGAGGGAGAGAAAATAAAGGCTTGTTAACGAAAAGGAATTAATTTAAAAAAAAAGATCTTTAAGGGGGTTCCAGGTGTAAAGAGGGCCCAAGGTATAAAGGTGTATTATAAGCTATTTCCAAAATAGAATAACATAGTCAGGTATTGTTAAATACAGGATTGAGAAACCCTGCTGCTGGATAGTCAGTGATGGACCAGTTGATAGAACTCAGCTCTCAATTAGTTCCTCCTTCACAGCTGACCAAAGAGGAAGTAAATAATCCTTCCTTAACCACTAGTAAAGTAAACCCAGTTCTTTTAGATGTTATAAATATAGATAACTTAAATTCCTGAAGATGATTTTAATCTGACTGCAATTTGATGATTAAAATATTAATCTTGATGATAAGAGATTAATAATCACTTGATTAAACTTTTTTTTTCAAACCCTTACCTTCCGTCTTGGAGTCAAGACTGTGTATTGGCTCCAAGACAGAAGAGTGGGTAAGGGTAGGCAATGTGGGTTAAGTGACTTGCCCAGGGTCACACAGCTGGGAAGTGTCTGAGGCCAGATTTGAACATGGGACCTCCCATCTCTAGGCCTGGCTCTCAATCCACTGAGCTACCCAGCTGCCCCCTTGATTAAACTTTTAAATAGAAGAAGCTAAGCTTCAACTGTCACCTTGTCACCTAAGAATATTGGCAGCTGATCAGGTCAGTAACAGGTTTCTCTTTTAAACTTATTTAATGAAAGAAAAACAAGGATGGGTAAAAGATAGGTTAAAGTGGAAAAGGAAGAGAGATTGGGAATAAAACCTGAGTCCTTGTTAAGCTAAATAAACTAATAATATATCTTCAGGAGATTTCAGATGATGTTGACACACTGAACCTGACAGGCTGGTTCGCCTCAGCCAGGCCACTGGGTCTAGCCCAAGCTGCTAGATGGTTTAGCTCAGATCAAGTTGGCTACTCTTTTTTTTTTTTTTTTTTTTTTTAATTTTAAACCCTTAACTCCTGTGTATTGACTTATAGGTGGAAGAGTGGTAAGGGTAGGCAATGGGGGTAAAGTGACTTGCCCAGGGTCACACAGCTGGGAAGTGTCTGAGGCCAGATTTGAACCTAGGACCTCCCGTCTCTAGGCCTGGCTCTCAATCCACTGAGCTACCCAGCTGCCCCCAAGTTGGCTACTCTTAATAGGATTGTTCTTCTGCAATTATCTTCTTGTTGGTAATGAGAAATTTGTACATCAATGATGATGTTTTGGCAATAGATGTTAATGACCCTGGAAGAGCCTAGGTAACGATCCCTAAAAGGTATAAGTTCACCCTAGCTTGTGAAATAGCTACGAGACTATTTGAAGAGCCTACCCTCCCACCGTTTCTCATAACCGAGACCCTGAGATGAGGATCCAGCTTCTATTTATAGGGTGCTCTTAACAGTCTTTTTGGTCTCATACCAGCTCACGCCAACCCCTGAATTCTACAATCCAAACTAGCTGGCAACTGTTCTAGCCCAAGATGGCTTCTTGCAAAACTATTTACACAGGACTCCACCTCACATCTACTATAAGGCTATTCCAATGAATAAGGTCCATATCGAGAGAGCTCACATATTCCTCCTAGGTTATAACTGTTCAACACTTGCTCTAGAGGGTCCCCCAGAACAATATTGCTCTTGCTTGTTCTGAGATAACCAGTAGAGACAGGAGTGATAAAAGCTTAATCCTCTAAAGTTAAAAACAACTACAAAAGTCTCTGCCTTGAAATGGAACGGTTAGACCAGAAGGCTTACATTTTAAAATTCTAGAAAAGCTATTTTCATGCTATTGAGTCATTCTCTGACTTACAAGCAACTAACTTGTGGACACGTCCAGGGCCCACTGCTTGGCAGCTTGCACACTGACTCCTGACCTGTTCCTAAGTTGTTGCACCTCTCTCTCTCTATATATATATATACTCCACATCCTAAGGGCATTCAAGCTGTCTTAGGCCAGTGGTACCATGTAGGCAAAATGCATGGTCCAATAGCTCTCCCCATCACTTCTTTTCTTTTCAAGGATATCATAGGCTCAAAGCACTAATGTAAGAGGATATAACGATATAAAAACTTAATTTAAGAGGATTTAAAGATATAAAAAACTCTCCTATTCATCTTCCAACATTTAATATCATATGCTCTCCAAAAAAATAGTTATGAGGTCAGCATTACCACTGGGCCACTAAAAAGCAGAATCCAGTATAAAACCTAAAGTATTTAAGTAGAATTCCTCAAAGATGAGATAAAGTTTACCATGTCTTAGATAAGCAATAGATACAGAGAGCACAACTGCTGCCAGGATCACTTCCATTTTTTGTTGTCCAGTCGGTTCAGTCATATCTGACTCTTTGTGGCAACTTTTGCCATTTTCTGGATGAAGATACTGGAGTAGTTTGCCATTTCCTTCTCCAGTCCATTTTTTACAGTTGAAGAAAGTGAGATAAACAGGGTTAAATGACTAGCCCAGTGTCATACAGCTAATAAGTGCCTGGGGACAGATTTGAACTCAGATCTTCCTGACTCTGGGGCTGTCTCTCTATCCACTGCACCCCATCACTTACATAGTCCAACTGATTCCACCTTGGGCAATCTTATTCTCTTACAGATACTCACATCATTTTAGCTCTCTTTCTTCCTGACTCTCTTTTTCCAGCTCTTGCTCAGCTACAACAAAGAAGTCTCCCTCTTCTCCTTTTCCTCTTCCCTTTATTCCATCTGCAAGCCAAAAGAGAAGAAAATGACCTTTTGTGATTGATAAGCATGGAAAAGGCTAATGATAGACTTAGGTTAAGAAAAAGGAAAATCAGAAGTTTGAAGTAAAATGGAAAATAATTGGCATCAACATCTAACTCCTCTGCAAGTACCTAGAAGTTCTTTATAAGGATCTCTACAATGGCCTTATGTCCTGATTTTCTTCTAATTAAATCTATGCTTTTTCTCAAACACGAGCAAATTTAAGAATTTTTTAAAATCCTTCTTATTCAAGCACATTTTTTTTCTAGTTTGTGCAGAAACTCGGATTACCACTGCTGTTTTCCACTTTTTTTCCTGACTGATGTATCAGATTCCATCTACATTGTGTTTGTATTTAGTTGGCCTCCTAGAGGAGCCTGGGAGCTTAATCATCACTTATAATATTGTTCCCAAGAGCAAATGCATTCTGTTCTCAGATAACCCACTCGAAGAGAAACCTTCCCATCAGAATCCCGAAAACCTGCAAAGTTTACCCTTCTCATGAACCAAGACAGGAACTTTTTAAAATGAGCAACCAGAAGAGAAGATTGGATCTACCAGTTTTTCACACACACAAAAAAATCCTAATCTGGAATTAGGTACAACACGTTTGAAAACTCTGGAATGATTGTAAAGAAACCAACTACTTGGACCCTTTTCCTTTAGCCTCTTTTCAGTTAGAGTGGTAGCCAGCAAAGTGAGGTCAGTAACCAGCACTGCCCAGAACACTGTAAACAGAGAACTGAGAGAAGGTCGGTCCCAGTGACTTCTCGTGGCCCTCAAGGAGTGGTATTGAATGACTGAAGAAGCTGAGCCAACTTTATTCTACTTAACCCAAAGCACAAGGGAAATGAGTGTAGTTCAGGAAATCAGGAGTGAAGAAAAAGACCACAGGCAGTAAAGAAGAGAAGAAGATCTTTTAAATTCCCAGAGCCACAGAGAAACCCCAGATCCCTCCATGCATGGAAGAATTCCCATCATAAATATGGAATCATCAATTTAGAGTAGGAAATTATTACTCTAGGTCACAGGATCCTAGGAGGAGGGCTCAAAGACACTTCTGTCATCTTCTACTCCAACCCCTTCCTTTTACAGATGAGGAAACTGAGGCCCAAGGAAAGTTTACCCACAGTCATACAAGTAGCAAGTAGCAAAGCCAAGATTCACAACCAGGTCTCCTTATTTAAAATCCAATACTGTTTCAATTGGACTCCATGTAGCATAACAAATAGTAATATCATAGCAAATAGAACACTGACTAAGGATATGGAAGATGCTGCTGCAGGGTTCTTTTCCCACATCACCTTAAAAAACAACCATTTTTTAATATGTTTCATGCTCACCATTGTAAATAGGAAAAAAAAGATTGCTTTAAATTGTTCCTCAAAGGGTTTACTGAAGAATCTACTCGTGACATAGAAATGTTATGTTTACCCAAAGGAGTCATTTGTTTGTTTGTTTGTTTGTTTTAAACCCTTGTACTTCGGTGTATTGTCTCATAGGTGGAAGAGTGGTAAGGGTGGGCAATGGGGGTCAAGTGACCTGCCCAGGGTCACACAGCTAGCTGGGAAGTGGCTGAGGCCGGGTTTGAACCTAGGACCTCCTATCTCTAGGCCTGGCTCTCACTCCACTGAGCTACCCAGCTGCCCCTTGGAGTCATTTGACTAATAGTTGCTTAGTGTTGGTCACCTCCAATCAATCCACAAATCAATGGTGAAATATTTATTAGGGAGATGTACTCAGCATTCTCCACTAACTTGTTTTTTCCTGAATTCTTTTGAGAGACTGTTGTTCAGTTGTTTCAACTGTGTCCTACTCTTTGTGGCCCCATTTGGGGTTTTTCTGGCAAAGACACCAGAGTGGTTGCCCATTTCTTTCTCCAGCTCATTTGATAGATGAGGAAACTGAGATAAACAGGGTTAAGTGACTTGTCCAAGATCACATAGCTAATAAGTGTCTGAGGTGATATTCAAACTCAAGCCTTCCTTTTCTAGATCTAAATTTACACTGGATGCTATTTAATCTACCTTTATATAATTGTCCTGGGGAGTTGTACTCCATTAAAATTGCTACTTAAATTTCTCAAGATCTTCCTTTCTCACTTTTCCTTAACTTCCCCAAATAAATATCTAAACTTCTTCCGGAAATTCTCTTCCTACAGTGATCTGCCTTGATCTTAGCCATCACAATTGTACCCTTCTCCTGTTGGGTGGGATACCAGGCTAGGTCCATGAGGGTTTCTAGTGTCCAGTACTTTATCTATTTGCATACACTGAAATGGTCCCCAAAGCACAAGAAAATAAGCCATCAGCTTTTGTTTAATAACCAGAAGCAACTACACCAAGTTCTCCCAACATCCAGCTGGTGAGGGAAGAGGAGGCTAGCACTAGGTGCAGTGATTTGGGTGCAAATGAGCTCATAACCCAGAATATCCACTGTGTGACTCATACAGCCCCTGCAAGCATTTTCAGTAGTAGGCTTTGAAACTTGGAGCAAAGCAATTTGCAATTGTGTCTAAAACTTGAAAGCAGCAAGAAGCTGCAGCTGGGGCTAAGAGAGGAAGAAGATTATTTCGGTGTTCCTCTATCTACACTCCAGAACTGAGTCTGAGGTTGTTTACCATTTACAATTTTTTTAAACCCTTACTGTCTGTCTCAAATTGATACTAAGTATTATTCTATGGCAGGGTGAGTGACTTGCCCAGGGCCACACAGCTAGAAAGTGTACCACTTACAATTAACTACCAATCATTCAATCCTTGGGGCCATGCATTTCTCATCTTCATCCTAGCCAATTCTGGCCCTGTGACCTCTCCTGAACCCTCTATCCCCACCAACGTTCTATCTCTTTCTCAGAAAATGAGTCAAATCTCCACTGCCTTTTGCCTTTGGCAAGGTTCATGGGCTGCTCTC
The DNA here is from genome assembly GCF_016433145.1 of Gracilinanus agilis. Taxonomy (NCBI): domain Eukaryota; kingdom Metazoa; phylum Chordata; class Mammalia; order Didelphimorphia; family Didelphidae; genus Gracilinanus; species Gracilinanus agilis. The sequence goes on from NC_058135.1 coordinate 134,290,590, forward strand.
TGGTCCCACTCATCATCGTCATCATCGTCTTGACTTGGAGCCTCTCAGACTAGGACATTCTGCCCTGGTCACCACTCCCCTGTACCTTTTGCCTAACCAGTTAGAATAAAAGCTCCTCGAGGGCAGAGGCTGTCAGCTCTTGCATTTGTATCCTCAGCCCTTAGCCCAGGGTTTGGTACCGAGTAAGTGCTTCAGAAATGCTTTCATTCGTTTAATCCATAAGTATTTACTAAGAGTTTTACTGTGTTATATGCTAAACCCTAGATTTACAAAGTAAAAAGCCAAGATATCAGATTTTTAAAATTTTAAATTTAATTTAAAATATTTCCCCTTGGTTACATGATTCATGTTGTCTCCCTCCCCTCTTCTGGAGTTGACAAGCAATTCCACTGAGTTATGCCTGTTTTGATACCTATTTCCATATTATTCCTTTTTGTAATGGAATAATCTTTTTAAACCACAACCTTAAATCCTATACCCATATAAACCAGTGATAAATTGTAGATTTTCTTCTGGATTTCTACTCCCACAGTTCTTTTTCTAGATGTGGAGAACTGAGGTCAGATTTGAACTTAGGTCCTCCTGACTTTGGCCCCTGCATTCTATCCTATCCGCCGGGCCACCTAGCTGCCCTCTGGAAGACCTGAATTCAAATTCAATGTCAGGCACTTACTAGCTGTGTGACCTTGGGGCGAGTTATTTAATTCTGTTTGCCTCCATTTCCTGCTGCAGATAATAATCCTAGTACCTGTCTCCCAGGGTGGTTGTGAGCTTCATCCTTCTTTTCCCATCCCATGATGATCACAGACATTGATTCTTCCCTGGCCCTCCTGAAATGTCACTTAAACATTATTCCAGGATATCCCACGTCAGTTGCTGCTTATGGCACTATTCATAACATTCCACAAGGTCCATCCAAGTCTGTCTGTTGTCCCAGGGACTGTTCTACTGTTCCAAACATCATTGTTTATATCCACATGTTTAATAAACATATGTTTAGTCTTGAGAGGGGGGGGTCTATTTTCTGACTGTCTTACCTTTAATTCCTCTGATGTGAAACTTGCGATGCTTCTTCTGGCTCCGACCACATTGTTATTATTCTTGTGCCATATGTACTTCTTTCTATGTATGGTGTAACCGATCTACTTTCTTTGTTTTTGAACCCCTACCTTCTGTTTTAGAATCAATTTATATAGTATTCATTCTAAGAGCAGTAAGGGGTAGGCAATGGGTAAGTGACTTGCCCAGGGTCATACAGCTAGGAAGTGTATGAAGCTAGATTTGAACTCAGGACCTCCCATCTCCAAGCCTGGCTCTCTATCTACTAAGCTGCCCCCAACATGTCTACTTCTAAGATAAAGCATCCTATTTCTTCTCTTCTAGCCATTTCCTCTGTATCCTTGAGATAGTATGTTGAAAGTCATTAACATGAAACAACCTAGATTATTGTACATTCCACTGTTTCGGTCAGTCGGCTAGCCTTATTAACTGCCTACCATGTACTAGGCACTGTGCAAGACGCTGGAGATACAAAGAAAGGCCAAAAAAAGTTGTCTCTCTTCTTAAGGAGCTCCCAGTTTAATAGAGACAACATTCAACCTATAAATAACTACGAATGAAGAAGATAACGCTTGATAAATTGAGGACAGTCTCAGAGGGAAGATGCTAAGATTAGTGAGGACTAGGAAAGGCTTCTTCCAGAAGTTGAGGCTTTGGCTGAGACTTGAAGGAAGTTGGGAAAGCTGGGAGGAAATGAGGAGGAAGAGAGTTCCAGGAAGGGGCTACAACCAGTAACAATGCCCAATTGGAAGATGGGAATGTTTTGTTCCAGAAATAGTAAAGTGGCTGGTGTCATTGGACTATAGTACGTGAAGGAAAGTAAGAAGTCTGAAAAGGTGCAAAGGGACCAGGTTATGAATAGCATTAAAAGCCAAACAGCACATTTTATAATTTACCCTGGAAGTAATAGGGAGCCCCACTGGAGTTTATTGAATGGGGACAGAGAAGGGAGGTAACACGATTAGACCAATGCTCAAGGAAGATCAATTTGGAGCGAAAAGACTTAAGTCAGAGAGAAAAAATCGTCAAGTTATTACAATAGCCTAGCTCAGGGGTCGGCAACGTATGGCTCTCGAGCCATATCTGGCTCTTTTGAGGGCCAGATCTGACTCTTTCTGCAGGAGCCATAAAGTCAATTTTTTTTCAGGCGCTGTTACAGGAGCCGCACTGTGAGCACTGCACGGCTCTCACGAAATTGCATTTTAAAAAATGTGGTGTTTATGGCTCTCACGGCCAAAAAGGTTGCCGACCCCTGGCCTAGCTGATGATGTTTGTATCGGAGTGGTGGTGCTGCCATAGAAGACAAGGGGGCATATTTGAGAGATGTTACAAAGGCAGAAACCAGAGGATTTGGCAGGTGGTCAGCTATCAGTGGGAGATGGGGGGAAGAAGAGAGTGAGGAGTCCAGGATGATATCTCAGTTGTGAGCTCAGGTGACTGGGGAAATAATGGTACTTTTGTTTGTAATTGGCAAATTAAGAAGAGGGGAGGATTGTAGGGAAAGTAATGAGTTCAGTTTGGGATGTGTTGAATTTAAGGTGTCTATAGGATATCCAGTTTGAGTTGCCCAGTAGGCAGTTCCTGATGTATGAGTGGAGGTCCAGAGAGAGTCTAGGGTTGGACAAATAGATCTGAGAATCAACTGCATAAAAAAGAAAGTTGAAGCCATGGGAATGGATTATATCACCAAGTGAAAGTGTAGAGAAAAAGAGTGCCCAGGACAGAGCCTTAGAGGACACCCACAGATAGTAGGCAGGAAGTAGATGAAGACCCAGCAAAGAAGATGGAGAAAGAGCAAGCAGAAAAGAGGAGTACTAAGAGAACTGTAATGATTAAAGTTCTTTGGAGCTGTACATAATTTATAATTATTTATTAGTAAAGGTTAGAGAGAAAAAGGGAGAGGGAGAGAGACAGAGAGAAGAGAGAGAGACAGAGAAGGAAGAGAGAGAGAGAGAGAGAGAGACAGAGAGAAACACAGAGAGACAGAGAGAGACAGAGAGACAGAACACTAGAACACCCTAACTAAAAAAGCCTCCAAGCCACACCATGCTTCCTGAGCTTGGCTCACGCAGAGTTAAACTCTCCAGAGTAAGGAGAGAGAGTTCCTAAAATTTAAAAAAAAAAAAAAAGAAGAAGAAGAGTGAGATACTGCTTCGTCCCCTTTCTTATATGGCCAATGACATCACTCCTCCTTCATCTCTGATTGGTCAGGCTAAACTTCAGCCCAGGTCCCAAGTCTTGACATCCAGACTCATCACCCACCACAAGGCACTTTAGCCTCTTCCAGAAAGCCAGAGAACCCTATCACCTCTTGTGTTCTGCCATAAACCACACGCACGGGTAAGGGGGTATGATTTATATTATGTTCACACACAGAGCAACATCATGAAAAGTGGGAAGAGAATGGGAATGAGTGTTTATTAAGTGCTTTTCATGTACCAGGAGTTATGCAAAGCATTTTACAAATATCTCATCTAATAATCTAGAGAGAGGAGAGTATCAAGGAAAAGAAAGTGATTTACAGTGTGAGAGGCTATAGAAAGGTGAAGAGAGATGATGACTGAAAAAAAGCCATTAGATCTGACAATTAAGAGATCATTAACAAATTTAGGGAGAGTTGTTTTGCTTGAATATCTCATTTCATTAATTTTTATTTAGATTTCTGATTTTGAACATGAGAAGACATTTTAAAAGTCTAAAAACATATATTAAATAGGGCCCTAAACTCACATGAAGACTGTCTTTAGATTTCTTCTCTTTTTCCTTAAATGTTACCTTGCCACCCCTAGGCAAACTTCTGCCCTGAGGCTCTTCTCCCCTGATTGGTGACTTCTCCAGGACTATTATTCTAGAAAGGATTCTTTTATGCCTAAGACTCTCCAGATTCCTCCTTCTTTTCACCTGCCACATTCCTCTCTATGTGGATGATTTTTCCTTTCTCCCCTCCTTTGAAGTCAGGAATATCTTGCTTGTACCTGTATCCCTAGCACTTAGCACAGTGTAAATATTTTTTAAAGTAAATATAGGGGGCAGCTGGGTGGCTCAGTGAATTGAGAGCCATGCTCTGAGACAGGAAGTCCTGGGTTCAAATCTGACCTCAAACTGCCTAGCTGTGTAACCCTGGGCAAATCACTTAACCCCCATTGCCTAGCCCTTACCACTTTTCTGCCTTGGAACCAATACAAAGTATTGATTCCAAGATAGAAGGTTAAGGGTTTAAAAAAGAAAAGAAGAGAAAAGAAAAGAAGAGAAGAGAAAAAAACTTTAGGGGCAAGTAGGTGCCTCAGGGGATAGAAAGCCAGGCCCGGAGACAAAAAGTCCTGGGTTCAAATTTAGTCTCAGACACATCTTAGCTATGTGTGACCCTAGGCAAGTCACTTAACCCCAATTGCCTAGCTCTTACCATTTTTCTGCCTTGGAACTGATACTTAATATCAATTCCAAGATAGAAAGTAAAGGTTTTTTGATTAAAAAATAAAACACCAGAAACTTTATTTACCAGATCATCTATATTTATACACATTTTGTTGTTCAGTCATATCAGACATTTCATGACCCTATGGACCATAGCTATCCATGAAGTTTTCTTGGCAATGATACTAGAGTGGTTTGCCAGTTCCTTCTCTACTGGATCCTATAGTCATGGGGCCAGAGGTTAAGTGACTTGCCCAGGTTGACATGGCTAGGAAGTGTCTGGGGCTGGATCTGAACTCAGGTCTTCCTGACTCCAGACCCATCACTCTATCCACTGAACTACCTAGCTGCCTATAATTTACACACATATTATTCATAAAACAAAAAATGTACTGCCCAGCTGGTATGAGAAAAGTGTTAGTATTATAAAAATGGGTCTCATTCTCAGTAAATTCCCAATGGTATGCTCAGACCATTGAAGCAGGGGGTGAAAAGAAAGAGACACCCCTACAGGATAAGCTGAATATTTAATGTTTTAGCACTCCAATAATAAAATATAAGTGGTAAGTATCAGGTCTATAGCCAACCAATAGTTCCGTCTACCAATGCATCACCATCAAATTTTGAGCCTAGGCAATCTTCTTATTCAGACTGTTCTCCCCCATCAGCCCGTGGCCACTCTAACATTCTGTTCTGTTAAACACGGCCTTCTATGAATCTGTTTTTCATGCCTCCTAAGAGCATGTCAACATTTGGATTAGCCAGTGGTATCACCCCATTGACACATAGTGTTCTTGCATTCTGAAGCTTTCTTCTTGTTCCACATCGACAGAGTTTGAGGATGGTATAGGCGTCATTCGGGAAAAGAGGGGCAGCTGTGTTCCGAGGTTGTGGGAGAAGGCAGCCCCTTGTGGTTCTCTAAGCCTTTTAAAGGACATCAGGAAGGAGGCTCTGAGACAGAACTCATCATTTGGAAAGCTGAACAGTCTTTCGGGTTGGAGAAGGAAAATGAGAATGGACAGAGAGCTAATGTTTGTGTTGCATGATGGGAGTTTTTTAAGCATTTATTAATATTTATTTTTTAGAAAAGTTAACATGGTTACATAATTCATGCTCTTACTTTCCCCTTCACCCCCCCAAATTCCCCCTCCCCCCATGGCTGATGCACATTTCCACTGGTTTTAACATGTGTCATCAATCAAGATCTATTTCCATATTGATGTTAGTTGCATTGGTGTGGTAGTTTCCAGTCCACATCCCCAATCATGTCCACCTCAACCCATGTGTTCAAGCAGTTGTTTTTCTTCTGTGTTTCCACTCCTGCAGTTCTTCCTCTGAATGTGGGTAGCGTTCTTTTCCATAAGTCCCTCAGAATTGTCCTGGGTCATTGCATTGCTGGTGATGGGAGTTTTCAAGTGGTTTTGGAGTGAATCAGTGGGTAAAGGAAGAATAAGTCTTCGTGTAAAGAGATTTTTAAAAGAAAGAGATTTGATTATGGGGACTTGAAAGGACTTTGTAGAGAGGGAAGAGAAAATTCAGTAATGAGAAGACAAGTGAACCAGAGAGAGAAGTGAATAGGAGGGCAACTGTAGAACCTGCTTTTGTTTTCTGAGAGGGATTGTGTACAGAAAACCATGGTGGCCTAAATCCCTGTAATCTGTTCAAGAAGCTATAGAGAATACTAGCTGGGGAAGAACAGTGATAAGAGGGTGTTAATCAGATTTGGACTTCTCTCACTTATCTCAATGAGAAATTCTGACTTCCTACTATTGTGTTTGAGGAATCAATTGCTGAGAATGACTGAGGCAAGCAGTAATAGATGGTGCTCTTGGAGTTGACCTGAGTTTAGTTATTTATCTTCTCTCTGTCTCCATTTTCTCTTCAGTAAAATGGGGATATTAATACTTGCGTTACCTTCTTTGGACTTATGAGAACGAAATAAGGAATACATTTACAGAATTTTATACATCCTAAAGTGCTAAACAAGTCTTAGTTATGCTACTTATTATTACTACGCAGGGTTGAGACTGCTTGAATCATCATGGGAAAAGAGCAAGCTTCCCCCACCATTTCACTGAAGTGAATCTTGGCCTTGAATTTGCCACATTTGAGAAATAGCAACATGGAGTTGCCAAACATAGTACAGGGCACCAGCTCTAGAATATTCTTGACCTAGACCTCCATATTCTTCACACTCCAGGGAGAAGCTGAGTGGGATATGTTGTAACGTCAGAAAATTTAAAAAAATCTCCATACACAGATGCTAGAATTTATGTTTGACTTAATATCAACTCTGATCATGTAAGGACATATAGAAGGAAATCTCATTGCTAGCCAAGCGCAATCGAAGGGAACCGAACAATTAAAATAATGGGTAGAATGCTCTATTTCACTTTCTTCTTTTTTGTTTGAGATATCTTCCACATAATGACTAATACGGGAAATGTTTTACACGACTGCACATGTAAAATTGGTGTCAGAAGGCCTATCCTTCCAAGGAGGGGGGATTGGGAGGAGACAGGGAGGGAAGGAAAAAAAGATTTTGGAACTCAAATTTTTTTAAGTGAATGTTAAAAATTGTTTTTACATGTAATTGGGAGGAAATAAGTATCTTATAAAGAAACAAAACAAAAATAAAATAATGGTTAGAAAATTTTGTTACTTCCCCAATTCATTGGTATGGGAACACCAGTGGAAATTTCTAGAGTCAGATTAGCAATTCTAAATTGTAGACAGAGAGAGTTACCTAAGGGGCATTAGTTAGGCAGTGTAATACATAGAATGCTGGACCTGAAATCAGGAAGACCTGAATCTGAATCTAGCCTTAGACTCTTGTTGGCTATGTGACCCTGAGTAAGTCATTTAACTTTTCTCTACCTGTTTTCACATCAATAAAATGAGAGTAATAAAAGTACCTACTTCTTAAGGTTGTTCGAAAATCAAATGAGATATTATTTGTCAGATGCTTTGCAAACAAAAGCATTAATTAGCTATTATTATTAGCTGTTAATAATTTATTATTTTATATGTAATTTATTATATAGAAATTTTATATACTACATAAATATATAATTTCTATAATTATTAATAAGTATTAGCTAAGGTAAGGGTTAAAACGGTTTGACTAAATTTTATGAGTTAAAAAGAATTATTGTGGTCACTGTTTATAAAAATTAAAAATTAAACTATGAGTGTGTTAGTAGCTTTAGTAGTTTTATTACAACAGGGTAAAGATAGTAAAGAGGGAAATGTAGGAAGGAGGCAGAAAATATTGCCTAGCTAAATACCCTATAATTGCTGATCCAAAGAAATCCAGCTTAACTCTGACAAAGATTCCCTCAGAGACCCTCCAATGAAGAGACACCAAAGCAGAAGTCCTCCCTCAGCAAGAGCCACCAAGACAGTAGAAGTGAAGTAGAAGGCCTTCAGCTCACTTTTATAAGCAGTTTTCTCCACTTCGCTTCCTGTCTCTCTGGTTTCTCCTTCCTTTCGCTGTGGGCTGGTCTATCACATCTTGGAACCAATCAAAGTCTCTGAATTTGTCTAGCTCTGAGGGCTGGGGGGGGGGAGGGGGGGAGATCAGTGCTTGTCTTCTTTTAGGACTAAGTGTTAATGACTAAGTAAGTGTGAACTCTCTTTGTTAGTGACTTACTAAGTGTTAAGCAGGGGTACTTCAAGCTCCTGATTGATTAACTTAAAAATAGACAAAGGGAATAAAAAATTCCCTTTCACACTAATGATAGTTACAATGAGCTATTATTTATCATGAAATGACTTGACCACCTAATTCAAATTCAACAAATATTTATTAAGGGCTTCCTTGGTTCCAGGCATAATATTGGGCAACTCAGGATACAAAGACAAGAAAGAAGCAGTCCATGCCCTTAAGAAGCCCACATTATGGCAGTGATCTTATTTTTAAAAAACCAAACACACTTTTCAAGGGAACATTTTTGCTGGCATTATTAGCCTCATTTTATAGAGGAGGAAACTGAGACTCAGATAAATTGAACTGCCCATGGACATAGCTAGTGGGTATGATAGGCAAGATTTGAACTAGAGCTTCCTGATTCTAAGCCTAGTAGTCTTTCTGCTCTACCCATTTGTATTCCAGAAGAGAGGAGAGGAAATTTCCCTGGTTGCATAGCTGGAAAGTATAATAGACAGGACTTGAACCACTACCTCCCTCACTCTAAGACTAGCTGGCCCTTAGGGATGAGTCCATGCTCCCTCTTTGCAATGACCTAGTACAGTGATGGCAAACCTTTTAGAGACCAAGTACCCACAATGCAACCCTCATGCCACATATGAGCCCCCACCTTACCCCAGGTAGGGGAGAGAGAAAGTATTCCCATTGAGCTGCTGGACAGAGGGGTGGGTGATGAGAGAAATGTTCTCAGGCACATGTGAAGAGGAGGAAGGGAGGAGCCCCCTCTGGCACACCTGCCTTATGTTTGCCAACATAGACCTAGTAGATGTCAAGAGTTGTTGGGCCCTCATTACCCTGAGGTCCATCTGGGAGTGAACGTTTCCAAATTTTATCAGAATAGCACTCAAGTGAAAGGTATATGATACATTAACAAACTAATAAAACCTTTTCACCTTGATAGAACCTGATGGGACAGTGCTTAGCACAGTGCCTGGCACACAGTAGGTGCTTGATAAGTATTTATTGATTGATTAGTATTATGGAAAGAGCTGTGGTTTTTGGAGTCTAAGGACGTGGCTTCTCACAAAGAATGCAAGTGTCACATCTTTTATATTTGCTACCTAGAAGACCTTGGAAAGGTCACAACACTCTAGGCTTTGGTATCCTAATCTATGAAGTTAGAATAAGTGACCTCTCAGGTCCCCCTAGGCCTAGATCTATGTTCCTAGAATCTGCCAGAGAACAGCTCCACTAACATGTCCTTGGAATTGACTTGCAGTAAGCCCATTTTTATAATATCAATGGCTTTCTAATACCCCATGGACAGCATATTTGTTGTTTTCTGAGTATATTCATATAGACAGAGAAACAAAGCATTTATTAAACACTTACTATGTGCTTCATTCCATGCTAAATTCTAGGAAAGCAAGTACAAGCGAGCAAGACACAACCCCTGCCCTCAAAGGAGATTAAATTCTAATAGAGAAAGACAATATAAAGAGATCAGCTGTAAAGTATGTGGGGGGAAGGAAAGGACGTCTAAATGGAATGAAAGGTGGCAGGTGAAGAGAAGGAAGGATCTGAAGAGTCTAGGCATAAATGAAGTGAAGCGTGGCTTCCTAAAATGGCATTTCTGGAGAAAGAGCCACTAATCAGGAGGAGGGCCTCAGGACAGAAGTTTGTCTAAGATGGCAAGGTGACATTTGGGACAGAGCCTAAAGAGAGAGTCTAGAGGGGCAGATAAGCAGCTCAGTACAGAGAGAGCCAGGCCTGGAAACAGGAGACATTTCCTAGCTGTGTGACCCTGGGCAAGTCAATTAACCTTTACCATTCTTCTGCCTTGAAACTGATAACTTAGTATGGATTCTAACACCGAAGGCAAGGGCTTAATGTAAATAAATAAATAGAGCCTAGGGATGAGTTTAGGTCCCAGAACAAGGATTAATAATGGCCCTACATATCCCAAGCATATAGGAAGGAGAAAAAGGCTTAGAAATGTATACATCTCTGGATAGCTGGAAAGAGTAGTCATCTAGTACCAACCTACCCAGGCTTCCCACCTCCTATTTTACAGAAGAGAAAATAGGCAGAGAGAAATGAAGCAATTTGCCCAAGGTGACACAAACAGAAAGTAGCAGGGCTAGGATTTTAACCCAGATGTTCTATATCCAAGTCCAGTGCTCTTTCCATTTCATTTTTACTCAGATTCCCAGGAACAGGGAGAAAAGGGAGAAGGGAGGAGAGAGAGAGAGAGAGAGAGCTGACCCTTTTCTCCTTCCAAGCAGGCTACTTTTGCAACTACATGTCATGTTAAGAAACAATGTTAGGCTATGATGCCACAGAAACAGTAGCATCTTGTCAGGAGGAGTAGCCAGCAATAGATACAACAGCTCTATGCATCCTTAAGACACACTAACAGCCATCTTAACAATGACAACTTCTAGGTGATTTCATCTCTCTCCTCAAGTTAGGTCATCCTGCTTTCTCTCCTTCCTAATGTCTGAATCAGGTCACCCTGAAATGAGGCACCCTTTCTGTCTCACTGACTGACAGCTCACCCTGCTGGAAATCAGGCTTTATCTGGCTCTTTCTTCTTCTACTTCCCCAAAGCATTATTTCCTTTCATACACGGGACTCCTCTCTGGAGTCTCCATCTTTAAATTCTCTCTTTTTATCCCCTTGTTTTTCAATTCAGTTCCCCAACCTGCCTCTCTGGCTTTTGCTTGACTACATATCACAATAAAATGTCATAAGAGTGTTTCTGGCAACTAGGGACTTTTCTCTGCCTAACACCGCCCCCCCCACCCCAGCCCCACCCCAAGAAAAACAAATCAAAGCTCTAGAGATTAGGTTCTTTGGTTACAATATCTCCCTGTCATCTGAAGGCCACCAGGTCTTGGTTTCTCAAAGGTTGGTTATCCAGTTGCTGGATTTCTCTAGAACTCTCTGTTCTTCCTCCTTTCTCCTGGTGCCAGATTTTAGCACACACACCCCCTCCCCATTAACTAGCATCATCTCCAAGAAAGTGGACTGAGTCAATTGCTCTGATGAGAAATGTGGAGAGGGAGGAGATTACTACAAGCTAAGGTGAAATTTAGGAATTGTTTCTAGAATTCCTTTGTCATTGTCGCACTGGATCCCATTCTAGAGACAAATGGTGCAGACCAGTTCAGTTATATCAGACAGAAATGCAGCCTAAGGTTACTAACGTTGAGATCTATAGTCACTGATGTCCCCAAATCCCAGAAATGTAGTGACCCTGGGGACAAAAATGAAAGATAAGCCTTTCCCTACCGGCATCTGAAGTAGATGGTCTTTGTCGTGAAATTTTGCCTGCATACAAGATGTAGATTTTTCCTGTGATATGGCACTATGCCTCCAATTTACCCTATCTATAACTTGAAGGTATAACAGTCATTTACCCATCTGACCTAGTCAGTTTTTGCTTTTCTCATGTATTCTAGAATTTAGCACAGGTCCTGGCACAAAGCAAATCTTTCATAAACTCATGGATTTGATACAGCAGAGAAAACATTGGATTTGGAGCTAGAGGGCTTATATTTGGATCCGCCTGTGTCACTTGGTAGCTACATAGCCTTGGAATATTTATACACTCAACGCATATGCCTCAGGGTAGTATAAGAATTAAAGGAGATGATGTATGCGATGCCTTTTGTAGGGCTGCTATATAAACATCACATTGGCTATATTATTACTACTGTTATTCCCTTGCCCTACGGAATGGAGACTTGACAGAATTCTTTCTTATAAATATAGTAAATTAACTGTGTAGCAACAACAGTTAATCAAAACATATCCCTAGTGGGAGTCATAATATTATAGTAGCCTGAGAAAGCATTAAACCTCCTTCTGAGAGATACACAGGTGGTAAAATGAACAAAATCAATGCAGCATTCATCACTGCTACTGACTGACTATGTCTGTTTACCAAAATGGCCACAGAGAAGGATCACATCCTTGGAACTGGGGCAGGCTTAGACAGTACTGACTCTGTGGCATGAGACACTGAGAGAATTCACTCTTATATGCAAGAGTGGAGAGATACTGAATTGATGACTGTTTTGCATAAGCCCTCTTCTTCTCCTTGGCTGCACTCTCTCTGGCAAAATGCAATCTATCCAGCACAGGAGATGTACAATGTTCTGGCTGCTGCTGTACATCTTTTTTGATGTAGAGTTTTGTTGATTTTCAGGGATAGGACAACACAAGTGAGGAATGAGTAAGATGGAGTTAAATGGTAAAAAGCTAGGTGGAAAGAGTTAGCTTCTCTTGGAATGAGGAAAGCTGAAGGAAAGAATCAAAAGAACAGATTCTGGTTCAGTGGGAATATGGAAGTGTAGTCAATCAAAATCATATCTCAAAGGGGAGCTGGGTGGCTCAGTGGATTGAGAGTCAGGCCTAGAGATGGGAGGTCCTAGGTTCAAATTTAACCTCAAATACTTCCTAGCTGTGTGACCCTAGGCAAGTCACTTAAGCCTCATTGCCGTGCCTTGGAATGAATATACAGTATTAATTCTAAGACAGAAGGTAAAATGTTTTATTTTGTTTTTAATCACATCTCAGACTTGATATTTGAAGAAAAAAAGCAATTAAAAACAATTTTCCAAAGACAATCTAATTTCTATTTTTTTAAAATTCTCTCCTGATTTAAAATTTTCATTTTAATTATTAATAAATAGTAATGTTTTATTCTATATAACTTTGTGAGATGCTGTTAAGTGTCAGATATAAGGAAGTATAAGAATCTCTGATCTCAAAGAAAGTTTATAGTTTAGACTGAAAGAGTGGTTATCTCTCTGTGTATATACACACACTATAAATATATCAAGATATAAACACATTTACATAAATATGCTTTTATACAAAAATATCCTTTAGCTCATTCAAAATATATCATTCCTGAAGATTGGGCTCAGGTAACTGGTTAAGAATTAGATAGGTAGGGGCAGCTGGGTAGCTCAGTGGAGTGAGAGTCAGGCCTAGAGACAGGAGGTCCTAGGTTCAAACCCGGCCTCAGCCACTTCCCAGCTGTGTGACCCTGGGCAAGTCACTTGACCCCCATTGCCCACCCTTACCAATCTTCCACCTATGAGACAATACACCGAAGTACAAGGATTAAAAAAAAAAAGAATTAGGTAGGGGGCAGCTGGGTGGCTCAGTGGATTGAGAGGCAGGCCCAGAGACAGGGAGATCCTGGGTTCAAATCTGGCCTCAGACACTTCCTAGCTGTGTGACCCTGGACAAGTCACTTAACCCCCTTTGTCTAGCCTTTACCACTCTTCTGTCTTGGAACCAATACACAGTATTGATTCCAAGATAGAAGGTAAGAGCTTTAAAAAAAAAATAATTAGATAGGTAGATGAATGTTCTTTATCACTTAAGTAGTTAAACACTAAGCTAAGTGTTCAGAGATTACCCTCTCAACATATCCTCAGAATTCTGGGTATAGTGTACTTGTGACATCACAGCCCAGCCACCCCACATCCCCAGCAATTATATACCTTTCTGTGGGCCAAATGTGTGATGGTATACAAAGAGCGCTCTCTCTGTTTGGAAGTAGAATGGAGTGTTGAGTTTGGTAGTCTCATTAGGTAGGAATATAGAGTTCATGAAGGGAAAAGTATGGAATAAGGCGCAAATGGCTGGCTGAGGAATTTTATCTTGATCCTGGAAGGAATGGGTAGCCACTAAAGGTATTTAACCAGTGCACTGACTGTATCAGATCTGTGCCTTGAAATTATTTTGGCAGGATTACTTGCTATCTCAAGGATGGGATAGGAGAAGGAGGGAGGGAAAGAATTTGAATTGCAAATTGTCAGAAAATAAATGTGAAAAATTGTTTCTACCAGCAATTTGAGAAAATACAATGAAACATTACTTCAGGGTAAAGAAAAGAAAAACAAAAACAAAAACAAAGAGTATTTTGGTAGTTGTGTGGAGAATGGATTAGAAAAGGCAGGAGAAACTAGAAGCAATGAGTTTAATTAGGGGGCTACTATGATAGTCTAGGCCAGTGATGGGCAAACTTTTTAAAGAGGGGGCCAAAGGAAAGGAAATGCTCATCTGTCAGCCTGTTTCTAAGGCAACTCTTTCCAAGGTTCATTGTATTGTATCCTACTCATTGTATTCATCAGATTAGAAATAATATCGCTGGGGGGGAAGGGGAGATTAGAACATTTCAGGGGACCCGCATCTGGCCCTCAGCCATAGTTTGCCCATCACTGGTCTAGGCAAGCGTTAACAAGGCCTGAATAAAGGCAGTGTTTATATGAATAGAGAAAAGGGGACAGTTTCAAGAAATGTTGTAGAAGAAGAATCAATGTCTTGTCAAATGATAGAATTGGGGAGGTGAGGACGGAAGAGGTTATGAACTTTGAGGTTATGAATGAAGGTGATTGTAACAAGAAGTGTAAGGAGAAGCTCTCAATAGAAAAACAATTACTATTTTGAAAAGGGGTCCACCTCTAATGGTCTTTTCACATTGGCAGTGCTTCTGTCTCTAAAGCTTCCTTCTCTGATTGATAAATTCCTTTCTGGGACCTTCATTTGAGAAAGTGTCCAGCCAGCCATTCATTATTTATTTATTTATTTTTAAGCCCTTACCTTCCCTCTTGGAGTCAGTACTGTGTATTGGCTCCAAGGCAGAAGAGTGGTAAGGGCTAGGCAATGGGGGTCAAGTGACTTGCCCAGGGTCACATAACTAGGAAGTGTCTGAGGCCATATTTGAACCTAGGACCGCCTGGCTCTCAATCCACTGAGCTACCCAGCTCCCAAGCCACTTTCAGTTTAAACCTGGACTAGCTGATGACACCTTGGGCAACCTCTCCATCTTCCCCACACACTCCACTTTCCAACTTTTCTTTTTTTTTTAATACTTTAAGTTTTTAATTTTTTAATTTTTTAAATTTTTAATTTTTTTAAACCCTTAACTTCTGTATATTGGCCCCTAGGTGGAAGAGTGGTAAGGGTGGGCAGTGGGGGTTAAGTGATTTGCCCAGGATCACACAGCTGGGAAGTGTCTGAGGCCAGATTTGAACCTAGAACCTCCTGTCTCTAGGCCTGACTCTCAATCCACTGAGCTACCCAGCTGCCCCTTCTTCTTTTTTTTTTTTTTTAAATGCAGCCAGTGGCATAAGAGGACTAGACCTGAAATCAGGAAGACCTGAGTTCAGATCTGACTTCAAACACTAGCTGTGTAACCCTTACTTTACTTAAGTCACTTAACCCTGTTTTCTTCAGTTTCCTCAACTATAAAATGTGAATAATTATCGCACCTACTTTGAAGGGTTTAGGACCAAAAGAGAACATATTGGTATAAACAAAAATACTTAGCACAGTGCCTGGCACAGAGTAGGCACTGTATAAATATATTTATTCCCTTCTCTTTCCTTACTAGAATATAAGCTTCCTGAGGGCAAAGAATGTCTCTCTTTTCACTTGCACTAGCTTTTCCTGTCCTTTATATAGTGCCCAGCACACAGTAAATATTTAATAAATTCTTTATCTGTTTGATAGGGAGAAGAATATAATGAGTTCTACTTTTTTCCCTTTTTTATTTAGAATATTTTTCCATGGTTACATGATTCATGATCCCCCTCCCCCACTCTTTCCCCCCTCCCAAATCCGAGAAGCAGTTCCGCTGGGTTATACATTTTTATTGTTCAAAACCTATTTCCGTGTTATTCATATCTTCAGTAGCTCAATTCTTTAACATCAAAACCCTGATCGCATCCCTATGGCACTATATGGTAGATCATATATTTTTCTAATGCATTTCTACTCCCACAGTTCTTTCTCTGGATGTGGATAGCATTCTTTCTCATAAATCCCTCAGAATTGTCCTGGATCATTGCAATTCTGCTAGTAGAGGAGTCCATTACGTTCAATTGTGTCATAATGTATCAATCTCTGTGTACAATGTTATCCTGGTTCTGCTCCTTTTGCTATGGGTTCTACTTTTAACACGTTAAGTTTGAGACATTCATTGGGGTTTCAAGAGTTTAACTCAGGAGAGAGTAGGGCTGGTTAGACATATTTTGTGAGTCATCTGTGTACTGATGATACTCGAACCCATGGGAAGGGATGAAATCACCATTGTGACTCACTCCTTATAGAGCGAAAAGATGAGAGAGAGCTTGGGACAGAGCTCTGGAGGGAAAGGAGTTCAGGGGGGAGAAGAAGGCACCTTTACTAAGGTAGCAGGAAATAAATAATGATGCCCAAAAACGGAGACTAGGAAAAGTAACCAGAAAATTGGGAGGAGGACTAGAAGAGAATAGCATCATGGAAGTTAAGAAAGAAGAGAATATCCACAAGCTGGAAGTGATCAAAGTTAATAAAACTAAAGAAGTAAAAAAAAATTTTTTTAATTAAAAAGATGAAGACTGAGACAAGGCCCTTCAAATTAGTGGTTAAGAAATGTTCATCTTTGCATTTATGTCTTTGCATGACATAGTGGAAGGAACTTTTCAGACATAAAATCAAGGACCTGGGTTTTGAATGTTGTGTCAGACATTTATTGATTGTATGCTCATAGGAAAGTCCCTTAACCTTTCTAAGCCTTAATTTCCCCATTTGCAAAGTGGAGATAAAACTCATTCTACCCAGATGATGAGGTTACTATGAGGAAAGAACTTGGGAAATCTTAAGATAAATGTTAGTTGTTACTATTATTATTGATAACATTGGAAGAAATCATTTCAGTAGAGTAGTGGGGTTGGAAGCCTGATTGCCAGGGGTTGAGATGTGAGTGGGTGTTGAGGAAGTGGAAACAACAAGTATAGACTATTCTTTCTAGGCAGTGAAATGGAGAAATATAGGATGGCATCTTGAGGGGGCGGCAGAATAAACTGAAGGTCTTTTAAGGCGGGGGTAAATCTGAGCATGCTTGAAAGCTGCAGGGAAAGAACCAGTAGGAAATAAGATGGCAAATGAGAGAGAGGGCATGATTGCTGGGCCAAGATCCCAGAGGAAGCAGGAGGACATGGGATTGAGAGGACAAGTATAGGGAGGAGTTTTGGTAAGAACTCAGAGACTGCAGAAAAAGTGATGGTGAAAATGTTACAGGGATCTTGAGGGGGGTAGCATAGCAGAGATGAAGAAGCTTAAGGTGAATGGTCCCAATTTTTTCAGTAAAATAGAAAATAAGGATATTTGCTGAAGGAGAAGTATATCTGTTTGGAGACTTGAGGACAGAAGGCTTTAGAACTGCTTTAGAAAGCTCGGTAATCCATTGAGTGTGGCTCAAGCAGTTGAACTCTCATAGTCTCACATTCATATCCCAGCAGAATCCCCATAATTATAATCTTTACCCCTAGAAACTTTTTAATGTAGCTTTTTTCTTTTTTTTTCCTTTTTTTGTTGTTTGTTTTTTTTTTATCTTAGGAAGTAACGAAAACTAAGAAATATATAGAATATATAAGTTCATTATGAACAACAACAAAAAACACAAGAAAGATTCCTATATGACCCTAAATACAGGCAAGAAAACTTTCCTTCTGGAAGCTCCCACCATACTATAGGTATCCATATGTCACTCCCAACCCCACCCATGCAGGAGAAAAACATGAAAATGTTCTTCATAATGCTCATATAGAAAGAATTCATGTAGAAACATGTCTGCCCCTGAGTTGGTGAAAGCATTCTGCCAGTGATAGCCCACCAACCATGGCCTCTAAAAGTTTTCTCCATCAAGAAAGGTGTTAGATTGGGAGTCAGAAGACTTAGGAACCAAACCTTACTCAACCAATGTGTGTAGCCATAGGAAAATCATTCAACATCTCAGCCTCAGTTTCCTCATCATTAAAACTGGGATAATAACAGGACATCTTTCTCCCATGGTTATTGTGGGGATCCAATTGGATGAGATATGTAAAACCACTTTGCAAATCTTAAAGTGTCACATATGTGTTGGTTATTGTTGTTACTACTGCTGAAGTAGCTACCACCTTACCAAAGCCAGCCCAGTCCAACTCACTTTAGGGTTAGTCTACATAATACTAGGGTTTTTGTTAGGTCCACAAGTCTTCACTAAAACCCTTCAGGCAATAGTACAGACCTCTCTGAAGGCTTTCAGACTTTTCTAGTCCACATGATGATTTCTTGAGAGATCATTAGCTTCTAATTGCTCAATTCTAGCCTTTAGGGATTGGTTTTCGGCTATAATCTTTCGGTTTTCGGCTATAATCTTTTGGTTTTCGGCTATAATCTTCTGGTTTTTCTTTTCACTCTGGTCAATTCTGGTGTTCAATTTGCTTATCAGTTCATTTGATTTCTGAGCCTCACTTTCCAATTGCAAAATTCTACCTTTTAAACTGTTATTTTCTTGCCAGATCTCTTCCATTTTCCTCAAAATCTCAGTTTTGAACTCTTCCATAGCTTGTGACCCGTTTTCCTTATTTGAGGTGGGTCCAGATGCTTGTTTGTTCTCCTCCTCTGTTTGCTCGGTTGTCTGGATTTTCTCTGTGTAAAAGTTGTTGAGTGTTAAAGACTTTTTTTTCTTGTTGTTAATCTTTCTCTTCTGAACTTCCTGAGTCTGGGTAGCCATCATTAGCCCAGCAGCTTCTCAGCTTTATCCTCGCGCTCAGGGTCTGTTGGCTCCTGAGGTCTGAGGTCTGGTTTTTTCCAAGGTCAAGCCCCCTGGTGGACCCCCTTGCTTGATCCTCTGCTGGAGGTTCCTTTACAAGTCTCAGGGTGCTGCTTCCACAGTCGTATACCTGTCTGCACTGGTTCCCCACTCAGGGTTTCAGAGCTTTAGCTCATGGCTGTGTCTGCCTCCACCCACGCCTCCGCTGCGCCTGCGCTCTGCTCCCGCGCTCAGAGTTCGTGTGGGTTCTTTAGCTTTTTGGGGTCCCAAATCTTGCTGCTCTCAGGAACAGGCCCTGGAGCTGCCAATGACTCAATGGGTGCCCCAAACTTGCTCTATTTCTTTTTAGCTGGCTTTGGCGTTATAGGTGGTATGTGTGGAGGGGATGGGGGTGGGGTGGTTGCTCAGCCCGTGATTTAGTGAGAGCTGTTTCACCCCTTTATAGCATGGAAATGTCCCGATTCCACGTACCTTCCACGCTGCACCCTGTTGTGGGGTTCCTCCGTTCGTCTGGACTTGTTTTTATGTCCCCTTGAGGAGTTGTGTGTGTTTCGGTCAGGAGAGGTTAAGAGCTGCTTTTTACTCTGCTGCCATCTTAACCCTGAAGTCCACATGATGATTTCTAATCCCCACCCCTAGCCAGGTTGAGGCTTCTGGATTCTAATCTCCTCTTCCCCATTTGGGATTATTCATTTCCCTGATCCTCCCCACAGGGTCAACAACTCCCACTGAGGAAGGGTAGAAGGGAAATACCTGTTTATTTCCCACTATCCCTTCATAACCCCTTGTATATAAATTACTCCAAGGCTCAGAATGTTTCAAAGAAGCACCACAAGGGTACGGGGGAGGGAATCAAAACTGGCAACCATTACTGGGAACTGTGACAAGAACAAAGGTTCATAGCCTTATTATACTCCGCCCCAATAAAAAATCTGAAGTCCCTGCAAATTATACTAGTCTAATATCCAGACAGTTTTTAGGAATAGTCTGCACATTTCAAATGCTCCACAGGTCACATATAAGAGACTTGTGCACCAGACCAGGCCATATGTAGTAACATATTATATAACATTCATGAGTCATATAGAAGACATATTCAATTCACCATATTTATTAATTACATTAAATTAATTATCATTAAAATTAATTATAATTATAATATTATATTTATGTTCATTATATATAATATATTTATAATATTAATATGGTTATAATAATAATTAATTGTTATTAAAATTAAATTAATTAAATTAAATATAATTGCCCATTATATTTAAGGCACTTACATGCTAGGTGTTAGAGTCATGAGACAACAATGAAATGATCACTGAAGGCCAAGAGTCTTCATTCTGTTGGGGGAGGGGGGTTTATATAATACATAAACGCAACTAGGAGATTCAAAGTCTATACATTTAATCCAAAGTAAATTCAAAAGGAAAGCAATAGAAAAGATCTGAAGAGGCCTTGTTCAGGAGGCTTCTTTGAAGGAATATAAGCATTCTATGAGACAGAAGTGAGGAATGAGTGCATTCTAGCTATAAGAGCTGATGAGATCATCAACAGAAAGAAAAGAAAAGGACTCTGAATTGAACCTTGGATGATGTCCCCACTACATATGGTAGGCTATAGCAATATTTTATTATTTGTGGGCCATCATTCCCCAAAGGCAGCATACTATTATGAGTCAGCAAACAATTATCAGCTACCTCAATGACACTGTCATCACAGCCCATAAGCAAGCCCCAATCAATAGTCCCTGGTGAAGGGCTCCAGCCATCATTGAGCAGAAGTTAGCCACTATGGTTACTTACCCCCAGCAAATATACAACAGTGCGATGCCCTCACCTCCCAAGTTATTACTGATTTGGTATGAGTACACACTCAGCACACGACTTCTTTAGTACACCTCAAAGCTTATATCAACTTTGATATTTGAAAAAGTCTTTACTGAATGGTACTAGAACAGACAGCCAAGACCTATGGAGATCTACATCTCAGGATGAAAAGGAAAAATGTTTTTAAAATCTCAGATGATGGGAGGAGTTGGGTGGCTCAGTGGATTGAGAGCCAGGCTCAGAGATGGGAAATCCTGGGTTCAAATTTGACCTCAGACACTTCCTAGCTGTGTGATCCTGGGCAAGTCACTTAATCCCCATTGCCTAGCTCTTACCATTCTTCTGCCTTAGAACCAATACAGAATACTGATTCTAAGACACAAAGTAAGGGCTTAATTTTTTTTTTCAGATGATTCTCCAAAATGTAACCTTTCACCCACAACAAAAGTATCTAGACAGTCATGCAAGCACCCAGGATCTACTTTAAGAGTTACTTAATAATAAAAGAATTGTCATACAGCAGGAAGACTCAGTGGCAATCATGAATTTACAGAGGATCTGGTAGGCATAATAGGAAGATTGCCTCCATTGGTGGTCAATGATGCAGAAGGAAAAGCAAAGAAGGTGAATGGTGAGAGTGACCCAGGGTTGAAGCTGATTGACAAGGAATGACTAGAAAAAGGAGACATGAACGATAGTGTCAAGTATGGAGGATGATGTAAAAGTGAATTAACTAACTATATGGCCAAGACTCTGAAAGAAGGTAAGTGAAGTGAGAGCAAGAGTGACCGACTGAACAGGGATGGATGCAGAGCCTGAAAGTTGTGAGGACAAATGAAGAGGAAAGCAGATGGAAGCAGAAAAGAGCAATAGATTCTGATCAGAGAAGAGAATTTCAGAGTTTAGAATCATGGAGGTAGCACAGTTATAGGTGATGATATACATCAGATTTAAAGTATGACAATCCCAATGGATAGCTCAGGTAGAATGAGATATCAATAACGGAAATGAGGGGAGGTTAAAAAACTGGGACACCATCATTGTACACACTAAGGTCCTCAAATATGAATCACAATCTGGCTTTAGGTGTTCAAAGACCAGACTAAACTCACATGTAGGATCAGGTCTGAAAATTAATTGCAATTTTTAAGGGCTAACACATAGTAGAAGAAATTCTGCACAAGGGATAATGTGTATGTATACATATATTCATATAAAATGTATGTATATATTCCGTGTTTTTCTATTATGTATTGGTATCTAATATTACACATATTCTAATTGTATAGTTAAACATATAATTTTCTCTAACATATTTATGTTATATTAATTATATTACATGCAGGGGTCTGAAGTTCCAGACTTTGGGGATCAGGCATACTAGGTTTGAATTCCTGCTCTGATACTCCTAGGCAGTTCCATAAACTTCCTGGGTCTTAGTTTCCCCATTCGTCAAATTATGAAGTTGTACCAGATGATCTATTATGGTCCTTCTACTTCTAAATTTATAATTTTATGAGCTTTGCATGAGAGGATTTGAAAAATAGAAAAAAATACAGAACTAAATCTTCAAACCTATTCAATTAAAGCTAGTGTCATCTGAGATGTATGTTGAAGAGATGATCATTTTGCGTTTCCCGCCTCCCCTTGATTTCTCATTTCTATTGCCAGTGGGTTGAGTAGGGGGAGAAATTATTCCTGGCTGTCACATTTGATCTTCCTGAATTCTCGCTGCCTTTAGAAGTGAACAGGAAAATGGTCAAGGGGGCAGATCTCTGCCTGCCTTGCAAAGGAAGAGTTGACATATAAAAATAGGTTCACAGAGTTGAGAGAAGCAGATCTCAGGGAAAACCTTATACTTCACTATTACAGGGATATATGATTTCATCCACTACAAAGGCATGTAAGCCAATTATGTCTTAACAGAGACTCTGTGAGTTGCTGTTGCTGAAAAGTCCATTATAATAAGGTGAATCTGGTCATGAGCCACTCATTATAATCTTATATATAAAAACTCTTTCTTCTATCTTTAGATGGAACTGTACATCAATAGGGGTATTCACAATATGCAATATATCCACCACTTCTTATCTTTCTTGTGCATGTCTAGGCACAATTCTTCTATAAAGACTGTTCAATGTAGTGTGAGCCTTTGGTTCTTTTAATATTCTGTGGAGACCAGTGCAGCACTTGGTTGCATCCTTGACTTTTGCTAATAATTTCCCTACCTCCTTTTTTGACTTCATATATATGACACTTCTTCAATCACTCAACAAACTTCTAGGTGGCACAGTGGTTTGAGTGCCTATCCTGTAGTTTAGAAGACTTGAGTTCAAATCTATCCTCAAACACTTACTAGCTATGAGACACTGGACAAGTCACTTAACCATTGCCTATCTTAATTTCCTTAACTCCAAAATTAGGAGACTAATAGTGCCTCCCTCCCTCCCACAGTTTTTGTGAGGATCAAAAGTAAATTACTCAACACATTGTAGATACTTAATGTTTCCTTCCTTCACTATTGAGTACCTACCATGTACTTACTCCTTGGCTACAGTGTACCACTTCTTACACCATACTTATTAGAAATATGCTCTAGTTTACCTCCACTAATTCTGTTGCCCATTAGTTCATCTGTGACCAAAGTTATTCTAAGATTGTATTATTCTATTATTTGTAGCTATGATCAGAAGAATATTGATGTAGAAGAGATGAGCTTTTATTGTAGGCAACAACTTGCAATCACTGAAAAAGCACTGAGCAATTTACCGAATATGATCTGAATCTCTTCCTACTCCTAATCATCCAATTATAATCCTTTCCAAAAGCCTCTACTCACAGGTAGATTTGATGCATTGCCTATATCACTGTATATCACAATATGATCAATCTACACCACTTTGTTTTTCTTGTGTGGATTACTAAATTGATCTTTTTTAAAATTAATTAATTAATCAGGAGTATTTTTCCATGGTTACATGATTCATGTTCTTTCCCAGCTCTTCCCCCATCTTCCCATAGCTGATGCGCAATTCCAATGGGTTTTACATGTGTCATTGATCAAGATCTATTTCCATATTATTGATAGTTGCACTGAGATGATCGTTTAGAGTCTACATCCCCATCATATTCTCATCAACCCATGTGTTCAAGCAGTTGTTTGTCTTCTGTTAAACTGATCTCTTTTGAGTACTGGGGCCTGCGCACTAAGGAGACCCAGTAGTGATCTAGGGAGATCTACTAGCACGAGCAGCTCTAGAGTTTTACCAGTGACAAGGAATCATTCCCTTCTGTTTGGATTTCTCATTTGAACTGAACAGGCCTGCTAGGTCCAAGGCATTCTCAGGTTCTGGGATACAAAGACAAAAAAGATATAGTCCTTATCTTCCAGAAGCTCTCATTCTCCTGGGGAGGGGAGGATATTTAACATGTAAACAAGCAAGGAGTAGAAAGTAACTTCAAAAGGGAAAAAATACTAATAATTAGGAAGCTCAGGAAAAGTCTTTCAGAGGATCTAGCAACTGAATTGTACTTGGAAATAAGCTAGAGGTTCTATGAGAGGAATAGGTAAGAGCAGAGTGCCTTCCAGAAATGGGGCAAAACTTAGTTGTACAAGACATGGAGACAGGAGATGGAATATTGTGTACAAGGAATAATAACAACGAAGTTTGACTAGAATAAAGCATCCAAGAAGAGGAATTATATGGAGCATGTAGGAAGGTGAGTTAATATGGAGATGCTTAATGTCATAAAACACTTTTGGTGGACAAAACTGTTTACTTCTAAATACAGGGTGCTTTCAGATGTCTTAGAATATTTTTGAGTCATTAAAGCTTAGGAAATACTTGTTAGGCACCTTGTATCTAAAATGTGAGATACTTTACAAATAGAATTTCATTTGATTCTCATAATAGCTGTGGAAAGGAGGGGTTTTTATTATCCTTATTCACAGTTGAAGAAACTGAGGCATTAAAGCAGTTTTAACTACACTGAGTAATGAGATGCTCTACTGTAGAGTTGATGATTGTATTTTCGTTTTGGGGGGGGGTATTAAATAATTCCTCAAAGGTCATTGTTTGAATCAGTATTTTCTGATAAAACACATGCCTCATTGAACCTTTCTGGCTCCCATAACCCGCCTTCTTAAAAAAGCTAAAGAAATTCGAAAACCTTAGCTTGAGAGTGGGACACCTCACCTGACAGCCCTGAGCTGTGGACATTTGTTCTTCTTCCTTCTGAAGAAAGAGAATTTAAAAAAATACAACTGGGCAAAAAAAGACACATGAATATAAAGCAAAGGCCTTCCCTTAAGGGATTCTAGTTTTAAGAGAGTTACCTCGAAACTG
This sequence comes from Gracilinanus agilis, assembly GCF_016433145.1. Classification (NCBI taxonomy): domain Eukaryota; kingdom Metazoa; phylum Chordata; class Mammalia; order Didelphimorphia; family Didelphidae; genus Gracilinanus; species Gracilinanus agilis. Next base: position 134,315,499 of record NC_058135.1, read on the forward strand.
AAAGTCTCCGCAGTCCCTGAATACCCACGCCTGGAGGACCCTCGGGCTAAAGTGGCCATCGTAATTCCAGGAGGGAGCATCAAGCATTGTATAAATTTGCATCTATTTAACCAGCTATTTACAGCCCTCTTTCCTGCCACCTGCAATAGGAAGTGCCCTAATAAGGGGGCGGGAGCAGTTGGATAGGAAATGGATTGCAGGTAGTTCTCTTCTTTATGAATTTCAGTGACCTACCCTATTCAGTGAAAAGGAAACAGCTATTAGAGTGAGAGGGAGGAAGAGGTGGTAGACCGACGACAGGTCCTCATTAGCTCTGCCTCACTGTGCTTTTTTCACTATCAGTAGCCACAAGGAGAAGCCTCATTAGGAGAAGCTGTTTGTTTCATTGCTGCACAAGGGTGCCGAAATGCCTTTAGGATTTGGTAAAGGCCTGCGTTGCTACGGGAGGGGCGGAGCTACCGTTGATCGCTTAAATTGGGTCTAAATTACCATCCCCTTGTGCAAGGACCCTGGAGGCCAGTCCTGAGGTTGCCTCACCGCGGTAACATCTGCGCCCCGGTGCACGCTCCTAGCGGCAACCGCTTTGGAACTGGAGGAGGTGGGCACCAAGGGAAGGAGGAAATGAGGCCCCTGAGTACTGCTTCCTTTCCATCTCCCGCTCGGGGTTCATCCAGAAACTCTCCATCCCGTCCTCCACACATATATACACACCCCAGCACTGTCCGGCAGAAGCTGAGGAGAGTGGCATCCAGACTCCCACATCTATCTCCCCGAGCCTGTAAGCTCTTTGAGGGCAGGACATGTTTCTGACCCAAAGTGTATGTGCCCAGCACCTATAGCACTGGGAACTCCTGCTCCGCCCAAGAACAGGGCTTGACGATGAGGGGCCAGGTTTGGGCGGGGAGATGGGGAGTAAGTAAGCGGGGACTGGGGTTGCCTCTCGCAGCGAGAAGGACCAGACTTCTGGGAAGGGACAGGGAGCTGTCAATCAGGAGGGAGCGAGCGCACCAGCACCGGGTGATGTCAGCGGATCAGCTGCTCGTTAACAAAGAGGGGGATATTTACAGGACAAAGTTGCAGCAGCAGCGAGGGCGGCTACAGCGAGACTCCCGGAGCTCGGCAGCGGTCTGGGGAAAGTGGATACAGAGGCTGGGTTGGCCCTGGGGGAGCCCATAGCAGCAAGAAAAGGAAAAGAAATTAGGAAAAAGGCTGGAAGGGGGCGGCCGGCCAGCTGCTCCTCCTCTTCCTCCTCCTCCTTCTCCAAACTCGCTGGGCTGAACCCAAGCTCTCGCTGAGCAGCCGCTGCGGCCGCGGGCTCCCGGAGGAGCAGTAGAAGAAGCAGGGAAAAGAGAAGAAGGGAAGCAGCCGTAGCTGCGCGGCCGTTCTCAGACCCCGGACCCGGACCCCCAGCCCGGAGGAGAGCCTGCGCTGCGCTGGGCTGGGCTGCGCTCTCTGCCGCCATGGATAGCGACGACGAGATGGTGGAGGAGGCGGTGGAAGGTACCAGTGTTTTTCCTGGGCTGGTGGGGGTGGGGGCTCGGGCTGGGGGTAGGAGGGGCTAAGTGGGGAGTCCGAAGCCCCCAGGGCATCCAAGAGTTTTTCCCATCTCCACCCCCACCCCGGACCAGCACTGGGTTGAGCTGGCCAGTTCCCACCAGAGCAGGCGAACTGGGGTCGCCTTGCATTCGGGAGCTGGTCCTGGGCACTACCCCGTCCGAGGACGCTGGGGACCCCAGACGGCTCACGAGATGGCAGAGGGGAGAACTGACTTTGGGCACTCCTCCTCTACCTTACTGCCTGACCGGTCGGTCGCCTTCTCAAGCCTTCAGAGTTGCGAAACCTGCGACTGGCTGCCACCTCTCCCTCCCCCAACCCACTCCTGCCTGAGATTTTGGGAGGGGGAAGGGAGGCTAGAGTTAGCAGCCCTAGCGAGCGCCTCTTTCCCCAGCCCCATCTGGGAGGCTGCTTTGCCCCGGACTTCGCCAGTGCTCGAGCCTGCCGGGTCAGGCTCTCGCTCCTGCTGGGCACCCCAAGGCTCTGGGGCTCTGCTATGATGCAAGAGGTAGGAGCCGGCACGTGGCCGCCGCCGCCACCGCTCCCCCAGGAGAGACTCGGAAGCACTGCGGGGGAAGCAGCAGCTGCTGGAGGAGTGGTAGGAGGAGGGCAGCTGGGGCTTGGAAGCGCGCAGGGCAGCGCAGAGTGGGGCATTGCTGCCCGGGGGGCGAGCCGCGCCCAGGACCTCTCTCTCGTTTCACTTCGCCTTCCTTCGGCTTATCCCAAGATACCAGCGGAAACTCAGCTCAACCTCTCGGCCTCCCTTTCCCAGTACGGAGCCTTTACCCACTCTGGATATGTGAGCCAGACCCCTATCGCAGCTGCTGCTATTGCAGCAGCTGCTGGGTGACAACTTTCTGAATTACATACCATCAGTGGTCTGGGATATCACATAGCGTTACTGGCACCTGCTTCATATCCATCTCTCTCTCTCTCTCTCTCTCTCTCTCTCTCTCTCTCTCTCTCTCTCTCTCTCTCTNTCTCTCTCTCTCTCTCTCTCTCTCTCTCTCTCTCTCTCTCTCTCTCTCTCTCTCCTCTCTCCATCTCCCTCTCTGTCTATTTCTCGGTCTCTCTGAGTCTCTCTCTCATTCAATTCCTTGCATTTGTTGACTCCTCTCCACTCCCTTTTTTCCATTAAAAAAAAAATCATTCCATTTAGGACCTTCTGATGGAAGCTTTTATAACTTTTACAATGCCAAGAATTAGCAAATAATCTTTGAACATCACGAGTTTATTGGGCCCGTTCGTGTAATCCACTGTTCAGGAAATTATTCCACAGTATTTTAAAAGCATGCACTAAGGGGAAATAATTTTCATACGTTAGTGAAGTCTATGATGTCCATTATAAATGTATCAGAGAACAAGTCATCAGAAGAGGGTCAGTGTTTAAGAAAGAAAATCCTTGAATTATTTTTTCCTCTTTCTTTACTGTTGTGATTCATCAGACGTGTTTGGAAGAAACTAGAAAGAACATTTGAAGTTTTCTAAAACTGAACCCAGCCTGATCATGAAAATATTGCTCTCTATTTGGCTTGTCTTCCAACTTTCCAGACCACTCAAAGAATGTATGGTTTTAGAAATTTCAGAACTTTAAACACTTAAGAGCTGAAGTGATCACCATTCACCTCCCATTTGAGCAGTCCATATTGGGATAGCACATTATAAACATGAGGAAATTGGGCCCAGAGAAGTAATGTTTTACTGGAGGTCACCTGCGAAATAAGTAGCAAAAGCTGCTTAAACTCGGGTCTTTTGGTGTTCTTTCAGTACCCTATTGATAACCACTCAAAGACAATTCTGGGACTCGAGGGCCCTGGGCCACTAAAATTTTGTGCAGTATGTACACATGTACATAGCACTTATGCATACATGTACGTGTGGATACACATACTCAATATACAATATCTTATGTAGCAATGAAGTGTAGTGAGTTCTTATACTGCTGGAACGAAAATTAATGAGAAGTATCTCATGTTCTAAACATCACTTTAAATTAAGAGATCTGGTAATCAGGTTAAAAATGAATATTAATAAATGTATAAAAATTAAAAAAATTTAATTAAGAGATCTGATCTCTCCATTTAAAAAAAAATAAAATTTTACCTTTCAAAGGCTTGTGTGACCTTAATTCTGAAGACTGACATACATGATAGGGCATCTTCATCTTAGAAAACTTGAGAAATGTAAAGCTAGATTCTGGCTAGCTCCCCTCCCCCCATCCTTTAAGATTCTGACCTTGGCTCTCTTCCTAATAGTCTAAAAATCAGCTTAAAGGCAGAGATAGTGTTATGTCAGGATTGCATACTGGAATAACTTAATCACAGAAGCCGTGTGGGTCTTAGGCAAGTCTGCACTGGCATCTAGGACAGCTGGAACATTCGGGATTTTAAACAGCCTGGGGATGGGTCAGTTGTCCAGGTAATAGCTGTATACCTGTGCAAGTCTAGTGATGTGTACATATATATGACAAAGAAGAAAACTATTCAAAGTGCTTTGCCAACCTTAAATCATTCCATAATATTATTATACCTATCTATTAATTGGCCTTCTTTTTCGTGTGTTTTATTTCTGTACCTCTAAAATCTGTAGGGCAATAGCACTGATTAATGGTTTCTTCCTTTGAAGGAACAACTCTTGGGTAATCTCATGATACCTGTATACCTTCATACTCCCTAAAATGAAATCTTCCATTCTCTGCAGACTCATTGCTGTAATTCCCCTTCTACTTCAGTTTTGTGGGGTTGACTTTACATGTGAAAGTATTGAACATTTGATGTTAGATGGTTACAATAATTTCTTTCTTTCTAATACTTCTATGGCTCAAGCATTGGATTTGGAATCAAAAGTCCTGGGTTCAAATTCCAGTTCCATGGTTTACTACCTCTGTGAACTTGGACAAGTTACCTTCTTTGAGCCTCAGTTTCCTCATTTGTAAAATGAGGGATTAGCCTAGATGATTTCATTCTACATCTCTGCTATCATTGATGGGCATCCTCCCTTTCCATCATCACCTCTAAGTATAGTTCTTGTCTATTCCTTTTCTTAAAGGGACCACCTCTTGAACTGATAAATATGCATAACAGAGAAGTTAATGAAACAGCATTTCCCCCTTCCGGTACAGATGCTAACTTGATAGGCTTTCTTATTGATGTGTCAAGCAGTTCTGCCTTTAGAATAGCTGGGCTGACATTTCTGTGTGCAATCTATTAATAAGTGTTTTTTTTTTCAACTATCAGCACTTTTTAAACGGTAACTGTGGATCATTTCTTATAGTAGGAAAAATGCTTAAGACTCAGAGCAACAATTAAGCTCAGCAATCAATGCACTTTTCTCTTTTTTTAAATGGGAATTTGTTTTGCAATAGTGTGAGGTTTTTGTTTTGTTTTGTTTTGTTTTTTCATCTTTTCCCAGCTTGGGGTAAAATGCCCTTTTGTGCTCTTGTACATTTATTTCCCCTCCATCACGAGGCAGTATCGTAGTTTCTAATCTGAAGAAGAATCACTGGGTTATAGGCCAAGAGAGTCAGTTACAAGAGAGAGGCCTTAAAGATCAGCTAGTTCAACCCACTCATTTTGCACAAGAGAAAACTGAGATCCAGAGAAGTGATTTGTCCAAGGTCACAGTAGTAAGGAGTAGAGGCCCAGTGTTCTAACTACTGCTACACAGCTATTTCCCAGGGATCACTGGTAGAGGGTGAAATCAAGAGGACACTTGTTATGTTTGTGGCTCTTTGGGGCCCAAATCAGAGAGCACACTTAATACTAAAGGATAGTGGGTAAAAGTCCCATACTTGGAATTGGGTCCAAATTTGGCCTCTGTCTCTCTGAACTCCAGGTTCCTAATCTTTAAAATGAGTATATTAATACTTATAGTACCTCCCTCACGAACCAGTTGAGAGACTTAAATATGAAAATTCATTGTAAAAGACTTGGCAAACCTTAAAGCTTAATATGAGTGCCAGCTCTTATTACACCTCTGTAGTGACTGCTTGAAGTTGCATAGCATTGAAGCTGCCCCAAGAAAGGTCAGAGAGCTGGAACAGACCTTGGAAGTCATCTAGGACCATCACTGCCCCCCCCACCCCTACCCTTATTTTATAGATGAGAAACAAAGGTTCAGAAGTTGCCTCTTGTCTGAGGTCTGCCATTAAAGAGTGATAGTCAGGATTTAAATCCAGGTCTTCTGCCTCCCAACCTAGCATTTTTTCCCTACTTTAATTTTTGTGGAATGAAGGTAAACTTATGATTATTTGGGACCCATGGACAAATGTCCATTTATGTAGCAAATGTTTTATTGCATATTTGGTATTATATTAGGATCTGTGGAGGGTACAAATAAGACCTAGAATCCATTCCCACCCACAAGAAGTTTATAAGCTCATAAAAGAACTTCATGGTTGGGGTAGCTGGGCAACTCAGTAGATTGAGAGCCAGGACTAGAGATGGGAGGTCCTGGGTTCAGACACTTCCTAGCTGTGTGACCCTGGGCAAGTCACTTAACCCTCATTGCCTCACCCTCACCACTCTTCTGCCTTGGAACCAATATACAGTATTGATTCTAAGATACAAGGTCAAGGTTTAAAAAAAAAAAAAAAGAAGTTCATGAGATTCTAGGGTTCAAATTGATTGATTTTTATTTTTCAGAAAAATTTTCCATGGTTCCATGATTCATGTTCTTTCTCTCCTCCCAAGCCCCTCCTCGACCCTCCCCATAGCTGGCACGCAATTCCACTGGGTTTTACATGTGTCATTGATCAAGACCTATTTCCATATTATTGATAGTTGCACTGGGGTGGTTGTTTAGAGTGTGCATCCCAAATCATATCTCTAGGGTTCAAATTGAGAGGTACCTTAGAGGTCATTTAATTCAACCCCCTCATTTTGTATGTGAAGAAAGGGAGATCCACAGAGTATTTGAGGTTCACTAATTCATAGGTGAAAATAATCTTAAAGATCATCTCATTGAATCCCATCCCCCCATCCTTCCATTTTTCAGTTTAGGAAACTCAGGGGAAATGACTTGCTCAAGGTCACACAGAGACAAATTTGAACCCATTCCCTGATCTCAAATCCCAAATAAATACATGAGTACTTTATATATGTAACCCCAAGTAAAAATGTGCTAAGCAATTCTGAAGGACCTACAAAGAAAAATGCCGTCCACCTCCAGAGAGAGAACTGATAGAGCCTGAGTGCAGATCAAAGCAGCATTAAAAAAAATTTTTCCTTGCCTTTTTTTGCAACAAGGCTAATATGGAAATATGTTTACATGTATTTTACATGCATAATAGATACATATTTATATTATTGATCTATTAGCAGTATTATATGTTGATATATAATTATAATATGTATTGTTTATTTTACATGTTTGCATGCATAATTGATATGTGATGGACATATACCTTAAATATTATTAATATGTTGATATTGTATATTGATCTATAATTATAACTTATATTATTGATATCACATGTATTTTATATCTATAAATTGATATCACATTTCTTGTCTTCCCAATAGGTGAAGGAGGAATAGCAGAAAGGGAGAGTATGCAGAATTCAAAAAATTTTCAAATAAATGTATTTTTTAATTTTTGAAATGTTTTTAGAGTGTGTTAATGCCATGAGATAGGTAAAAAGTTGAGAGGATGAAGGGATCACAGATAGCCTGGAAAATAAATCAGAGAAGGCTTCATGGAGGAGGTGGAATTTAGTCTGACATTAGATATGTGAGTGGGAATTGGATAGGTGGAAAAAGGCATGCAAGGAAGAGATGATGGTATGATTAACTACCTGAAAGAAGAGCAGTGTTAATGACAAGTTACCCAGTTTGCATGGAACATGAGGAAGGGAAAAAATGAATAGTATGAGATAATACTGGATAGGTTGAGGTGGAAGGGAGTAAGATTATGCTGGTATAATTCCAAGCTAAGTAGTTTCTGCGGGTAATGGGGGAACCATTGAAAACTTTTGAGCAAGGGAGAGTTGTGATCAAAGCTGTGCTTGAGAAAAATTAATGCGATAACAGAGTATAGAATAAATTAGAATGGGAAGAAGTCAGGGAGAATAGTTAAAACATTATTATAATAGTCAAATGGAATCATCTTTGTAAAAAGCACTTAGGGGGGAAAAGGGGTTTGGGTCGAATATATAAAAAATTGGCCACCAGAGGATTGAACTATTATCAATCCTCAAGAATAATCTCAAGTCAAAATTGACTTATATGGAAGTTTATTTACAATTAAGAAGAGAGAGAAAGAAAGTTAGAGAGAGAATAAGATAGGATAAGTGATCTAAACACTGAGTAATTTGCTCTGGCCCCTGGCTCAAACCAGGCAGATTTAACTAGTCCTTAACTGGAAAAAAGTCAAGCCTTGAGCAGAGGGCCCCCGAGGCATATGAAGCAAAGCTTCAGTCACAGAGTCTCTTTGAAAGGGAAGTTCCTGGGGCAGCTGGGTAGCTCAGTGGATTGAGAGTCAGGCCTAGAGATAGGAGGTCTTAGGTTCAAATCCAGCCTCATACACTTCCCAGCTATGTGACCCTAGGCAAGTCACTTGACTCCCATTGCCCACCCTTACCACTCTTCCACCTAGGAGCCAATACACAGAAGTTAAAGGTTTAAAAAAAAGGAAAAAAAAAAAAAGAAAGAAAGAAAGGGAAGTTCCTTAAGAGAAGTTCAGGAAGATTTCAGTCTTTAAGATCACCACACAGAATTCCAAAGAAGATATTAAGAAGGTCTCACCAAGGTTTTGGGGTCCCAGCCAGCACTCCTACATGAACCAGAAGAGCTCCTTCTCTAGCAGAAACCCTCCTTGCCTCACTCAACTCTCTCTTTTTAAAGGGGTCACTTATGTGTCACTTCCTGTGCCTCCCTCCTAGTTTGCCTGTCCAATCACAATAGACGCTTCTCTTAGGACTGCTTAGGGGGCAGTCAGTTGATTCTGATTCTTCACCCACTCTAACACATGTGGGTTACAGACCTCCCAGAATTAGAAGGTGTTCTCACCTTTAGTGATTAAATCTAAAGATGGGCAGTGTAGACTTAATCTAATTATCACAGTACAGTACACAGCACATAGTAGACACTGTATAATTGCTGATTCCCCTCCTCTCTCAGAAAAACTTGGGAATATTTTTATGAACCCAGGAAGAAGGAGAGCCAAAAAAGCAGAAACAGGAAAGGCATTTACAAAATGTCCACAGTAATTAAAGGAAAAATTACAAATGGACTTAAGATCTGATTGAGACTTCTTCAAACTTAGAGTCAACTTGCCTTCTTAGCCTAAAGGTGGTGTGAACTACAGGTGCAGAATGAGGCATATACTTTCAGACTTGGCCAATATTTTTACTTATTTTGGCCTCCTGTACTTGTTTGTTCACAAGGGAGGGAACCTGGGGTGGAAGGCAGTGAGAGAATGGAAGGTGACAATGAGGATTAAAAAAAATAATAATAATAATAGAGCATTAATAAAATGTCTTAAAAAAAGAACCCTTACCTTCCACCTTAGAATCAATACTGTGTATTGGTTCCAAGGCAGAAGAGTGGTAAGGGGTAGGCAATGGGGTTTAAGTGACTTGCCCAGGGCCACACATATCTAGGAAGTGTCTTGAGGCCAGATTTGAACCCAGGACCTCCCATCTCTAGGCCTGGCACTCAACCCACTGAGCCACCCAGCTGCCCTCCAAATATCTTTTTAAAGTAAAACAAAAGAAGGGATTGAACTGGATAGCTACAAATATTCTTTCCAACTACGTGACTATGAACATGAATATAATGTGAGAAAGATTGAAGTCAAGATTAAAATTTGTCAGGCTCACAAAAAAAGAATAAAAACAGGAAAAATTAATATTGATTTTTAAAACTATCAGAAGCTTGGGAAAGAGGATGGATGTTATTTAATGCATATTATTTCCTGGCTACTCATCTTATGTCTCCTACCAGATTATAAGCTTTTGAGGGGCAAAGGATTTGTTATTAATTGTTCTTAATAAGAGATATACTTTGTCTTACACAATGTAGATACTTAATAAATATCTGTTAAATGGAATAACTTATATGTATGTATATATGTATAATGCATGTATATATGTAAACATGTCTCATGTGCACAAAGTGTCTGTTGAAATGTCCAAGGATCTGTGATTTCATAAGTTCAAGAATTCCTTCCATCAACATAAGCTCCTGGCCCATCTATAACTGATCTACTAAGCTGAGAAATCGCCCCAGGTTCAGAGAGGTCACCTGCTAGGTCCAAAATCCCATAGCTACTGAGTGTTGGAAATGGGATTTGAACTAAGATCTTTCACAGTCCAAATACATTTTTGTATCTACTACATGACACTCATCATATATATCATATATAAAAATTGACTATAGCAAAAGAGTAGCTGAATTGTATTAAAGATCTTATTATGAATCATATTAATTTATTATTTGTTATTATATATTATATATAGTTGCATATAATATAGAATTAATAAATATTATAATTAACTAATAAATCCATATTAAATGGATTTGCTGGTGGAGGACCTGAGTTCAATTTCTACTCCTCTGTAACCTTGTGACCTTCTTTCTGGGTTTCAGGCTCCTCATTGGTAAAGTAAGTACATTGACACTGGTGATCTCTAAGCTCTTTCCCAATTCCAAATCCTATAAAACTAGGAAAATATTAAATCTGCAAGCCAAGCTGTATGCTAAGAAACTAAATTCAATGGCATAAACTTACACTTTGTTACTTGGCCGAGGAGATTTTCAAAAGTGTGTTTCCTCTCTCTTCAGTTAATAGCTTTTATTTATCCATTTTTTTCATAATCGTTGGCATCATTATCCCTTCCCATTACTTTTCCTATCACCAATAAATCCCTTCCTTGTTGCAAAGAAAAATGAGGAGTCTTCTGTGATAGAAAACCAATTTTCTGCGTTCTAGAGAGGAAAATGTCTATATATGTCAAATCTCCTGTTGCTAAGCCTCGGATAGATCAGTTACAATAGCAGCTGTGATCACTGATCCAAAGGGAATCTCTGATTCTCAGTATCACTCATAGAACACAGAATTCTGGCCATGCTCTCATACCAAATTTAATTCAGTCCAACAAACAAGTCTAGTGCATGCCAGGCCCTCTGCTCGGCACCATGGGGGGCAAGAAGAGAAAAAGCAGCTCCAACTAGGATTTTTGTGGCCCTAAGTCTGGGACTCACCAATACTGTCATCTTGTAACGAGGGTCCCTGCCATGCTGGGGCTTACATTCTACTGGGTAATGGTAGCATATTTACAGATGCGTTAGAGTGCCAAGAAAATTGAGGAGGCTAAGAACTCTAAACGAAGGGGGGAAATGCCATGTAACCAGGGAAAGCAACGCAGGAAACATAGCATCTAAGATGACGCTTGAAAGAAGAAAAGGATTCCAAAAGTGCAGACAAGCTGAAGTCAACCAAGGCAGATCATTAGATCAGGAGTAACTCACCTGTAACTTAATTGGAGAGAAGTTAATTTTTCAATTGTGCTTTAGATCATCATCTCTAGGACAAAGTTCAGAGGCAGGATAGATTAATGCTGCATGGTTTCTTCCCTTGATATAATATATAGAGATATAACTACCTCTGTCCTCCATGTAGAAGGATGCAGTAGATTTTGTTCATTGACTACTTAGTTAAAATGCTTTGTACAAGCCACGTAGTGACTCATTTGCTCGCTTTATATTTTTAACCTGTCCCTACTGATCTAAATGCCTGTCTTCTATAGTTTGGAGAACTGTGATCATAGCTGACTTCCTGATATAATATTACCTGTTGGACATTGGCACAGATTCTGGGGAAACTCGGGGTATTTTATAAATTGAATATAATCCTTATGAGTAGAACCCTTATTCCTTACTTTAGGTAAATTTGAGAGGATCAGAGTTTATACCCATTTTTTATTGCCAGAATTTCAACTCAATAAAGCAAAGCACCTGCTAAGTGCTTATTATATTATACAGAAATAAACAAAATCCAGACAACCGTGGAAGAATGGCATAAAATAAGAGGAGTGCTTCCTGACCCCCACTCTTCTTTCAGGTGGTTCATTCCATCTCTTGTCTACTCTTGTAATGACTGAGCATTGGTAAGATACCTTCATGGGACTTAGAGCTGAAAAGGAAAAAAGAGTACTTAGGATTATTCTAGTCAATTACAAGTTTCTGGGGATTTAAAAGGGACTGTCAGAGAAGAATTAGACTCACCTAGTTGATGTTAAATAGGAGGTCTTCCTGGAGCACATTTTAACTCAAAAGAAGAAAGAGTGTATTGTATGTCTTAACATGAGACCCAAGGATAGAAGCATACCGTGGGATGGACAACAAAGGAAAGAATATTAGGGCATTCTTCCTTCCTCGTGGCAGAGAAGCAAGAAACTACTAAGGCAGAATATTTCAGAAGAAGGGTGACTTTGCTTAATTGTTTTTCTTTGTTAGAAGAGAGGGTACAATTTGAGGTAATGAGAAAGGGGGGTTTTTCCCCTCCCTTCCAAAAATGACTGTGATGTAAAGACAAAAGGCATCAATTAAGCACATGTAAAAAGAACAGAGAAAATGAAGGTAGCGCCCACACCTCTGCCCCCTCCCCACAATGGTAGGAAGGCAACGCTTCCAAAACAGGACCTTCAGGGAAGGGATATAGCCAGGGATGTTAAAATCTTCAGCCAATGGCAGGAGGAGACCACACTAGACCTTGTGGCACAAAGTAAATTGGAAAGAGCATTAAGTTGGGGATCAGAGCAACTGGACTCAAATCCTGCCTCTGGCCTTTGTTGCTTGTGTGATCCTTGGGCAAGTGAGCTAATCTCTCTGACTTCAATTTCCTTATTTGAGGGTTTAAATTCAGAAGTCCCTTCTGGCACTAATTCTTCTCTCCTGTGATCCTATGACTGGCAAAGTATTACACCAAACTCTAGCCACTTCTCTTTGAGTCAGTGGGTAAGGATTCTTATTTCCATGCAGGGGTCAACCCAGAGGTCTGGAAGTAAGCCTAGGGTTTTAGGAGGAGGGGCCAAGTCCCTAGCAAGTGGCTTCCCATCTCAGAAATCTCAGACAGGGAATGACCTGAGAAGCTGAAATTGGGGAAGATTTTAGAAAAGGAAAGGATTGCCAGGAGGAGGAGATGGCAGTTGCATGTCTAGAACAGAAACCTCCTCTTGTAAGAAATACAGTCTTAGAAAACCAGAAAAGCTTTGTTGGCTATGACCAAGGTCTAGAGATCATCTAGTTCAATCCCCTGGTTTTACAGATGAGGAAACTGAGGCCTAGAGAGTTGAAGTGACTTCTTGTGGTGTCATAGGTAGTTACTGGCAGAGCTGGTATCAGAACCCAAGTTTTCTGACTTGTCAAATACTATCCTATGTATAAGAAGGCCCTCACTTCATCTATCTTATGAAGGAAACTCTGAGACAAGTGCCTAGTAATCTAAAGGCATGCCTTGTGTATTTATCTCCAATTTAAATCAAGAAGCTGGTCCCTTAAGGGTTTATCATATGTCTCTTTCAATCTTCCTTACTCAAATGCCTGGATTTCATTATCCAGGTAATGTTTGGGTTTTTGTTGTTTTTTGTTTTTTGTTTTTCCTGTGAGAAATTTGATGGAAATACTTTAACAAAGGAAGGAAAAATTTTTGTTGGAGTTCCCCTAATCACTTCCCCCTTTGCTGCACCCTCCAACCTTTTACTAAAACCTTTCCACGACTGTTGTTACAATTTATTTTGAACAAAACCTGAGCCTGTTACCTGAATGGTGGGTACTGTTTTCTACGAGGGATTCATTTTCAAGCTGAATAATTAGATGCTGTAATGGAAAAATCAAAATTGAGACTTCTATTTTTACACTTCAAATTAGAAGTAGGAAGCACTAAATCCATGGGGCTGTTCTTAGCTCCCAGATGCCTTTCTGCACTCATGTCATGCTCCACAGCATTACAGGAAGTAGGAGGGGCAGGGAGGTGTCCACATTCACTTTTGACTTTTGTGATCTTGCTAAGAAGAAAGGGAAGAATCATTTTGGTTGAGCCCCAAGAAGGGAATTGGTTGTTGATACACTGGAAAGCCATTTATCCAGACAGCTTATCATGTGACTAAAGAATCATTGAATGCTCTTCTGGGCAGTCAAATGTGGTTGTGCAATAGGAAAACAGCCCCAACCCAATTCTCTCCTGGCTTGTATATCCATCTTTGGCCCCAGTAGAAAAGACTCATGTAAGGAGAGTAGAACCAGGTTTTTCATAAACTACTAAAGTAACATTGTTCATGACCAAACTTTAAAGTGTAGCAATAAAAACTTGTTTGCTTATTTGTATATGTATTTAAGGAAGAAAAGTAATAGTTTCTGTTACCTTTTTTGGAGAAAAAAATCATTAAACTACTTAGTGATTCTTAAAGAATTCCTTTATCTCTTTAGAAAAAAATACATTTTGTATTTTGAATAGTATTTTAAAAGCATTATAGTAAGTCAAAATGTTATTCTTATTAGTCTCCTCTTTTCAACTTCTTCTTTGGGGTGGTGTGTGATTTCTGAAAGCTACATTTTAACTTTTCTGTTAGAGATAATGTTCAGTAGTTCAATAGTACACAGATATTTCAGTCGAAGAGTGATTTCAGCAGAGCAACAGAATCTTTGGTCTCCCTATTCCACCCATTTCTACTTGTTTCATCCCCTAATCAAAAAACAACCTGCCCATCCTTTCCACTAATACTTCTGAGAAACCACTAGTGATTTTTGTTCAGTATTAATAAAAACTGAGGAAAGTAGAGAAAAGAAAGATGTGGGTTCAAGCTCCACATCTGAAACCCAATGGCTTTATGACTTGCAAAATCACTTCACATAATAACAGATGGCAGCTAACAGGTATATAATGCTTTTAAGGTTTACAAATCACTTTACATATTAATTCATTTGAATTTTCCATCTACTCTGAGGTAGGTTCTATTTTATCTCTGTTTTACAGATGAGGAAACAGAGGCACAATAGGTTAAGAGACTTGACTAGGGTCACACAATTAATAAATCTCTGAGGTAATTTTCAAACCCAGGTCTTCTTGACTCCAAGTCCTTTGCATCTACTGCACTACCTAGCTCAGTGCCCACAGAAAACTCTGCAAGACTCAGATTTTAGAGAGGGGCCAATCTCTATCTACATTGGGATAGAGAAGGGTACTCACTGTGGGGTCCTTATGTCAATGAAATAGTAGGGTTAATTTTTTTTAATCAGTAAGAAAACTAATAGCATAAACTTTGATAATATGAGCATTAATGGTGTTATTGCCAATTCATATTACAAGATATGAATACTACAAATTATCTAAGATGGATCTTTGTAGACTTCCTATAACCTAAACACCACACTCTGACAATGACCAATGCCATTTCAGAATAGCATATTATCATTATTGTAGCTGTTTGAGCTGCAGTTATTAAAAAAAAGAAGCATGCAGAGCCTAGTGGCATTAGTAACCCTTGTAAGATAAAGGAGCCAGTAAATGAATATTTGATAGAAGGGAGGCAGAGAAAGTCTCTGTGGTGAGTCTCTCTCCCAGCACTCCCCTTTGTCTGAATATACACTGGGAGACTTTCAGGGGGTGTCACCCCGAAACTGGGTGACCTGGATGGTCATGCTGCCCCACAGGAATTGGGGGTGAGGCTTCCCTATAAGAGGAGGTATGTGGTACACCAATCCAATCCTGAATAAGGATGGGGTTCATACAAACCTCCCTCCAATTAGTTAAATTCATAGTGGGTGGTCTGGATTCAAGATGTAGACAGCCAGACCAAGCTGTGGTTCCCCTTTCCCTTGTTGTCTCTCAGGCACTCTGGAATGCTATCTGACTGTTCAATGACTTTTTATTATTTGCAAATCAGGGATTGGGGAAAGGGGTAAAGGGCAGAGGGATTTGGGGGTGCCCTGTTCACTAATACTATGGGGTCCATAGCTTAGATGGGAACCTTAGTGGTTCCCACTCTTAAGCTTCTCCCCTCACCCCTTCTCTTATTTCTATTTCTAGTTTTCTGCCTCTATCCTTTTCTGTAATTGTAAGTTTTGACTGAAAGGGGTCTCTCAGCAAGGTTTGGTAATGGGTGAAGGAGACTAAGAGAATTGCTCCCAAAATGGAGTCCAAAAACTAAGAAGTTTTGATGGGTGATGTGATGGAATGGCTTTTATCAGGGAATTAGGGTTTCAATTTCCAAAAGAAAGATCCTCAGGAAGCCCTCAGGACTGGATCCGACCTGGAATGTGCATCTCCTCCCTCTCTCAGTCCTCCCCCTGAAGACTTCCTTCTCCCTCTCTTCTCCGGAGAACCTCCCAGAATCCTCTAGGTCTCAACTATCAGCAACTGTCAGCAACTACCTTCTCTGGCTCCTTTGGTCCCATACCCCTTGCACAAATCTCATCCTTACAACCCTTTGCAATGGGGGAGTGACCTCCTCCAATGGGGAGGGGAAAAGGAAGAGGATAAGCATTTATGTGGTACTTACTATGTGCTAGGCACTGCGCTTTGGGTTTTTTTTTAAACAAATATGATCTCTTTTGATCCTTATAAAAACACTGTAAGGTAGGTGGTATTATCTCTGTTTTATAAATGAGGAAACTGAAGAAGATAGAGATTAAGTGACTAGCCCAGGGTCACATACCTAGTTAGTGTCCGAGGCTGGATTTGAACCTAAGTCTTCCTGACTCCAGACCTAGTGTTCTACCCATTATCCCACTGATATGGATATGTAATGCCTTCCAAAGATGGAGATGACAACCTGTTCCTGTCTCCTCATTTTATCAATAAGTATTTTCTAAAAATCTATTCTATTCTAGGCACTGGGGGTAAAAATGAGATAGTCCCTGTTCTTATATTCTTTATCTATAAAGTAACTTTATATTATTTAAGAGAATACCAATTGTACACTTATAAGTATATACAAAATGTGTACAAATATAACAGAGACAGCATGGCATAATGGATAGAGCGGTATGGGGCAGGGGGCGGGAGTGTAATGGCCTCAGAGTTCAAAATTTGACTCAGATCTATCCATCCAGGCAATATGATCCTGAGCAGATCCTTTGATTTCTCCAGGTTCTAGAAACTGTAGTACTGTAAGTTACAGGGAAGATGCCAACCTGACCTGTAAGAGCCACCTTACCATGTATTCTGTGTACCAATGAAATCTCAAGAACAGAAAAGAAAAATGCAAAGCAAATTTGGCAGGGGTAGGGGTAGAGTAGTTACTGGAAGAATAAGGAAAGTTATCCTACCCTGGTGATAATCAGTCTGAGCTTTGAAGGAAATTAGGGATTCTAAAAGACAGAAGTGAGAAGGGATCGCATTCCAGGCATGGGGGCACCCTGGACAAAGGAATGGGGACAGGAGCCCATAGGGCTAGACTAATAACTGTATGTAGGAGGTAGGATCTAATCAGAATGGAGATAGTTTGTGAAGAGATTTAGATAGCCAGAACTCCGAGGAGAATTAAAGTAGTATGACAACAGTTCAAAGTGTCTTGCTTCCAGTTTGTTTATGTGAGATCTTCCACTGGAATCTTTGTGATATCAAGAGAAAGAGAGCATATGTGCTGAATTGACAGGCCACAGGAAAGAGTCCCACAGAACAAGCAGCTATAGATGCTTTTTCTGCAGTGCCAAAAAACCAACTGGAAAGTAATGGAAAGTGCATCAATTGAGAAATTGCATATGTTATGCTATAGTAATATTGTGATGTAAGAAATGAGAAAAATAGATGATTTCAAAAAGACATGGGAGGATTTATATAAACTTGTGCAGAGTGAGTAAGCAGACCCAGAAGAACAAATTACACTGAAACATCAATATTATTCAAGAATGTTTTGAGAACTTTATAGAAGAATGAACAGAGCAAGACCATCTATACCAGAAAAACAATCCTGTAAAAAGAAACAGCTTTGAAACTATGATCCATAAAATGAACATTCTTGATTCCAAAGATTGATGGTGAAAGAGGCTATCCATTCCATTTTGGTTTTAGATGCCAACTTTTTATTCTTGCTCTAGAGAGAGGAGTTACCTATTTAGAGTATCCAAACTCAGGACTCCCAAGACCTGACGGTATTAGGAAGAATTTCTGACAACTTCCTCCTAATGTATACTTGTCAAATATGTATTCCCCAGACCTATTTTCAGGCAATCCCAGTCTTTTCAAGTTAAGGATGTAATCTCCAAGCCATTTGATGATCTTCATTTATTCAACAAGTAGTTTAGACTCCAAGAAGCCACAGTGATGTGGATCTTCATGATCCTTTGCCTTATTGTACAAAACAATGATGGATTTAGAGTGAAGCATGAGACAGACCTTTTTTAAAACCCTTACCTTCTGTTTTAGTATCACTTCTAAGACAGAAGAGCTACAAGAGCCAGACAATGGAGGTTAAGTGACTTGCCCAGGGTCACATAGCTAGGAAATGTTTAAGGTCAGATTTGAACCCAGGATTTCTCATCTCTAGGCCTGGCTCTTTATCTGCTAAGACCTGAGACATTTAAATTTTAATTAATATTTAATTTATTTATATTAATTAAATACATTTAATTATATATAATTAGTTAATTATAATAAAATTAAATTTAGATTGAATAGGAATTTGTTTTTCTTGACAACACATTTTTGTTATAAGAAATTTTTTTTTTTGCTTTTCTTTTCCTTTTTTTTTTCCCAACAAGGTGGGGATGGAAAGGATAAAAAAAGAGATTTCTGTTGTTTTTTAATCAGAGAGATGAGATGTACTGCAGAAGAGAAATATGTCACTTCCAGAGGAAGTAACTATGTTATTTGTTTTATTTAATTGTTTTACTTTGTTATAAGAAGCTCTTTCCACAGGAAACAATCTAAGCATTTGAACTGTGAAAACAAAAAAAATTTTATCTGCATATTGAAGGGAACATGCACATCAATGAGATATCAGAACCATTTTGATATTTGGTTCTTCATGTTACAATAATATGAGTTTGGGGGATTATAATACCAGCAACATCCTCTCACTATTGTTGCATCAAATGAGAACAAGTATGTAATGAACTTTGTAAACCTTAAAGGACTATGTAAACGTAAGCTATTATTATTATAACAAATGGATGAATTGAAAGAACTGAACAACAATGTATCTTGCCCCATACTAAATAACGATTGTACCTATTACCCTAAAGATAAAGATGAAAGGGGGGGGTGTTAGGTAATTGACAACTTGGAAAATCCTGGGGGCTCCAGCTAAAGAGGAACTTCTTTTCTAGGCTACATTCACATAGCAGAAGTAGCAAAAGCTTCCAATCTTTGTACCACTTTAAAGTGAAAATGTCCTTTATGTGTCTAAGTCTACTGAGCACCTGTAAAATTTATAAGCCTCTTTGGAGAATGTGTCTCCTTCTCTCTGATGCTCAGGGGACCCAGGTGAGTAATGTACCTTCTGAGATGCCATTCTTTTGGGAGTACAGACAATTGCAAACTCCAACACACAATTCTGGCTAATTTTTTGTTTTGTTTTGTTTTAACTGCTCTCCTTTGTCACAAGGAAGGGTTCATGGAAGGGGAGAGAGGGAGGAAGGGGGAGGGCTTATATCTTGAAATGATTACAATGTTTAAGTAAAAAATAAATGTGTTTTTTTTTAATAACTCTTGGGATGGATAGTCAAATGTCTGACCTCAGTGCACCTTGTTAAGTTTTAGTCACATTATTCATTCATTAATGGTTGGAGCAACCCTGGTTTTATGGATTCCTTTGCTTTTCAATTTTTCCAAGGGCATCTGGATGATGATGGGTTACCACATGGCCTCTGCACAGTCACCTACTCCTCCACAGACAGATTCGAGGGGCACTTTGTACATGGAGAAAAGAATGGACGGGGAAAGTTTTTCTTCTTTGATGGAAGGTAGCATTTGACAATTGTATTCATGACTCTTTTTTTGGAGAATTTGGCTCCATGTTGATGTTGATGTTGATCTCAGAGCTGATATCCCCTTCCCCTGGCCCCTAATTTGTACCTTCACTTAAGGACTCTATTTTTTTAACTGATCATTTTGTTTTGCCTTCTTTTACTGCCTTAAAGGATAGCAAGTAGCTTCTTCTCCCTGGGAATATAGCGGATGGTGTGAATAACAGTAAGAACACCATTCTGAATAAACAAATCGACACTACTTTAAACCTGCTTCATATAAGGAAGTGACCAGACTCCTAGACCACAGCTGGAACTTCAAGGGCTTGCCTCCCTGTAGTCAAAGAGCCTGAGAATTAGGGGTTCATACTGAAATTAGTTAAATTAATTTTAGTCAGAGGACATAGCATAAATTATAAACTCTTAAGTTTAGGGAAGAGGAGGGGCAATCTCCTAAACCTTGATGCATTCTAAAAGAATCAAATAGACAAAATACTGGTGCTCTTAGCTACAAATAAAATCTCTTTGTGGGTGACAGGGCCTGGATAACTGTCAATTAGTAAATAGTGAACTAAAATTCTTTTGCCATGAGCTGCCATGTTTACATTATTCTGTAACATTCATTCAATCACCTGACAGATATAAACATGTTGATTTCAAAGAAGGTTTTTCTTGTGCATGGCATTCTTAATTATTCATGACAGTAGTAGGAGGATAAGAAAACATAAATAAGAAAGCATAATCAAAATATATCTTTATATTATAACTTCATAATACTCTGCTTCTAATCAGTCCTCCTCCACTGAGGCTTTTCACTATTCAAATCATTTAGATTCTACAGACATTTATTAAACACCTGCTATGTGAAAAGCACTTGGGAGACAAAGACAAAAAACCTAAATGGTTCCTGTCCTAAAGGAGCTTATATTCTATTAGAGAGACTGCAACATGTACACAAGTAAAGAAATGTAGATTATATGCAAAGTAATTTCAAGACAGAGAGCTTCCAACAAAGAGCAAAATTAACTGTTTTTCATTTTTATGTATTCTTTTCCCTAGACACTTTCCCCTGGCATAGATGCTGAAGAGCAAGGAAGTAGTCATAAGGCAATAATGATATAGTGGGAGAAAGCAAAGGACCTGATTAATCCTTCATTGAATAATTTAGCAATTACTTCCATTGGATAGGACTGATTTGGAGGATCTTCCTTCCGACTTCCCAAATCGTTGATCTTTTCATGGAAACGCCAGCTATTCCTCAAAGAATAAAGGTTAAATTTCACCTAGTGACTCCTCTGTGGTATAAGATATTATTCTGAACAAGCCCAATGACTTCTTGTCCCAAATAGCCAGATATTTTAGATGAGAGAGAAAGAAAAGAAGCCATAAACTGCCTAAAGATTCCTTAAATGCAGTTGTTCCCCTGGGCATGAGACAACTGTCTCTTCCTGGGAATTAAGTAGAGAAGTAGGAAGACAAAAGGAGGTGCTGTTTCTTTCTTTCTTTCTTTCTTTCTTTCTTTCTTTCTTTCTTTCTTTCTTTCTTTCTTTCTTTCTTTCTTTCTTTCCTTCTTTTTTTTTATATTCTTTTTTTTAACATTTATTAATAATCATTTTTAACATGATTACATGTTTCATGCTCCTATTTTCCCCTTCACCCCCCGCACTCCCCCCACCCATGGCCGATGCACTTTTCCACTGGTTTTGTCATGTGTCCTTGGTCAAGACCAATTTCCCAATTGTTGGTGGTTGCATTGGTGTGGTAGTTTCGAGTCCACACCCTCAATCATGTCCGCCCCGACCCATGCGTTCATGCAGTTGCTTTTCTTATATGTTTCCTCTCCTGCAGTC
>NC_058135.1:134341802-134353287 GCF_016433145.1 Gracilinanus agilis
TTGTTAGCCCCGCCCCTTTTCCGCTTTGTCTTTGCACTCAGGGTCTGCCTGGGCCTTGCAAGCTTGGGGGGGGGGGACTCCGGTCTCCTTGTCCTCGGGGTCAGGCCTCCTGGTAGTTCCCGGTCTGCCCCTCTGCCCGAGGTTCCTTCAGCAGTCTTTGGGGCTGCTTCCACAGCCACGCTCAGGTCTGCACCGGGTCCTCACTGGAGGTCCAAGCCTGGGCTGGAGATCGTTATTCAAGCCTAGGGCACTGCTTTTGCCTGCACAGATGCTCTTAGGGCCCTGCTTTCACCCCCGAAGAAGGTAGTGAAAGTCTGGGGGCTGGAGATCTTTATTCACACCTGAGGCGATGCCTTCAGTGCTTGGGAAAGGCCGTGTTTTAGGGGCCTTTGTCCCGGCTGGAGGCGGTGCCTTCACCCACGTGGGCGCTCAGGGAAAGTCCCAGCCACCTGGGGTCCCTCGTCTTGCAGCGCACAGGTACGGGCTCAGGGGCTGCCAGTGATTATCTGGTTGCCCCCGTCCTGTTTACCGGCTTGTGCGGTGTGGGGGGTGGGGGAGGGGCTTCTTCCTCTCGTGTTTTAGTGTGAACTGTTTCACCCCTTTAAAGTGTGGAAATGCCCCGATTCTGCGTACCTTCAATGCTGCGCCCTGTTGTGGGGTTCCTTCGTTCCTCTGGACTCGTTTTTATTTCCCCTTGAGGGGTCCTGTGTGGTTCGGTCAGGAGAGATCGAGCAGCTGCTCCTTACTCTGCCACCATCTTAACCGGCTCTTTCTTTCTTTCCTTCTTTCTTTCTTTCTTAAACCCTTACCTTCTGTCTTGGAACCAATACCTTGTATTGATTCCAAGGCAGAAGAGTGGTGAGGGGTAGGCAATGGGGGTCAAGTGACTTGCCCAGAGTCACACAGCTGGGAAGTGTCTAAGGCCAGATTTGAACCTAGGACCTCCCATCTCTAGGTCTGGTTCTCAATCCACTGAGCTACCCAGCTGCCTCCAAGGTGCTGTTTCTTGTAGCAAATGGCAGCAGTGTTTCCAAAAGGGAGTGCTCCAGTGGAAACCAGGGCACCTCAATTTCATTTTCTTGCTCCTTATCATACTTTTAAAGAGTACCTGAATGAACCCAAGGAAACCTCTTTTTCTCTACTAAATATGACTTCCATTTTAATTGATTACTTTCTTTTCCTTAATTCAACATTTAGACAACTTGGACAACAGCACATTTCCCACTTCCCAGCAAATGGGCACTTGGACTCAGTGGCCACATGTTCAAAGACTGTGAGCAGGTCCTGCACAGAGCACATGTAACTTTATATAGCTTATTTCTCTGTGTGTAGGGAAGGAAGGAAGGAAGGAAGGAAGATTGATCTAGCAAAGAAGACTGAGGACTGGTTAGCCAGGAGAATCAAGAAAGAGCAGTGTCACAGAAATATAATAGAATTATTCAGGAAGAGTAGGTGATCAACAGTGATTAATGCTGCCAAGAGGTCAAAAAATTTGAAAAAAAAAAAAAAAAAAAAGGATGAGACTTGACCAGGAAGAGATCATTGGTAATCTTGGAAAGGGCATTTTCATTTGAATAAGATCATAATCATGATTACAGAGTATTGGAGTATTGAGAAGAGAGTGAAGAGAAGGTAGAGGCACCAAATATTGATGGCTTTTTCAAGGAGTTTAGCCTAGGCAGAGAAGAGAAATAGCAAATGGGTGTCATAGAATCTAGTTAGTGAGGGTTAATGGGGGAGTGGGTGTGTTTGCAGAAAAGGAACCAAATAGATAGGCAGACTGAAAATCAAAGAATGAAGAAAAAAGCCTGGCTTATCCAGATTTAAGGTATATAGTGATTATTACACGCTAGGTATATCCATTGTCAAAAGTAGTCTGGCAACTAGATTTTTGTCCCTGAGTGCCAAAATGGGGAGGGTATTCTTCCTTATAGTGATTCTCTAACCTTCAGGATACATATATTAAGACCTTCTGCTTCTCCTACCCTATACACTGTAATCACTCCTTACTCCTTACTCCTTCAGGG
Organism: Gracilinanus agilis; assembly: GCF_016433145.1. Taxonomy (NCBI): domain Eukaryota; kingdom Metazoa; phylum Chordata; class Mammalia; order Didelphimorphia; family Didelphidae; genus Gracilinanus; species Gracilinanus agilis. Next base: position 134,343,830 of record NC_058135.1, read on the forward strand.
TTTTGCCCCTCTTTCCATTGCTTTAATCCATCTTAACTCTAGGGGAAAAGACACTCCCTTGCCTCGGTATCACTACTTCAAATTGGGTAGATTGCCCCTTGAATCCCACCCTCCCTCAACTGAATTTTCCCTGGGTACCAGAATGCCTAATTATAGCTTTGTCTGTGATCAAGTTCTGAAAATTCAGGCCAAAGTACCCACTGTAGTTATTATGATATACAAACCAGGAGTTCTCTGATTCTTTACCTTCCTTGTGTGGTCACAGATACTCCCACAGAATCATAGCGTTAGAATGGATGTCTAGAGATTGCATATCCTAGGCTCTTATCCTAAGTGAGAGCTAATGGCCAATGATCTTAAACTTAAAAAGAAAAAAAAAGGCCATCATCCTTGTGCTGGAAGGCTTCTACCACAAAAGACAGCCATTTGATTGGTGTCCCTGAAAAAGTCATTATCATCTTAAAGTCATAGATTTAGAGGTGGAGGAGATTTTAGTGATCTTCTAACTCAAGTCTTTATTTTACAGATGAGGAAATTCAGGCCCAGAGACAGATATCTAGTAAATGGCAGAACCAATAGTTGAACCTTGGTCTTCCAACTCCATTTCTGAGTGCTCTTTCTTCTATACCATGTGTCCTCCCAGTTTATGAAGTTTCTACTAAATGGATTCTTTGTAGGAATCATTAACCAGCCAGATCTTATAAAGAAGAGAAGTTTAGTTGGGAAGTGATGAAAACCAGAGAAGAAAGTTGGACTAGATGGCCCTAACATCTCTTCCAAGTTTAAAATGTCCCAAGTCTTTTCATCATATTGAGAAAAAGGAATTTAGGCTAGCTTTTCAATAATCAAGGATTTACTTACATTTGGTCCAGAGCGTATGTATCTTCTCCCACCCTACTCCATCCTCAGGAAGTGAATTTAAAACAGAGATGAAAGTAGGCCTGTATTGGATAATCAATTACTTTGGAACTTATTCCTGTAGATCAGTGATTCCCAAAGTGGGTGCTACCGCCCCCTGGTGGGTGCTGCAGTGATGGGGGGAAAGCGGTGATGGCCACAGGTGCATTTATCTTTCCTATTAATTGCTATTAAAATTTTTAAAAATTTAATTTCCAGGGGCTAAGTAATATTTTTTTCTGGAAAGGGGGCAGTAGGCCAAAAAAGTTTGGGAACCACTGCTGTAGATGGTGCCACCTGAAAACAGCTCCTCAAATTATTTAGGTAAATAATAGGGACGGAAGATGTGTAAGTTAATAAGGGAAACTGGAGACCTTAGGGTTATTATCCAAACTTGGAAGGTTGTTGCCAGAAAGATTATCATGCCAGTGTGGATGGACTGCCTAAAGGTTGGTTCTCCTTCACTAAGCATCTCATGTGATAGAAGACTTTAAGGCAGAGATTCTTGAACTGAATCTAGGGGCTTTTTAAAAAAGAAAATCTGATAACTATTTCCTGATATAACTGAATTCCTTTTGGAATGATGACTGCTGGGGATGCCTCCATCTTAGGCGATCAGGGCACGCACCAAATCCCTGTTACACTTTATAATCTTATGTATTTTATTCTATGCATTTAAAAACATAATTCTGAGATGGGGGCCATAGACCTCACCAGATTGCTAGAAGGGTTCCTGATATACAAAAAGGTTAAGAGTCTCTGCTTACAGAATAACCACATGTTGGGGATATGTTACAATAGAATACTGGTAAGACTAGATGGCTTCTGGGGTCCCATCCTACTAAGATTCTGTGATTTTATGAAAGGCAGGCTAAAGATCTTAGAAGTCTCATGCCACTGAGGCAGAATAAATCCCTCTAAAATGAAGGTTAAAGAAAAATAGGTTGAGATTAGACCAAAATACTTCCTGAAGATTTTATTTCTTTATTTTTCTGGCCACTGAATGGATCTCTATTTTAGAAATTAGATGAAGAGAGGCAGCATAGTGTAATGAATAGAGAGCTGCTTTGAAGGCCTGAAAATATTGGTTCTAGTTCTACCTGTTACATGTTCTTTGGGTTACCTCCTCTGCCTTTACTTCCCAGTGCCTCCAAGCAACTGGCTAAAACTCTAAATTGTTGAACAATCTAAATTGCTTTGGTAGAGGGAATTTCCTCTCCAGGATTTTGATTTTAAAACAAAATAAATGTAATAAACAACCAAAAAACAACTGCTGGGAGGTTGTAGGGGAAACATACAATAGAAAAGTCTGTATTTTTTGTTATGAATTCATGAAAATTCCCTTCCTTGGTCTGATGACTTTCGGTAAAGGGTAAAGGTTTACACCCTTGAATTAGAAGGAAGGGAAGAGAGATCCCATAAGGTATTCAGATAACTTTGGAAGGCAAAACTTTTCTCGAAGTTGTGGGTGATTTAATGGTAGAGTTTAATAGCAGGAATTTCCTCCACATGGATTTCTGGAAGAAGAAATAGCTCTATTTAATTTTTAACTGGATGAATTCCTGGAAACCAGTAGAGAGTCTTAAAAAGGCTTGTAGGGTACATTCAAAGGAAGCAGATAGATGAGACAGCTTGGCATAGGGGATTCAGGGAGCTGGGAAAACTTGGGCTCAATAACCTCTGTTACTGCAAGTCCTTTACTCTCAGTGCCTCAGGCCATCCTCTAAACTACCACAAATTGCCTTAGTAGAGGAATTTGGGTGGGGGAAGGGTTGGGATTACTGTATTAATATTCCTACATCAAGATTAAAAATAGAGGCAAAAGGCAGCTTGGTGGCACAGTGGATAGAGTGCCAGGTCTGGAGTCAGGAGGACTTGGGTTCATATCTTGTCTCAAACACTTCCTAGTTGTGTGGCTCTAGGCAAGTCACTTAACCCTGTTTGCTTAGCCCTTGTCCTTCTGTCTTAGAGTTGTTTCTAGGACAGAAAGTAAGAGTTTTTAAAAATTAAGGCAAATTTAAATACAGATCTGCAATGTTTAGTTCTACAAAATCAGAATATTCATTACTCAATTAGTTGCCCTGCTTCTATTTCAGAGTGTTTACTATTGTCTTCATATAGAATCATAGATTTAGAGCTATACTTGGTCTTAGTAATGAGCTCTTCCCTCCTACCCCCTCATTTTGGAGATGAGGAAACTGAGGTCATCAGAGATAAAATAATTTGTCCCAGGTTACTCAGGCCAATTGAGATCAACAAGCATTTTTTGTTGTTTAGTCATTTTAGCCATGAGAGTCTCTTTATGACTCCATTTGAGACTTTCTTGACAAAGTTACTAGAAATGGCAAACCATTTCCTTTCCCATTTTATTTCACAGATGAGGAAAACTGAGACAAACAAGATTAAATGACTTGCCCAGGATCACCTAGCTAATAAGTATCTGGGACTAGATTTGAACTCAGGAATTCTCTATTTCTAGCAAGCATTTACGAAGTCTTAAAACAAGGGAAGCACTGGGCCATGTCCAAAGAAAGTTAAGCTTATTCAATGCTGTAACTTAAAGAGGTTATCGATAGATAAACCAAGTTACTGCCAACCAGAAGGTTAATTATTAGAAACTTGAAGGAACGTCATAGCCATTTGTGCTTTGCCATATTCGAATATTCTACATATAAAGTGAAATTCCAATTAGGACTATATACTAACCTCTTTTTCTCAACCTCCCTTTTTGTGCTCCACCCAGTGAAATGAAATACATTATCTAAAGGCCAGATAATACCCATCTTTTTCTTATAATCTAGTTTCTTTAGTGTAATCCTACATCCTTTTTTAAATGTCAATGTTTATCACAGAGAGGAAACATATTGTAAGAAAAAAAAAAAAGAACTAATAAGGGTTTTAAAAAACTCATATCCCCCTGGGGTAGTGTGAAAATGAATGGGAAATCAAACACTTTAATAGTCACAGTTCTACTTCTTATACTGAACTCAAATTACAGATGTTGGTTTTCATAAAAGGATATTTTGACCAGGATTTTATAGTAGTAAAGATAATTTGGTCACTTAACACTGTTTGCCTCAGTTTCTTCATCTGTAAAATGAGCTGGAGAAGGAAATAGCAAACCACTCCAGTATCTTTGCCAAGAAAACCCCAAATGGGGTCATGACAAGAGTCAGGTGAATGAATACAACCACATTTTAGTTGAAAGGTGCATAGAGGATTGGACCTGGAGTCAAGAGGACCTACTTTAGTTCAAATCCTCCTCCAGATTCTTAGTGAGACACTTAATATCTTTCTCTAAACCTCAGTTCCCTCTTTTGTTGAGATGAGCCTCTTCTTGACCTCATAAAAAGATCCCTTCCAGCTCTAAATCTCTGATTCTACAGTAAGATATGAACTAATCTTGAACTTATGTTATTGGAAAATCAACATGATATTTAGCCTGAAGACTTTTTTTAATTTTTAAATTTTATTTAATTTAGAACATTTTCCCATGATTACAGGATTCATGTTCTATGCCTCCCTTCCCCCTATCCTCCTATAGCTGATGCACAATTCCACTGGGTTTTACATGTGTCATTGATCAAGACCTATTTCCATATTATTGATATTTGCTCTAGGGTCCTCATTTAGAGTCAATATCCCCAATCATATCCCCATCAACCCATGTTATCAGGCAGTTGTTTTTTTTTTTTTCTGTGTTTCTACTCCCACAGTTCTTTCTCTGGATGTGGATAGCATTCTTTCTCATAAGAGTTGTCCCTCAGTTGTCTTGGATCATTGCATTGTTGCTAGTAGAGAAGTCCATTACATTCAATTTTACCACAGTGTATCTGTCTCTGTGTACAATGTTCTTCTGGCTCTGCTCCTTTCACTCTGCATCAATTCCTGGAGGTCTTTCCAGTTCACATGGAATTCCTCCAGTTCATTATTCCTTTGAGCACAATAGTATTCCATCACCAACAGATACCACAATTTGTTCAGCCATACCCCAATTAAAGGGCATACCCTCGTTTTCCAGTTTTTTGCTACCACGAAAAGTGTGGCTCTAAATATTTTTGTACAAGTCTTTTTCCCTATGTTCTCTTTCGGGGTATAAACCCAGCAGTAGTATGGCTGGATCAAAGGGCAGGCAGTCTTTTAGCGCTTTTTGTAGCCTGAAGATTAAGTAGGGATCTGGAAATATTTTATTTTTGAGTCTTTATATTAATTTTTTAATGCTAACAAGTTTTCTAAGTACTATTTGACACTTCACTGACTCAAATTGTTCCTCTTTCCATCAAAATTGCCAATTCATCATTTGTTTCTTGAGTTAAATTAGATATCTTACTTCTTCAAGACAGAAAGGTGCCTTCTAGGGCATGAGACATGTTAAAATAACCTGAAGGAGTGACTATCTCTCTTAGCTCTTACCTTTGGAGATATATTAAGGTATATTGACAAGAATACTAGATTTGGAGACTTGAGGACCAAGTGCAAGTCCTGGTTCTTCCATAACCAGTGTAATAATCTTCAGTAAGTCAAACTTTCCAAGTCCCATTTCCTCAATCTCTAAAATGAGAAGAGCAGACTAGATGTGTCTAAGGTCCTTCCCTGCTCAAAATCTATGCTCCTTTTGCTAGGCAGAGATTTAGCCACTCCATTTTCCAAATGATAGCTATGAAAGTTTTCCTGTTTTTCTCTGGGGTTTTTTGTTCCATTCAGATTTTTTTTGGCCTGACATCTTGGAGGGCATCAATGACTGGCATGTGAAATGTGGGATAGGGAAAGTGCTTTGTGTGATGAGCACAGAACTAGCAAAATTCAAATAGGAATGACCATCTAGCTCAACCTTCCCCACAATGTAGAAATCTTGGCTATGTTATCCCTGTCATTCAACCTCTGCTATGGCCTAGTCAAAGGAAATATACTTTCTTCTGCTTAAATTCTGATGAAAGTGGAAAGGAGGCCTTCAGTGGTTCCCAAACGTTTTTGGCTTACCACCCTCTTTCCAGAAAAAATATTACTTAGTGCCCTGGAAATTATGAAACTATTTATTGAACTCAGAATAGAATGTAATACAAAAAAGTGTGGCCATCACCATCTCCCTGGATCACTGTAGCACCCACCAGGGGGCACTGGTGCCCACTTTGGAAATCACTGCAAGAGAACTGTCAATGAATCTCTCCTTGTTTTCATTTGTATTTCAAATTGTTGACTAAACTTGGATAAGTTAAAGGAGTGATAAGGTTAATTCTTGACAGCTTTTTGTTTGATTAGTTAAAACCCATTGCTTCCTTTTACCCAAAAGGATTGATTAAGATTGATTAACTGAATTTCCAGAGAGCTCAACACACAGAAGACATATTCCGAGAAACTGACTGTCCTAATTAATAGAAGAGCTTTCATAAACTGAGATTTTAGAGTGAACAGGCATGTGCAGATGTCAGACATGGACCTCTAGATGTTGTATCCAAGGTTTAGTTCTTTCATGAAGGATAGCTTCTACAAAGTCATAGGTCTCTTGTTAAAATTAAAAGAAAAATTTCAAAGTGTGCATTACCAAAGAAATCTGTTTCCTAGTATTATCAGTAGACACAAAAGAATTCTAAGGCTCCATTCACTTGGCTAACATGAAGTTTAATTTCACTTTGAGTTTTCCACGAAACAACTTGTCATCCTCAGAAATTACATCCTAGTAATTGGCTCAATTCTTGGTGCTGAAAATCAAACCATTCAGACCACACTGTGTGACTTCTTAGCATTCTAGGGATTCTCCCATGGGGTTTCAGACATCTAGGCCAACAATCTCAAAGTCATTGTAGGTTTGCTTTAAGTTTGTAGCACACATCTATACTCTTCTATTGCAGAAATCTCTGCAAAGCCAAATAAAGACTTGTCCATCAATGCCACATTTGGATAAACAAAAGATTGCATCATAACTTCATCATCTATTATTTCTCATATCTCAAGGCCTGATTTTATATTGGCTAAATGAGTATGAAGATGTCGTTGGTTAAGTGGGGTGGGAAATATTCCTTAAGTCGTTAGGTTATTCCTTAAGTGAATATTCCTTAGGTTGTTAGGTGAAATTTTGAGAATGATCCTAAGATATTCTAAGGAAGGTAGGGATTGTTCAAAGAGTTATCTTAAATGCTTCTGAAAATCCAAAGTAAAAAATAAACAACCAAATTCACAGGATTTATGGCCCAATAATAGAATCAGAGGATTCTTTTTTTTTTTTTTTTAATTTTTTAAACCCTTGCCTTCCATCTTGGAGTCAATACTGTGTATTGGCTCCAAGGCAGAAGAGTAGTAAGGGCTAGGCAATGGGGGTTAAGTGACTTGCCCAGGGTCACACAGCTGGGAAGTGTCTGAGGCCAGTTTTAAACCCAGGACCTCCCTTCTCTAGGCCTGGCTCTCAATCCACTGAGCTACCCAGCTGCCCCCAAATCAGAAGATTCTTAATGAATCCTCTGCAAAAGTTTTTTGGTTGTTTTGTTTTGATGGAGAGGCCCCAGGGAAACTTCAAATGTCTTGTCCTTCAAACAGAAGCTGAACTCTATGAAAAAAGCTAGACTTCTCACTGAGAGTGAAAGCAAGTCAGAAAGGAGAATTGCTGCCTGGCTTTAGTTCAGTGGTTATTTTGATGTTACTACTTGAGTGAACCTTGCTTCATATCTCTAGGCCCCCCAATTCCTTTTCTGTAAAAATAAGCGCTTGGATTAGATGGGCTCTGAAGTTCCTTCCTGCTCTAAATCTGGCATCCTTGGCTCTGGGCATTCTCTGAGGCTGGAATGTGCTCTCTCTTCCACTCTGACCTCCCAGGCATCCCAATTAAAGTTCCATTTTCTGCAGGAAACTTTCCCTAATCCCTCTTAATTCCAGTGCTTTCCCTTTACTAATTATTTGCTTTGTATAGATTTATTTGCTTGTTGTCTCTCCCATTAGGTCATAAGCCCCTTGGGGCTTGGAGTGTCTTGTCCCTTTTTGTTTAGAAGGCTGGCACAATAGGCACTTAAGTGTTGATTGGTCAATTGATATAAATTGTTCTTATCCATTCACTAACACCACACCTTTACAAGGGCAATGTTGTTTTTTTTTTAATATTTTTTTTTAGAAAAATTTTCCATGGTTACATGTTTTTACTTTCCCCTCCCCCCCTTTACCTTCCCCCCCCCCCCATAGCCTACGCACATTTCCACTGGTTTTAACATGTGTCATCAATCAAGACCTATTTCCACATTATTGATAGTTGCATTAGTGTGGTGGTTTCGAGTCTACATCTCCAGTCATGTCCACATCAACCCATGTGTTCAAGCGGTTGTTGTTCTTCTGGTTTCCACTCCTGTAGTTCTTCCTCTAAATGTGGGTAGCGTTCTTTACCATAAATCCCACAGAATTGTCCTGGGTCATTGCATTGCTGCTGGTACCAAAGTCCATTACATTCAATTTTACCACAGTATATCAGTCTCTGTGTACAATGTTCTTCTGGCTCTGCTCCTTTCACTCTGTATCACTTTCTGGAGGTCTTTCCAGTTCACATGGAATTCCTCCAGTTTATTATTCCTTTGAGCACAATAGTATTCCATCACCAGCAGATTCCATAATTTGTTCAGACATTCCCCAATTGAAGGGCAGACCCTTGTTTTCCAGTTTTTTTGACACCACAAAAAGCGCGGCTATAAATATTTTTGTACAAATCTTTTTATCTATGATCTCTTTGGGGTACAAACACAGCAATGCTATGGCTGGATTGAAAGGCAGGCGGTCTTTTAGAGCTCTTTGGGCATAATTCCAAATTGCCATCCAGAATGGTTGGATCAGTTCAAAACTCCACCAGCAATGCATATTAATTTTGCCACATCCCCTCCAACATTCATTACTCTCCCCTGCAGTCATTTTAGCCAATCTGCTAGGTGTGAGGTGTTACCTTAGAGTTGTTTTGATTTGCATTTCTCTAATTATTAGAGATTTAGAACATTTTCTTATGTGCTTATTGATAATTTTGATTTCTTTCTCTGAAAATTGCCTATTCATGTCCCTTGACCATTTATCAGTTAGGGAATGGCTTGATTTTTTATACAATTGATTTAGCTCCTTGTATATTTGAGTAATTAGACCTCTGTCAGAGTTTTTTGTTATAAAGATTTTTTTCCCAGTTTGTTGTTTCCCTTCTGATTTTGGTTGCATTGTTTTTGTTTGTAAAAAACCTTTTTAATTTAATATATTCAAAATTATTTCTTTTACATTTTGTAATTTTTTCTAACTCTTGCTTGGTTTTAAAATTTTCCCATAGATCTGACAAGTATACTATTCTGTGTTTACTTACTTTACTTGTAGTTTCCTTCTTTATATTCAGGTCATTCACCCATTCTGAATTTATCTTGGTGTAGGGTGTGAGATGTTGATCTAAACCTAATCTCTCCCATATTGTTTTCCAATTTCCCTAGCAGTTTTTGTCAAATAGTGGATTTTTGTCCCCAAAATTGGGCTCTTTGGGTTTATCATAGACTGCCTTGCTGATGTCACTTACCCCAAGTCTATTCCACTGATCCTCCCTTCTGTCTCTTAGCCAGTAC
>NC_058135.1:134361503-134399789 GCF_016433145.1 Gracilinanus agilis
CAGGGGGCGCTAAAGTAATATTTTTTCTGGAAAGGGGGCGGTAGGTCAAAAAAGTTTGGGAACCACTGCTTTAAACCAAGAAGTGCTGAGGGAAAGGGGTCCACTGATCCATACATAAGGATCACTATGGGCTGAAAGTTGACTTAGTTTTAAAATATGTTATCTATGCTTCGTTTTGTTTTTATTTAGTTTACTATTTTCCCAAATACATTTTAATTTGGTCCTGGTCTCACTCAGAAGTGTTGTGGGCTAAGTGTTTGACACCTCAGCTCTAAACAAGCTATTTCTTTGAGTCTGACGCTGGTTCACATAATAAATGATGCCCTCCATTGTTTGATGGTAATTCTCAAAAACTAAGCTGCTGGTGTTAGACAAAGATTGAAATACCCTGCAAAACAACAACAACAACAACAACAACAACAACAAACTGCTCTTCTGATGCAAAGATTGGCATGAATATTTCCAGCTACTTATCACTGCATCTGCCAACATAGACAACATAAAAACAGAAAGGTTGAGTCATTTTTCTTTCCAGGGTTCATAGTTTTTGGGTTTTCTTCCTTCCTTCCTTCCTTCCTTCTGTTTCTTTCTTTCTTTCTTTCTTTCTTTCTTTCTTTCTTTCTTTCTTTCTTTCTTTCTTTCTTTCTTTTTCTCCTCTTACTCCTTCTTCTTTCTTCTTCTTCCTTTCCTTCCTCTTCTTATTCCTCCTCTTCCTCTTCTTATTCCTCTTCCTCCTCTTCTTCCTTCCTTCCTTCCTTCCTTCTTCTCTATTCCACAAAATCATTAATATGGAAAAATGTTTTCCATGATTTTACATGTAAATCTTTACCAGACTGACTACTGCCTCAGGGAAGGGGAAAGGATGGAAGGGAGTGAGGGAAGGATGAAGAGAATTTGGAACTCAAAACTTTTTTCAAATGAATGTTAAAAATTATTTTTACATGTAATTGGGGGGAAAATATTTTTTAAGTTGCAACTAAATGGAAAGGTAGTTTATAGGTTTTCCTTTGGGAGGCAAATAAAGGAATTGCAGACTTTAATTTATCATATATCCAAAGGGCAGCTAGGTTGGCACAGTAGATTGAGTTCCAGGCCTGGAGTCAGGAAGATCTGAGTTCAAATCTGGAACCAAAGATTTACTACCTATGTGACCCTGGGCAAGTAATTTTACCCTATTTGCCTCTGTTTCCTCTTCTGTAAAATGAGCTGAAGAAGGAAATGGCAAACTTCTCCATTATCTTTGCCAAGAAAATCTCAAATGGGTTCACAAAGAGTACGACACAACTAAAAAACAACTGAAAAACAACAATATCTGAAGATAACAAGAATTATTATCATATGAGACATTTGGTCATCTCATATTTCAGGTCTCATGATAAATATTTGCAAAAGGACCAACGTGAAAATAGTTGCAGTTTATGCATTATCATCTCTTGCAAAGGATGAAGATATAGAGAAATTCTAGGAAGGACTTGATAATGCACTCCAAATTAAATCAGCCTAACAGGATCCTATTGAGAGGACCATAGATGTAGAGCTGGAAGGGACCCCACAGACCATTTAATACAATCATCCCTACAATTATCTGCAATTTCCTGCTAATTTCATTTATAACAAGAATGTCAAGATTGATTTGATTTGGTTCCTGCAGTCCTTGGTTCAATCACTGCTTATTGAACAGAGATCTCATATTTGGAGTATCAACAACCAAGTTACAGTTTTTAGATAGAAGCAAAAGGGATTTGAGACTGATTTATTCATTTCTTCAAGTCATGGTTGCCATGTTCAAAGAATGAGGCTTTATAGAGGAATAAACTGAGGTCCACAGAGAATAAGTGACTTCTATGTGTTCACATAAGGAAGCAAGAGAGGTGGCATTGGAACCCAGAGCCTGTGCTCTTTCCACTGTACAATTCTCAGTGACTTTGATGTGGAGTTGAGGTTAGGTGAGTACAAAAAGAAATAGATTGCAGAAAAGTGAATACTTCAGGAAAAGATCCAGTAATCAGTCATTAGAGATAGCCAACACTGAATAACATCACAAAAAATTAAATTGATATTTTAGCAAATGAGGAATATATTATTATTGAGGTAACAGTGAATTCCCAAATCAGCTAGACTTTCAGACCACCATCTTGTTAGAGTAAATATCAAAATAAATACACGGCTAGAAATAAGAATGAAAGAGAGGAAAAAGCTACCAAGTGCAATTGAAACTACTCAATCGTGTTGTAGTCAGAAAGTTATTGATAAAGAAAAATGGGCTGTGGACCAAATTCCATACATTATATACACATATACATACACATATATTGCAACCAGGTACCAGAGAAGATTGAGATCTGTATTACCTGGAGTCAGGAAGGCTTGATCTCAAATCCAGCCTCAGACACTAACTAGCTGTGTGACCCTGGGCAAGTCACTTAATCTCTGTCCTCACTTTCCTTACCTATAAAATGGGAATAATAATTGCACCAACCTCTCAGCATCGTTGTGAGGATAAAATGAGATAATACTTGTAACGTGCTTTTTACAGTACCTAACCCATAGTAAACACTCTATAAATGTTTGCTAGTATTATTGTTATCATCATCATCATAGCAAGAAGACTGAAAGAGTAGAAAAAAGAACTTCAACAGACACTTGCCAAGTGAAGAGAGGTAGTAACCAAAAGCGATACAAATTTAGACTATTAATTCACTTGTAAAATATTACAAAGGAGGAAGATAGAAAAATATGCACAGTATCACTTATTAAAACAGAAGCCATAGAGGACAAAACCATTGTAAAGAAAGCTTGGTAAGAGATGACCTAAGCAAAGTTATCTTGAGGGCATTTAAGGATGAAAATGGGGGGAAAAGAAGACCAAAAGAAAAATGGAAAACAGCAAAAGAACTTTATAAAAGCCTTTTTCATCACCAAGGAGGGACAGTAGAGCCCAACATGACAGATGTATTTATTAAGAAAATAGAAAGGGAACTAAAGAAAACAAAGATGGAAAGCAATTCAGCTAAACCAAGTGTTCCTAAAGGACCTCCATACTGGAGAATGCTTTTTTGCATATTAGGTTTTACTTGAGATAATGTGGTACAATGGAATGAGGACTAAATTTGAAGTTAGAGAGCCTGAGTTCAAATACTACATCTCCTACTTTTGTGCAGCCTTAGACAAGTCGCTCAAACTCTCTAAACCCCAGTCTTCTATAAAATAAGGGGTTAGAATAAATGACAAATGGGATTTCCCCTTCAGTTCTAAATAGGTGATATTATGAATTTTGGGATTGCCATATATGCTTTTTTATAACAAGGAAAAATCAAAACTTTGCATTTCTCTTGACAAAGACAGAAGGTTCTAGACAACATCCAACTGGTCAAATATATGTACAAGAAACAGGTAAAATTTGAAAGCCAAAGACGTACAGAACATTAGCAGATTTCTCTTTAAAGACCATATTAATGACATGCATTTGAAGAGAATCTGTTGAAGGAGCCTGAGTGCTTTAACAACTCTTGTCTCAGTAATCTTCACAGCTCTCCTGGAAGGGAGGCAGTGTTGAAGGTGTTATTATCCCCTTTTGTACTGTGCTAATGTTTTTAGTACAATTAGGAATAAACTAGCAGGGGGGAAAAGCATAAAAGATGTTTCTGATGCATTCCCAGAACTTAAAAAATATTTCCCATTATGTCCCTCTCTGAGGAAGTGTTATGTTTTCCTAGAGTATTTGAAAACTTCTCAGTTTGAGTACTATTGAGCAGAAAATACAGACCTCCTTTTTGTTTCTTCTGTTGCTTCTCCATCACTGGCACTTATGGGAATACTCAGAAAGTAACCCCATGCTACTTGACAGAATGATCTTCAGGCAATAGAACCTCTGAGTCAGAGGGAAAAGCCAAGCTTTGGAAAGATGTCATGACTTAATTATTGTTATTAAAGCTCGAAGATCTTCTTTTATGTGTTCCTGCAGTTCTTTATATTTAAAATAACACTCTAAGAACTTTATTGATTAAAACACACACACACAATATAGACACCTGTGATCCAGATTGCTCATTTAGCTCCTCAATTCAACTGCCACACTACCTCTTATGTATGTGTACTTAGATCATAGAGTATACAGAAGTTATCTGTGCCCCAGGTCCTTTCCAGAAACAGTTCTCTTTGGGAGGACAAAAAAGTTATTCATGGGGCAGCTGGGTAGCTCAGTGGAGTGAGAGTCAGGCCTAGAGACAGGAGGTCCTAGGTTCAAACCCGGCCTCAGCCACTTCCCAGCTGTGTGACCCTGGGCAAGTCACTTGACCCCCATTGCCCACCCTTACCAATCTTCCACCTATGAGACAATACACCGAAGTACAAGGGTTTAAAAAAAAAAGTTATTCATGTGAAAAATTTGGCAAGACCAAACCAGCTTCTCCACTGAAATAGGGTGTAGAAAGAGACAACAGAATTGGACAGCCAGAAACACAGGAAAAGTGAGAGCAGAAGAAAGAAGAGTGAAAGGGAGATGGAGTGGTTGTTTTGTCTTTCTTTCAACAGGAATACATGCTTATGGTTTAGCATTCTCAGAAACAACAACAACAAAAAAACAAAATCAATTTAGAAATGCTTATGCTATATAGCTTATAAAAAGCAAGCAGCTTTACATGACAAAACTAGTGGAAACGCGCATCGGCCAAGGGTGGGGGGGGGGGTGCGGGGGCGGGGGTTGAAGGGGAAAGGTGGAGTATGAATCATGTAACCATGTTAAAAATGAATATTAATAAATGTTAAAAAAAAAAGCAAGCAGCTTTATTTTTTCTATAAAATGTCATTAGATTGAGACATACTAAATTGTTTCTAATATGTTTCCAATTACATCCTTTCTTCTTGTTTGGTACAGTAGAAAGAACACTGGATTTGTAATCAGGGGACCCAGAGGCAAATCCTCATTCTTCTACTACCTGTATTCTTCTAGGCAACTCATTTAACTGTCTTGAGCCTCAGTTTCCTCATTTGTAAAATGAGGAGTTCAGCCTTTTAAGATACCTTCAAGGGGCAGCTGGGTAGCTCAGTGGATTGAGAGCCAGGCCTAGAGACGGGAGGTCCTAGGTTCAAATCCGGCCTCAGACACTTCCCAGCTGTGTGACCCTGGGCAAGTCACTTGACCCCCATTGCCTACCCTTACCACTCTTCCACCTATAAGTCAATACATAGAAGTTAAGGGTTTAAAATAAAAAAAAATAAAAAAAAAGATACCTTCAAGTTCTACATCTATAATTCTACAATCTTCTCATCCTTTCATTCTAAGGTTTGAAAGATATGGTGGATCAGGAGGGGAAGGAAACAAAGTAAATCATTGCTACAAGCATATTATTATGGATTTGTGTTATACATTAATTTGGGAATGTTTTTCATTGCAATCACTTTTTTCACCTTCTCTTGACAGCCAGAGGTCCTAGGTTAAAATCTTGTCTCTTTCCCTTAGTAGATATGTGATCCTGGATGCCATTAAACTTAACCAGGCTCCAGTTTCTTCTTTTGTAGAATGCGGTGGCAGTGGTTGGAAGAGACAATCACTTCCGGTCCTTTCTCTCTGTAGATCTATGAACTTTTCTGTTCACAGACAAACCATGAAGTTTGTAAGTGACTTTACGAAAATCCCGGATCATTTTAACCTGAGCCAGATGAGAACTTTGAGCTTCCCCTTCTCTGCACAATGCTTCACTTCTACCCCTCTACTCTCTTGTATTCTTATACCTTCTAACACCTAACCTTCTTTATCTGTCAGGATGTCACATGGTTAATTGTTTAATTTCTAAAGGTGCTTCCACCTTCTGAGTCCTTACAATGTCATTGAAAGGACTATAATTCATAAAATTAGGAATGGGGTGGGGAGTGAGTAACAAAAGATCTTGTTATTATGTCTATATATAATGTTTCTTGTTTTCTGGTTTCTCCCACCAGGATGGAGGTACTCTGGTAGGTGAAGTTAATGAAGAAGGGGAGATGACTGGAGACAAGATAGCCTATGTGTATCCTGATGGCAGGACCACAATTTATGGGAAATTCATAGATGGAGAGTTGATAGAAGGAAAATTGGCTACAATGTCCATTGAGGAAGGAAAGCCCTACTTTGAACTGGTACCAGGAAGTAAGTAAATTTTTGAGTTTGCTACTCTAATTTTAAAGTAAAAACCAGTATGTAGGTGGGGATTTCTGTGAATTTTGTAAATATTTTTCCCTTTCATCACATAGGTTCCACCTGAAGACATTTTTTTCATAATTCAATAGTATTGAGGGATCACGTTTAGGAGAAACCATTTGATTTTTGAAGTTATATAAAGTAGAGAAACACTTGAAAGTCTTGGCTCTGATTTGTGGTGGAGCAGAGGGAGGGAGGAAGTACAACTAGCCTTTTCATTCTTTCCCAACGAGCTCAGCCCTTGTGATTTGCATAAAATAAAAGAGGTGTATTATGTGGGGAGGTAGAAAACAATTTTCTCACTATAGTGTTTCATTCAAGAAGAAACAGACCCCTGGAGATACTTCCATAATTTGGATGGGTACAATAAGAGCAAAGAACTAAAATGGGTTTTAGATAAGTCCAATAAGAGTTGTACTAAAGGAGTCTAAGGAGGCAGTAGAGAAGAGAAGGGTTCAAAAAATATATATGGTTAATTGATGGATTGATAGATCAAGTGAGCATTTATTAAGTGCCCACTGTGTGTCAGATGTTATGTTAATGGTGATGAAACAAAAGCAAGCAAGACAACCTTCAAGGATCTTAATGAAAGAAGACCACACATAAAGGGGAGCTGAAAAGCAGGGGTTAGGAGATAGAATTCAGGGGACATAGTGGCTGGCATAGAGGAAGAAAATATGGCTAGAGAGTTAAGCATAAGCAGGGCTCCTTATGAAATAGTGGTCTGGAAGCAGTCACCAATCAGGAGAGTGAGGCCTCAGGGAAGAAGTATACCCAGGATGGGAGAGTGTCTGGCAAAGAGAAGGGAAAAAGGACTGGCAGTTAAGTCAAGATGAATAATCTTAGCTTGGGCACCTACTAACTGTGACCATCCTTGGTTAAGAAGAACTTCATAGCCCTTGGTTGAAAGATCTGTTTGAAAGGGCTGAAGTCCTCTCCCAAAAGGAAGATGCTTTCTTAACCACAGCATTCCTCAGTAGATGGTGGACAAAATCTCAAGACAGAAACTTAGCTTAGGATTAGGTTAAGTGCCAATAGAAGATTGGAAAAGCTGATTGACAGAACTCTGACCTCTCCGCTTCAGGGGAGAGGCTTACTAACCACAGCATCCCAGATATATGGTCCACAGAGTATTAGGTGATTCTGAGAATAGCTAGTTAACAAAAGTTCATTTGGAGCAGAGATGTGACGTTCAGGGTAGAGAACTGAAAACATACCACCTAGGAGGGAACCAGCTCAGCAGATCAAAACATAATGATATTATAGGAAGACTTTGGTACAGTTTTAGAGGTGTAATTGTACTTCTCTGTTTATGCTGTGACCACATGTGTAGCCTATGTCCTGTGCACATTCACTCTTTCCAAAATTAGACTGTATATATTTATTGGAGAACAAGTTCTAAGTTTAAAGTTGGGATATATTATGCTAGTTCATTTTTTGCCTTTGTTTTGAACTAAAGCTCCCTAAGAAAAGTAAATCCACTGATGAGGACTTGGAAGCACAGTTTAGAGAAGATTTAGAACCTACATCATGTAGAAAATTGTCATCTTTTTTTTAACCCTTACCTTCCACCTTAGAATACAATGTATTGGTTCCAAGGCAGAAGAGCAGTGAGGGCTAAGCAATGGGGATTAAGTGACTTGCCCAGGGTCACACAGCTAGGAAGTGTCTAAGGCCAGCTTTGAACTTAGAACCTCCCATCTCTAGGTCGGCTCTCAACCCAGCTGCCCCCTTAATCAAATGACTTTTAATAAACCCATTAAGCAAAGTGGAAACCTACATCCTCAGCACTTTCCAATCAATTGTGTGACTGTATATGGTCTGCTTTCATGTGAATGGCAAATAACCTAGCCTAGGCTTTTTGTTAAGCTAGGCCAGATGATCAACACTAGAAGGAAAAAGGTATTTCTAAGTGAAATGCTAATAAGAGCTAGAAGCAGAAGAGGAACCTTCTGGTCTTACCATCAGCCTTGTCTTCTTTCTTTCCTTTGTCCCCTTTGACGTTCAGATGGAAGTTAGTGATGAAAATTTAAAACTCCACATGAGATGCCTCCATATAATAATAAATAAAAAAAACAGTGAAAGGTCCCAGGATCCTTTGTTGTTTGAAGAAAAATAGAGAATGTAGCATTTGACTTGGACCTTGAAGGACTGGGAATATGATTGAAGAATGGACATTTCTGAACCAAGAAATGACATGAACCAAGAGGCAGAAAGCTCTGCATGTTTGGTGAAAGAAGACCAAATGATAAACGGGGGTCAGAATGTGTTGGCCCTTAGATGATAGGCTAAGGAGATTCAATTTCTTTGGGCAGGCAATGCAGAACCATTAAAGCTGACAGGGAAACAACATGATTAGAACTTTGCATGAGGAAAATTAACGGGGAGGTAGAACAAAGAATAGACCAAAACTGGTATTGACTAGTTAGAGAGACCAATCAGTAGGCTACTGTAGTGGTCCTGATGAAAGGTAATAAGGGGCTAAAATGAGAGAGATGGCATTGAGAACAAAACAGAAGGAATGGATAGAAAAACATTGAAGAGGAAGAATTTTCAAGACTTGGTAATTGGATAAAGGAGAAGGAAGACAATGGGAGGAATGTGGAACTATTTACCAGATACAGGGAAATGGGGAGGAATGGTTATTTGAATAGGGCAAGATGACAATTTCAGCTTTAAACAAGCTGATTTTGAGGTACTGGCAAGATAGACAGGCACAGATATTTAATATTTAGTGGAAGATCAAATACTTGAAGATTCAACTTAGCACTTTGAAAAAATGACTGGAGATATAGATTTGAGAATCACTTGTATTTTATTTGTACTTGAAGCAGAAGAAATAGGTGGATACAGAGAAAGGGTAGAAAGTAGATGAGCACAAATCAGAGGAAACAAAAATCATTAGAAAAGGTGGAGGGGGCAGCTGGGTAGCTCAGTGGATTGAGAGCCAGGCCCAGAGACAGGAGGTCCTAGGTTCAAATCTGGCCTCAGACACTTCCCAGCTGTGTGGCCCTGGGCAAGTCACTTAACCCCCATTGCCTAGCCCTTACCATTCTTCTGCCTTGGAACCAATACATAGTATGGATTCTAAGGTGGAAGGTAAGGGTTTAAAAAAAAAGAAAGAAAAGAAAAGGTGGAAGGAAAAGTGAAGGGTAACATGTTGTAGAGGGAGCAAGAAGGAAAAGGACCCATAAACGTCCATGGAACTGGTGATTAGGACAGGCTTGTTGAACTTGGAGAGAGTAGTTTTGATCAAGTGGAGGACAGAATATAAGAAATTTAAAAAAGAATGGTTAATAAGAAAAGCTAGAGACAGAAAGTATAGTATGGTGGAGTTTGCGGGGTTTTTTTTTTTTTTTTTTTTTTTGAGATTTTGGCAGTAAAGAAAGGAAAGAGAAAAGACAGTGGTACTTTGAGGAGTTAGCAGGATCCAAGAAAATAGGTCAGGTGATAAAAACAAGAATTCATTGACTTTCCAAATGCTAGAACCAGAAAGGACTTAATCTGACTTCATTCATTTTATAAGTGAGGAGACTTCATATTGAATAAGCAAAGTGATATCCTAAGATAACAAATTTAGAGCTGGAAGAGATCTTTGAGATCATCTTCAAAGTTATTGTCCAAAGTTTCTGAGCCAGTAAATAGCAGAGTTAGAACTTGAGTCCACACCTTCATCACCAGTGCCATGCCAATGTAACAGGTTTCTGGAGATGAGTGGGGATAGAATTGGAGGTACAAGTTAACCTTTAAAAAGATGAGAGATCATTCTTCATCTGAGTCAGGAGGAAAGAAGATGGATAGAGAGAGAAATTATGAGGTGGAAAGTATTAAGAGAGTTTTCTTAACTTCTCCCTCTTTCTCTTTAAGAGGCAAGGGAGCAAAAAGAAATGAGGTTCAGGGAGTTTGTATCAGGTGGCTCTTCATCTAGGCAAAGCAGGAAGCAAGGGTATTTGTTTAATGAAGACAATGGGCTTGGGGAGGTAGAGAGCTAGAATGGTTCTCAACAACTGCTGGGAGAAATGTGATAGGGAATCAACAAGAGAGAGATGAAAGAAGTTCAGAGCAGAAAGAACTGAACAGCTGAGCTAGGGGAATTTGGAGGGGGGACCCCATCAGAAGTGTCTCATGACTTTCTCCAGCAATGGTTGAGTCTTGAAATGTGAGCAACAAAAGAAGGTGGATGGGGATTATCTAAATTAGGAATTGTTCAACTGGATGGATAGAATGTTCAGAAGGCTCTGGTGAGGACATCAGAGGAATGATTAATATCCTTAGTTGTTAGTACTCTTTCCCTCAAATTATCACCCAATCTACTCATATATGCATACATGTTGTTTCTGCCCAGTAAATTGTAAGTTCCTTTAGCATAGGAATTGGGTTTTTTGGTTTATTTTTTTCCTTATATTCTGAGCACCTAAACCAGTGTCTTACACAGAATTGGGACTAAATAAATTCTGGGTAAGTTGGTAAATGAAGCCAGAAATGAGCTTAGAGATTGAGAACACTGGGAACAATTGAAGGACTAAACATGATTATGAGGACGGAAAGCAAATTGCTTAGGTATGAACAAATTGGACAAGGTTGTGGTCAAAGAAATGAAACAACATTCAAAATTTTGGATGTGGAACAGTTTTGTGATAATGAGGTCCTTTGTGTGGCCATATTGGTGTTTTTAAAATGAGGTAAAGTGGGGAATTCTGAGGCCATGGTGTTGGGTAGCCTGGGGAAGATGGAGAAGAACATTTGAACTCAATGCTAAGGACACTGAAGAAAAAGGAAGGATACTTATGCCATAATCCTGATTAATAGCTGGAGCTAGGGATATAGTCGTCTAGGTAGGTGATGGTACAGTGACTAAGTGATGATGTCCTTCTTGAAGTGGTAGTAAGGAAAGGAGTGAAGAATGGGGAATGTTCTGATCCTCATCCTCAGAGGAAGGGGAAGGAAGCTCCATTAAAGTCATGCATTTAGGAGAAAGAAGGAAAGTTTTAACAAAGGCAAGGTAGAAGGAATCCTTCAGGATAAATGTATGAGAGTTTGTTCACAAGGAAATAGGATTCCCACAGGGAAATCATCTGTTTAGTTGGTTTAGGTGGTTATTTTTACCCCCAAACTACATTTTTAATGGCATTTTCTGGCTTTTGATTTTGGAATTGAGTCCATATCCTACCAAGTGGAAAGGGAGTTAAGCATCAGTGGGATATTCAGTGGCACCCCAGGGTCCTAAAAAAGTTAATTTACCTTGTATGAATAAGCACTTTATTGCCAGAGACTGTTTCACCTTGTAGATCTCTTAAGAGCAGGAGTTTTCAAAGTGGGGTCTGTAAAGAGTGTTCTACAGTGCATTCCAGTGGACCCCTTCCTGCTGTGGTTTAGGGGAGTTTTTGGAGTCATTTGGGTCTAAATTCCAATTGTGCCATTTATTGCCCAGACTTCAACATTTCTCACCTGTAAAATGAGGGTATTTTATTATATAACCTCCATCATGATCCTGCTTGGAATCCATGATCTGTGATTAAAATCATTTTCCTATCTATGATCATCATAGTTTGAATTGCCAAAACATGACAAACTCCCACATTTTTGTTCTAATATGAGTTAATAATTAACTTTCATTATTTAATAGGAATCATCACAAGGTTGTTCAGCAAGTGATGAATTTTTTTAAGTCACAGTAGCTCCAAAAGATGGTCTTCTAAATTGAGGATGGGGCATGATAAGCATGAGTGTCTGGAGTAACCACTCTGGCGAAATCAGATCCTAAATTCTTTGAAGTATTCATTTGCAATAAAAGGTCACCTTATTCCCATCTTGCCAAAAAAAGTACCATTCCTTTCACTAATTCTGGTGAGGGTGGGATTCTTGTTGTGGTTGCTTGTGACAAAGGTGAGTGATAAATTCTCTGGAGTTCTTTTGTCTGTATGTGGACTAAAAGTTTGGGAATGATTACTTTCTAGCATCTGGCCCAGACATAAAAAAATTGCATCACTAAAAACTTATTTGTCAAAATGTAGCATATTAGGTTTACCCATTTCTATCATTTGAATTGAGCATAAGATCAAAATGAGAGGACAGAAAAATAATAACTGACAGATGCAATAATATAGTACAGAGTATCCCCCAAAGTCTTTTTACTAAAAATTATTTATTTTTAGTAATTTTTTCTTTTCAAATTTTGAGTTCTAGATTCTATCCCTCCCTCTTAATCCACCCCCACCCATTAAGGAGGCAAACAATATGATATCAATGCTGTGTGTGAAATCATGCAAAAACAGACACACAAAATAGAAAGGGAAAGAAAATTATACTTGAATTTATCCTCAGAGTTCATTAGTTCTTTCTGGAGGTGGATAGTATTTTTTCATGATAGCCCTTTGAAATTGCCTTGGATCATTATATTGATCAGAGTAGCCAAGTCTTTCACAGTTGATCATCATTACAACAATGCTGTTACTGTGTACAATGATGTCCCAGTTTCTGTCACTTCACTTTGTGCCAGTTCACATGGATCTTACCCTTTTTTTCTGAAATAATCATCCTTTGTCATATCTCATAGCACATAATGTTCCATCATTGTCATATGCTACAACTTTTTCAGCCACTTCCCAATTGATGAGCATCCCCTCAATTTCCAGGTCTTTGCCATCACAAAAAGAGCTTCTAGTAGGGGCAGCTGGGTAGCTCAGTGGATTGAGAGCCAGGCCTAGAGACGGGAGGTCCTAGGTTCAAATCTGGCCTCAGACACTTCCCAGCTGTGTTGACCCTGGGCAAGTCACTTAACCCCCATTGCCTACCCTTACCACGCTTCCACCAAGGAACTAATACACAGAAGTTAAGGGTTTAAAAAAATATATATATATAAAAAGAGTTTCTAGAAATAATTTTATACATATAGATCCTTTTCTTTTTTCTTTAATCTCTTTGGAGAATAGAACCAGTAGTGGAATTACTAGATCAAAAGATATGCACAGTTTTATAATCTTTTGGCATAGTTCCAGATGGTCCTCCAGAATGATTGGACCAGTTAGTTCAGCACTCTACCCACAGTTCATTAATGTGTCTATTTTTCCTCATCCCCTCCAGGATACACCATTTCTGATAGGTATGAGGTGGTACTTTTTCTGTTGTTTGTTTTACCTTTCTCAAATTAATAATTCTTTAGAGCATTTTTTCATGTGATATAAATATCTTTGATTTCTTCTGAAAACTGTTTACAGCCTTTGACCATTTATCAGTTAGAGAATGGCTCTTATTTTACTAAATTTGATTTGATTCTCATATATTTGAGATAGGAGGCCTTTATCAGAGAAATGCTGTAAAAATTTTTCATATTACTTCATTGTCTATGGTACCTTTTAGCAAAACGTAGTTTCCCTGATTATCCCTTATAATTAAATCTATTTTTACTTTTGCTTTGTCTGAGATTATGATTGCTACCCTTACCCTCTTCACTTCAGCTGAAGCATAATAGACTCTGCTCCAGTCCTCTGTGTATGTCTTTCTGTCCCAAATGTGTCTCTTGCATGCAACATGTTCTTGGGTTCTGATTTCCAATCCATTCTGCCCTCTTCTTCCATACTATGGGTTAGTTCATTCCATTCATATTCATAGTTATGGTCACTAACTGTCCATTTCTTCCATCCCATTTTTCTCTATTTATCCTTCTCTCTCTTTTTTATCCTCAAAAGTCTGTCTTGTTCTCAATCACTCCTTCCTCCATTCCACACTTCCCCTTGTCATCACCCCATATCTCTTGTCCCCTTACCCTCATCTCTCTATTAGAGAAAATAGATTTCTATACCTAACAGAGTATGTGTGTGTGTTCTTCCCTCTTTGAACCAATTCCAATGAGAATGAAGTTCAAAAATTGCCTTCCCCCTTTCCCATTCCCCTCCCTCCCACTATAAAAAAATGTTTCTTGCCTGTTTCCTTTTTATGAGAAAATGTATCCCATTCTACCTCTCTCTTCCCCCTCCTCCCAAAGCATTCCTCTTTTTCACCCCTACATTCTTTTTTTTTTTGGAGGTCATCCCAACATAATCAACTCATCCCCCAAACCCTTTGTCTATTCAGACTCCTAACTGCCTTAATAATGATAAAGTTCCTAGAAGTTATAAGTATCATTTACCATATAGGAATATAAGCAGTTTAATTCCATTGAGCCCCTTAACGCTCTTTCATGTTTACTTTTTTATTCTTTTGGGGGGTCTTGTGTCTGAATGTCAAATTTTCTATTCAGTTCTGGTTTTTTCATCAGTTTCACTAGGTAGGTGGTTCCTGGTTGTAATCCTAGTTCCTTTGCCCTTTGGAATATCATATTCTAAGCCCTCTGTTCGTTTAACATGGAAACTACTAAATCTTAGGTGATTTTGAATGTGGTTCCACAATATTTGAATTGTTTCTTTCTCTCTGCCTGAAATATTTCCTCCTTGATCTAGGAGCTCTGGAATTTGGCCAAATTATTCTGGGAGATTATCATTTTGGGATCTTGGGCAATTTTTTTTTGACAATTTCTTAAAATAGAATGTCTAGGCTCTTTTTTTGGATCATGACTTTCAGGTAGTTTGACAATTCTTAAATTATCTTTCCTTGGCTCTATTTTCTAGGTTTTTTTTCTGATGAGATATTCCACATTTTCTTCAATTTTTTCATTCTTTTGACTTCATTTTAGCTTTTTTGTTTGTTTGTTTTTGTTAAAAACCTTTACCTTCTGTTTTGGAATCAATACTATGTATTGGTTCCAAGGCAGAGGAGTGGTAAGAGCTAGGCAATAGGGGTCAAGTGACTTGCTCAGGGTCACACAGCTGGGAAGTGTCTGAGGCCAGATTTGAACCTAGGACCTCCCATCTTTAGGCCTAGCTCTCAATCCACTGAGCCACCCAGCTGCTCCTTATTTTAATATTTCTTAAAGTTCATGGAGTCATTTGTTTCTACTTTCCTAATTCTAAATTTTAAGAAATTATTTTTTTCACTGAGCTTGTGTACTTTTTCCATTAGCCAGTTCTACCTTTTAAGAAGTTGTTTTTGTCACTAAAATTTTGCATTTGGCCTATTTTGCATTTAAAAGAATTTAAGTGAATTTTTGTGCCTCTCTCATACCACTAATCCAATTCTGCTTTTTTGGATGTTTTTTCCTTCAGTATTTTTTGTGCCTCTTTTACCAAGCTAATAATTCTCTTTTCATAATTTTTTTGCATAAATCTTATCTTCTCCCCCCAATTTTTCCTCTACCACTTTTATCTCTTTAACTCTTTCAAGCATTCTTGTTGTGCTTGGGAACAATAAGCATTTTTCTTTAAGACTTTATATGTAGGTCTTTTCACATTGTTGTCTTTTTCTGAGTTTATGTATTGGTCTTCCCTGTCACTATAGTAGCTTTTTTATGGTCAAATTCTTTTTTGTTTGTTTGTTTCTTCATTTTTCCAGTCTGTTTCTTAACTTGGAACTTTATGTTAAAATTGGGTTCTGCTCACCTGGGGGTGGGGAAGCACCCATCTACTTTTTCAGCTTTTTCATGCTTCTGTTTCCAGAGATCGTGCTGGGAAGCTACAAGTTTTCAGTGTGTCCAAGATGGTATGATTCTTGGAAAGGTGTTGGTCACTGCTTTCTTGGTCTACATGCTGGTATTTACCCAGGAAGGGTCCCTGCAGCTACAAGTATTAGTACTAGTCCCTGGAACTATGACCAGGACCTTGCTGCTGCTAGTTCTGGTGTTTCTCTTAGCCCTAGAACTGTGACCAGGCTCCTGCTCCCTTGTGACTAATCAAAAGCACTCTTCTCCATTCTGAAACTGTGACCCAGAATTGCTTAGGGGCAAAAGGACTGTGACCTGTGCTAGCAAAGGAGCCCTTTTTATCTCTTTCTCACCAGTTGTCCTTTTGTTGCCATTTCTGGGCCAATACTTCCTAAAGCTGCTGCTGCCACTCTTGCTGCTGCTGCCGCTATGATAGAGACACCTCTATGACCCAGAGATGAGAGGTCCTAGGTTCAAATATGACCTCAGACTTTTCTTAGCTGTGTGACCCTGGGCAAGCCACTTAGCCCCCATTGCCTAGTTATTACTGCTCTTCTGCCTTGTAACCAATGTATAGTATTGATTCTAAGATAGAATGTAAAGATTTTAATTAAAAATAAAGTATAAAATAGAAGGATGTCGAGAGTGGGCATTTACCTGCGGCTACCTATTTAGTGATCTATTCCTGGATAATTGATCATGTGTAAAAACATTTCTATTCTGCTAAGCAACAAAGTAAATGGAAATCATCAGAACTTATTTAAACTTAGCTTAAAACTGCACTAAGACTTTTGGGTAACAATAATGTGGTATATTAAAAAAGAGTTTTAAATCTTGAGTCTAGAGGGATCATGATCCAATTCTGACTTCATCACTTACCAAAGTAACTTGAGACAAATCACTCTAAATCTCAGGGCTTCAGTTCCCTCACATGTAAGGTGAGAGGCTACATTAGGTGGGCTTTGAGGTCTCATCCACCTTTAAATCTATGATCCTGTGATCTCAATGACCCAAGAAGTGCAAATAGATATCTCATATGTCTCCAAATGCCTTATGGTTGTTACTTCTACTAAAGAATGTCTTTCTCCTTTAGGAAAAAAATTTGGTATAATTTTCTTTGAAACATTTTAACATTTGTTGGTACAATTAGAGAGACAGAGATAGAGAGACGGAGACAGACGGAAAGACAGAGAGACAGAGAGATGAGTATTTTTAATTACTGTATGCTAACTAGGCTTCTGTCTGGGTTTTGTTTTTTAGGTTCTCTCTATCATTTTGATAAGTCTACTCCATCCTGCATTTCTACAAATCCCCTTCTTCCTGATCCTTATGAGTCAGAAAGGTAGGTTTTTTTTTTCTCTTCAGAACTTTTAAACTACTTTTATTTCACTTATCTAACATGAAATAGCTATGAAGTTAGTCCTAGAGCTGTATTTAATGTTCTGTATAACTGTGTCCACTTATTCACTTAATAATAATTATAGCTTCCCTTTTTACACTTTCAGGGTTCAAAGCATTTCACCTATGGTATCTCATTTGTTCCTTACAATAATCCTGGGAGTATTATCATAATAATTATAAAAATACTGTGCAAGCATTATCAACCCCATTTTATGGATTACGAAACTGAGGCTCAGGGAAGTTATGTGACTTGATATTATTATTGTTCAGTCAATTCATCTTACTAAGTGTTTCTTAAGCATCTACTGTGTGTTAGGCACCGTGCTAAGCTCTGGGGATACAGAGAAAGGCAAAAGGTCATCAAAAAGTTTAATGGGGAAGTCAGCATGAAAATAACTATGTACAAACAAGTTAGAACAAATAAATTGGAGATAATCAATAGCAGCTATACCTTACTGCACAGTGTCAAATGTCTCCTCTTTATTATAGCCTTTTTTAGTATTAAGTACTTACTGAATATGCCTTCATCCGCTCTGCCTTCCATGGTGTTAAAAGATACATTCCCAGTCAAAGTCAACATGGCCCTTCCTATTGGACATTAACAAGCCTAGGTAGCTTTTTGTGAAACCTTTAGGATGGTTTCCCTTGGAAAATATGGAGAAAAAAGTAGCTTTAGGGAACTAGTGAAAAATTTGTCTAAAATTTACCCAAAATACAAAATATCCTTAAAAAAACCCTAAAACTAAAAACTTCAGGATAAGACCCTTTTAAAGGTGACCACTTTCTTCTTAAAAGAGACAGTTTTTCTAATTGCCAATCAAAAAGACTTTAAGGTTTAAAGTTTTTGTTTTTTTATTTTGTTCAGTTGTTTTTCAATGATGTCCAACTGTTTATGACCCCATTTGGGGTTTTCTTGGCAAAGATCCTGGAGTGGATTGCCATTTCCTTCTCTAGCTCATTTTATAGAGAAGGAACAGAGTCAAATGACTTGTGAAAGGTCACACAGCTAAGAAGTATCTGAGGCCAGATTTGAACTCTGGAAGTGGAGTCTTCTGACTCCAAGACTAGCATTCTGTCCACTGTGCCATCTAACAACACTTGAATGTTTTACTGATACTTAAAAAAAATGTTTTTTGGATCCTATTGCTTTCTAATAACTTGATTGGTTCCCTAAAAGGATTTTCCCTTCTGAAAAGAGAAACAACTGAAAACATCTGGCAAAGTGTACAAGATTCCACCTCAGTCATTCATTGCCTCTGGAAGCCAGAGGAGAGTCATGTTTCTTTATCTGCTATTGGGCCCTTTCTTACCCCCAAATGATCTAAATAGCAGAGGCAGAAAACTGTGTTCTCACAGGGTGATTGAGGTGCTTTGGGGAGCTCCAGACCTAACCCTTTCTTTTGGTTCTCTTTAGGGTTTATGTTGCTGATTCCCACATTCCCAATGCTGGAGAAGGACTGTTTTCTAAAGTAGCAGTGGGACCTAACACAGTTATATCGTTTTATAATGGAATCCGAATTACACACCAAGAAGTAAGTGTCACTGGGGAGAAGAAAATCAACCAATATGGCCAAAGAGCATCATTGGAAATAACCACAAAGTTTCTAGTCTTTCATCTCAACAAGTCATGAGAAAGAAAAAGAAAAAAAACTGATTGCCTTTTGGGGAAGGAACATAGTCAAGGTCTTCAATTTCCCAGCTGGAAAAGGGCTCACATTTCCTGTTCTTACCTCTTGTACCATTTTCAAAAGTGAGCCAGGCCAAAATTGGTTATCCAGGCTGACAACTAATCAGAAACCTCAATTTAGGGACTCCTTCGGTCCTATCCCCATTTCTACAACTCTTAACCCGGTTGACTCAAAAGCTCCTAACTCAGCATCAAGATGGTGAAGACATTTATAGGAATCATCTTTTCTCTGAGCTCTAGCCATTAAAAATAGATAGGAATTGGAGGCCCCCTAGGGTGGCTCAGTGGTGGAAAATCAGGCCTAGAGCCAGGAGGTCTTGGGTTCAAATCTGTCCTCAGATACTTCATAGCTTAGTGACTATGGGCAAACCACTTAACTCCCAATGCTTAGCTTTTCTGCCTTGGAACCAACATACAGCATTGATTCTAAGACAGAGGGTAAGGGTTTTTTAAATAGATAAATAGGAAGTTGGGGCAGCTGGGTGGCTCAGTAGATTGAGAGCCAGGACTGGAGATGGGGGGGTCCTGGGTTCAAAAATGGCCTCTGACATTTCCTAGCTGTGTGACCCTGAGCAAGTCACTTAATCCCCATTGCCTAACCCTTACCATTCTTCTGCCTTGGGATGAATACACAGTATTGATTCTAAGACAGAAGGTGAGGGTTTTCATCTCTTCAATTTTAAAAAAATTTGTATTATTTTTCTTTTCCTTCCCCCTTCCAGAGCTGACAAGCAATTCCCCTGGGTTATGCATATATTATCACTCATTTTTTTAATAGAGTAATCTTTTAAAACCAAAACCCCAAACCCATGATAAATCATATGCTTTCTTCTGGATTTCTTCGCCCACAATCCTTTCTCTTGAAGGTGAGAGTTAAAAAAAAAAAAAAAAGGAATTCTAACACTTGGGCAGACGTATGGAAAGTGGGTGATGGAGGAGGTTGGACACAAGGATCCATGGGGAGGAGGTAGAGCCCCAAGTCCCTGGACATGGATAAATGAGGCGGCTGCTGGGGAGTAGCCACTTATATCTGCTAGCTTCCCATTTGGAGTTATTAGACACCCCCCCCAGGTCCCAAGTCCACTTATTTTAAAGTCTGGGAGCAAAGAGCTGGCCCCCCAGTCCGGCCAGGGCTCTACTCGTCTAGCCCCAGGAATGAGAGGGTCGCGGGGTGGGGGTGGGGGATGTCCCTCCACTTCTTACACCACTAAGCTGTGAGGACTCGAGTTATTCCGTGCAAAGCCCCTTACACTTCCGGGAAGCAAAGTTAGTGACGGGATTGTTTTTATGGAAGGTGGACGACAGAGACTGGGACCTGAACGGAAACACGCTCTCTCTGGACGATGAGACGGTCATCGATGTGCCTGAGCCCTACAACCACACATCCAAGTACTGTGCCTCCCTGGGACACAAGGCCAACCACTCCTTCACGCCCAACTGCATCTACGACGTGTAAGTACAAGCTCGAGGTCCTCCTGGGGGCGGGCTCCGGGAGAAAGTGCAGGGAGTCCTTCCCCAGCCCAGCCCACAGGCGCCACGCACGGCTTGGTCTGGGGATGCCGGTGGGAAGGAGCTCGGAGTTGGAGTCCTGCCTCTCTTTACTCATGCCGGCGGGGCTCTCGGTCACTCGGCAGCTCCACACCGTGGCTGTTACCCCATCTGCCGGACAGTGGAGGGGAGGGAGGGGGAGGCTGGGACTTAGAGGGCTCGTCCGGTCCTCGCGGATTCTCATCCACGAAGAGAGGATGGGAGGAGACCGGAACACTCAGGTCTCTGGGCTCTAAAGCCGAGGGTCATTCTAACGTAAACAAGCGAATTCTCGGCGGATGAGGACAAACGGCGGAGGGGACGTCATTTTCTCTGTCCCGTGGGCTCTCCTTTCCGAAGAAGAGGCAGGCTGCTGTCCCTCGAGAGCTCAGAGAGCTGACAGCAAGGGAGGCGCGATAAATTATCCCGAAATGGGAAAAGAGTACCCTGGGGAAGAATGCCCGATTTGGAGAAAGAGAACCCGGGGTTTGATCCCCAGCTCGGTCACTTCCTATTCGGGTGACTCCCTGAGGGAATCTTCCCTAGATCACGCTTTCCTTACCCACAAAGAGAGAGTGGAGCAGATGACCTTTGAGGTCCTTCTAGCTCTGAATCTGCAGCTCCAGGGAAAGAGCTCAGATCTGGCTGCCAGAAGACTGTATGGAAGTCTTTACTCTGCTCGTGGCTGTGCTCTTTCGGGCAGGTCCTTTGCCTGTTCCCGGCTTCTGTTTGCACATTTAAAAATGATGGATTAGGGGCAGCTGAGTTGTTCAGTGGATTGAGCATCCCGCCCTCAGTGGGGAGGTCCTGGGTTCAAAGCTGACCTCAGATACTTACTAGCAATGGGACCCTGGGCAAGTCACTTAACCCCCATTGCCTAGCCCTTACCACTCTTCTGCCTTGGAACCAATACAGAGTATTGATCCTAAACTAAAGAGTTTTGTTGTTGTTGTTTTTTTTTTTATTCTTAAAGAAATGCCTTAGAAGGGATTACAGATGTGCAAATCACACTAAATCATGGATAATGTATGAATATGGTAGTGGGGGGATTCCCAGATTGGGAATTCCATCCATCAGCCTGGATAGAAAATTACCCCCTATCTATGATTTAATAGACAAGTGCTAGGGAGTTACTGGAGGCTTGTGGAGGTTATGTGACTTGGCCAAGGTCACACAGGTAGTGGGCATCAAAGGAGGAATTTGAACCAGGTCTTTACAACTTCAAGCCCAGCATTCTATTCACTATACACACACTACCTCTAAGTTGTGGCATGTAGTTTAGTGTTCCTCCACATCACTGCTTCTCTCGTTTGGGTTTTTAATTATACAAATCAATATTTCTTTCAAATGCTTTAAAAATGAATCTAGCTGAATATCATTGGCAAAGGGAAGAAGTCATTTTTGTAACTTCAAATATAGGTAAGGCTGTATATGAGTTAGATTTTTAATATAAGCCATGTGCACTGTGGGTGTGCAGGCTGTTATATATATAAAGTGGGCATGTGTTGTGTGTGTCTGACGTATGCTGTTTTGTGTTTACATTCAGTGATTTGTGTGTATAGTGTATACATATATATGTGGGAACTGGGCCCTCTCTATAGAAGAACAGAATGCTCTAAATAAGGGGGAAAGAGGGGTGTGTGTGTGTGTGTGTGTGTGTGTGTGTGTGTGTGTGTGTGATATTTTATATATTATATATATATATGAATACATATACGTCTGCTGTATTTGGTGTCCTAATTCATCTACTGTAGGATTCAGTAGAAGGATTAGGTATAATATATACATATATATGATATATATATACAGAATGGTGTAATGGGTAAAGGGCTGAGCTTGGAGTCAGGAAGTCCTGCTTTCAGGTCCTGCCTCTGACGTGTTCTAGCTATGACTGCCTTCCCAGAATCACAAAATGTTAGACCCAGAAGGAGACCTTGGAGGTCATCCAGGGTAAGCCTTTCATTTTATAGATGAGAGAACTGGGGCCCAAAGTGGGGAAAGTGCACACAGTCACCTTCTAGAAAGTGACAAAGTCTGGTCTCACACCTAGACCTTCTGGTGTCCAGGGACAATGCATTTTCTTTGATGATACACTATCTCACCTACTATATTTAACAAAATTAGAAAGAAAAAAAAGAACATAATAAAAATTTGGAAGATTAATAATGAGGCTTATCTTGTGAGCACTGTGAAAATACCTTTGGATCTGAGAGTCACTTGCTCAGGTTGAATCTCACTGCTACAAGGTCTACCACTTGGAAAGCCAGGTCTTCCATGGCCTCCTCCCACTGGTAGCATGGTAACCTCTTCTCTCCAGCTGACATTGAAATTCAGAAATGGGAAGGTAACTAGACCAGCTTGGAGATTGCTGGCTCTGCCCTACCTTTTTGTTCTGCTTTCTATAGAGTTTTTATTTGGATCATAACTTTCTTTACTTTTCAAACTTTCTTCCTGAAAAAATGGATTTTGATAGTGACATAGGCTCGAGGCAGGTATTGTATCAGAAAGACCTTAGAAAGGGCTACTTTGGGAGACCTTGTATTGTTGAGAAAAAGAGAGGCCTGGCAATAGAGAGAATAGATTCATTTGAGTAATATTTGATAGAAAAGTTATTGACATTTCCTTTGAGAGGCAGTGGATTGGGAATCAGACCCAGAGTCAGTAGGTTCTGGGTTCAAATTCAAATCAGGTACTTCCTAGCTGTGTGACCCTGAGCAAGTAATTTGATCCCATTTGCCTACCCCTTGCCCTTCTATCTTAGAGATATTACTAAGAAAGTAAGGGTTTTTTTTTTTCTTTGAAGGAAATTCCCCAAACTCAAATACAGGCGATATTTTTTCACGACAAACTGTGTTGCATTTCAGAATCTTTACCATGCAGCCTGGATGTTGTGTTTTGGTGAAGACTGTAGTACAGGCAAAGTCGGGTTATCTTTGCTGCCCTGTATGAGACCCCTGTCTTTTCCTTATAATGCAATGACTTGGAAGTAAGTCTCTAGCATCCAGGAATCTCTCCTAGATCCTGTACTATTTCTCATAGTATCAATTATAGCATAGATCATGTGCTTAATCAGGTTTCCAAATGACAGATGTTAAAAGAGAGAGCTGACTGAGTTAAGGTTCCAACATAAGTGGATAGACTAGTACATTGGGAAGGATGCCATAGAATAAAATTTAATTCTGATAAATAGGAAGTCTCAGACTTGCCTTCAAAAAAAATCACCCTCACAGGTATAAGAGGGGGAAGCTATTAGCTAGGTAGGTCATCTGAAAACTGCCTTTAAGTTCAGTGCAAGTCAGTGGTTTGTTATTGGTAACCAAATATGTTAATTTTTACATTTAATACAAATGTGTCAACTTAATACAAACAGTATTACAAGTATATAAAATAATACAAATATTTAATACAAATATATTAATTTTTACATTTAAAAATCCTTACCTTCTGCCTTAGGAAGTGTCTAAGACCAGATTTGAACCCAAGACTTGGTGTATCCAGGCCTGGTGCTCTATCTCCTGATCCATTTAGCTGGCCCCTGTTAATATAATCTTAAGCCCCATAATAGAGGAGTGGCGTCTAGGACGAGGCAGATGGAGAGCGAAGGAATGAAAGCACTGTTATACTTTGACCTGGGACAACCACATCTAGACTATTATTTTGTCCCAGGGTGTCACATTTTTGGAAGGATACTGATAATCAGGATAGCACTGAAGGAGCAGTATGTATGTGAATATAAAGGATGTTTAGCTTGAAAAAGACTTAAGGGAGCATGATAACTCTCCTCAACATATCTGAAAGGTCATTGTAGGAAAGAAAGAAGGCTGTTCTGCTCAGCCCCGGGGGATGGAATAAGAAGCAGTGGGCAGAAATGGAAGAATGAACAACTTCAATCTGATATAAAGAAAAACCTTCTTGCACAGCAATCCCAAAGCAGGATGGACTGCAATGGGAAGTTGTATGGTTTCTCGTACTAGAAATCTTAGAGCAAAGGTCCAATGGCCACTTGTTAGATCTCTTGTAGAGGTGATGGATATGCAGGGGCAGTTTGGACTATATGGACAGCTCTGAGATTCTGCTTCTCTGAGATTAAAAGTCCCTTTAAACTCTCCAAGTCTGCAAATGGGCAACTCTAAGACCACCAATTGAAGATGAGCACCACCTTGAACTAAAAGAGGGACTTCCATGCTGATGGTTCTACACACAGATGAAATCACAAGTCCAGATCCCAAAATCA
This sequence comes from Gracilinanus agilis, assembly GCF_016433145.1. Taxonomy (NCBI): domain Eukaryota; kingdom Metazoa; phylum Chordata; class Mammalia; order Didelphimorphia; family Didelphidae; genus Gracilinanus; species Gracilinanus agilis. The sequence continues at coordinate 134,386,045 of NC_058135.1, forward strand.
TTCAGTACAGAGATATAGATCTAAGAGGAGGCACACAAGCATGGGGGAAAGAACATGAAGCTTGGATGCAGGGGACTGCGAGGTGGTTTAGTGCATAGAGAGCTAAGCCTAGACATGGGAGGTCCTGGGTTCAAATGTGATCTCAGACACTTCCTATTTGTGTATCTTTGGGCAAGACACTTAACCTTCATTCCCTAGCCCTGACTACTCTCCTACCTTGAAACTGATACACAGTGTAGATTCTAAGATAGAAGGTAAGGGTTTAAAGATAAATAAAATTTTAAAAAGAAAAGAAACTCAGATGTAGAAGGCCTGAATTAAAAAGTCCCAGCTCTTTTTTTTTTTTTTTACCCTCACCTTTCGTCTTGGAGTCAATACTGTGTATTGGCTCCTAGGCAGAAGAGTGGTAAGGGTAGGCAATGGGGATCAAGTGACTTGCCCAAGGTCACACAGCTGGGAAATGTCTGAGGCAAAAGTCCCAGCTCTTAAACTTACTGACTCTGGGGAAGAACTAGATGTTTCTGTGCCTCTTAGTTTCTTATCTCTAAAATGGGATTAATTAATATTCTAATTATCTACCCTGAGGGGTTAGTGTTAGGAAAGTGCTTTGTAAAGCTTAAAAACCTACAAAAAAAAAAAGTGAGGTAGTGGTTAATAATAACCAACCCCTGAAATAAGTGACTTAGAGTTCTTTTCTCCTTTTTTCCTCTTTCCACCCCCTGAAATTTTTTGCTAATGAGTATGGAAATGACAAAGCAAAAAGGAAACATAAAAATCAGAGACTTGGATCTTGGAACAAAATGTCAGCCAGATCTCCTCTCTTTTCATATAGTTTAACAATGGGTCACTTTATTTATGGAGAAAGTTTAAGGGATAATAGACTAAGATCTTTGAATTTCTTTGCCTGTGTCAAATAAAGCTTTTCCTTTAAGGCAGCAGCTAATGTGTGACATGTTAGTTAATGAAATTCCTCTCCATCACATTAAACTAGAGAGCAACCCTATTCCCACCCCTCTCCCTACATCCACTCCAGGGGGGCTACCAAGTCATTACTTCACTGTTCACCAGACAGCCCTTGTTCTTGAAAAAATGAAGGCTTTCTATTTTATCCTTTATTTCTGCTTCCAGGCTCTTGTTTTCAGGGAGGATTATAAAGGAAAGGCTGATTCCATAAGCTCCTTGCAGAAAGAAATCCATTTAGCAAGAGGAGAGAAGCCCAATAAAAATGATGACTTTGTTCTGATATGTGAGCATCAGACTATGAAAATGCAGTGCCTTCTTGGGGAGTGGGAGGAAGATGTGAGAAGCAGGCTGTCCTCCCAGAGCTTGTTTGGTCATTCAGCTGTGACCCTGTGGACCATATTGACTAAGGGATTTTCTTGGCAAAAGGAGTGGTTTGCCATTTCCTTCTCCAATGGATTGCCCAACTAGTAAGGGACTGAGACTGGATTTGAGCTCAGGTCTTCCCGACTCCAGGGCCGGAACATAGAATAGTATACCTGTCAGATCTAAGGGAAAGGATGGGATTTAAGACCAACTCTAGGGCCAGCACTCTATCCATTGAGTCTCTCCGTTACCTCTGAGAGCTTAGGGATTTACCTTTTCATTTCCTTTTATGCAAACAAAGATTAGATGCTTCATGGCAGACATAGCCACTGCATGCTAGGCTTTGGAGGAAGCTCAGACTCTCTAACATTCTCCTGTAAGAGCAGAGAAACTGAGATTTCTTCTCCCCTTTCCCCCAATTTTTACTTTGTATATGTTTTATATAGACTTATCTCTGTACATGTTGTTTTCCCCTTGCAGAATGTAATCTCCTTGAAGGCAGGGACTGTTCCATCTTTTCTCTGTACCCCCAGTCATAGAATAGTGCTTTGTATATGGTAAGTACTTAATAAAACATCTGCCAACTTCCCTGGAATTCCACGGCAGCTCCAGGGCTTAAATTTGATGCAGCTAGACCACTAAGAGATGACATAGTGTTGTCATTTAGATCCAGAAGCAATCGCGGATATCATTTAGTTCAATCTCCTCATTTGGCAAATGAGGAAAACTGTTCAGCAGAAAAGGTAAATAACTTGTCTCAGGTCACCCAGATGACAAGCAGGAGTACCCAGGTTTAAACCCGGGTCCTCTGTCCTTTTTCCAGCACCACTTTGCATAGATGTCCTTCAGGATTGGCTTTTAAGGTGCTTTCATTGGGTATACATCCATGGTTTGTGTGTGTGGCCTGCAAGGCGAGCTCTGACAAGGAGTCGAGATACTGATGGGAGATGACATTAACCCTGAATCCTTTCAGTAAAGATCATTTGAAAGAGCCCGTGGTCCTCAGCTCTTGGCTGGAGCCGTCGCCGTTAGACATTTGGGCAAAATATTGACTGTTATTGATGTTGCAGCTAGCGTGAGTGACAGTGACCTGTCTTGGTGTTTAGGTTTGCGCATCCTCGTTTCGGGCCCATCAAATGCATCCGCACCAAACAAGCGGTGGAGAGGGATGAAGAGCTCACTGTCGCCTATGGGTATGATCACAACCCTCCTGGAAAGAGCATGCCAGAAGCCCCAGAGTGGTATCGGATGGAACTGAAGGTCTTCCAGGCTGCCCAGGAGAAGTGAAATACAAACTCGGCTCTTTGGTTTATTGACCTGGAGTAGAAATTTGGATCTATGCACTACGTTTATACTGAAAACTGGATAACCAGGGACTGCTCATGCTGTTACATCATATCCTCTCACTCTGTGTTAGCAATGAGTTTCTTGCATACTAACTAGTTTTGACTCTATTACTCATGCTAGGTTTAAAATTAGCTAGCGTTACGACACCTGATTGGGAGGTATTATTTAATATTTTGCCTAAGACAGCGTGATGTCCTTTGGGTATTTAGAATCTAAGTCTGCACCATATTCAGAGATGCCAAATGATCTGACTGAAAAAAGGGAAATATGGGGTATTTTGGTCCTTTTTTTTTTTTAGTCAGTGGTTTTCCATGATGCTATTTCTATGGCCGATGGCAATGGTGTGATTACACTTTTGCATCCATGCCACAGTGAAGGTTAGAGGATTATTACATTTGGATATTCTCTAAACATAGCATAATTTGCCTTTTGACCTTTGATCTCTATCTTTGCAATAGAATGACTTTGTTTTTTTCCTAGTGTACAGAAGCTTGGGTTTTGTTTTGTTTTGTTTTTTGAGTCATTTCCCCCTTTCTTAGAAATCTCCTACAAGGGAAACACCTTTCTAAAATGGATTTTGTGTGAGTGGCTGTGTATAGATCTCTATGATGCTCTCTCTATATCTATCTATCTATCTATCTATCTATCTATCTATCTATCTATCTATCTATCTCATTGTTTCCNTCTATCTATCTATCTATCTATCTATCTATCTATCTATCTATCTATCTCATTGTTTCCCTGTTACATCCTGATATAAAGAACTGGTTCTAGCAGCCAGTGTATTTTATAGAATTAATATTCTTGCATGAAAATGAAGAGCTCTTTGCTTTAAGACAGAAAGAGGAATGGGTTAAGCTAATTTGCATCAAGCTATGGAAAATTTGTAATATGTATATTCAAAAGAAAGAAAGCATGGGGGAGGGGTTATTAACAGCTGGAGGCAGCAATTTGGGGCCCACAATCTATGGGATCTTTAATATTGCTATAAGTCTCCCCCCTCCTCCAATTTAGGTCTTAGAATAAACTAGAATTACAAAAATATGGGACATTTAAGGAAAAGTCTTATTTGGGGCATAGTGTAGTGACTGCCATGGTCAATAAGCAACGCTGAGTCCCCATCTGGAATGCGAAAAAGGGTTAGCGGTTTGCTCTTTAATGAAAATCATTATGGCACAAACATTGGTCTCTAGGATCAGAAAGGAGTCTTAAGGCAAAAGCTCTTCACCATTGTGTTTGCAAATTACTTACCTGTCTCAATGCATTGTAGAAGTTGTGAATCAAAAATAGCACATTATAGTCAAAGCAAATAGCATTTCAGCCACTCTGCAAGCCATATATACTAAAAAAAATTGCAGAAACAAACAAAAAAAACCTCTGTGTAGGGTAGCTAAATAGGTCTATACTATGACTTGGATTGCTCTGAATGGATTTATAGGTTTGGGGGATTTTGGTTTGTTTTTCAGCCGCTTAAACACAGCTAAAGCATAGCAATATCTGCTTCAGACTGCTTTGGGCCATGCCAGCATTTCATTTGACATAGGTCTCTAGGGCAGCGGTGCTTCTGATCTGCACAGTGTCACCGGCGGAAGCTGACACCCAACTAGTTTGCTTAGGCATCTAGTTTAGACAGATAAAGATGTCCAAGTGGTTTCAGAGAGAGAGCTCTTTGTCGATTGGAAGATGGCAGGGAGACGTGGTGAATAAAGAGGCAAAATCTACATTTGCTCTTTCAAAATCAGTTCTTAGATTACTCATTACCTTACACACTACTACTACATTTAATTGGGTTTGATCGAAGGCCCTGAGCCTTTGTTTCAACTCTCTTCCAGCCGCAGGACTTGTTCTGTCCAGGTTTCTGCTGTAGAGGCACGTGCAGAGGCGGTCCCTCCCCACCCTCGTCCCCCATCTGTGCCGCCATGCTTCCCAAGGTGCTCATCCTGAGCTAGGGCTATTACCACAAGACCCCATGGCTCCAGGGCTCAGGCAGACTCAGGTGGTTCTCACTTTTTTGCTAATAGATGGTGGGCATTCCATGAACCAGTACTTATTGAGAGTGTTCACTTCTATGGGATTGCAGAGCCCAGTTGATCTCTCCAGATGATCCTTCCATTTCTACAAATATGCGTGAGGAAGTTGGCAATGGCAAATGGATCCTCCTCTGCACTGCCATAGATCAGCCAGGAGGAAGAGTTAGTGACCTCCCTATCTGTCTGATCACCGACCACCAAGGAAGAGGGTGAGAATGACCACCGCTCTGGGGAAAGACCCCATTCCATAAACTGTGATAGAGGGGACAGTGTTTCTTGGACTTATACACTGGTTGTCCTCATGGTGCTTAGGTTTTTATAACAAGTGAATGTTTTTGAAGGTAACTGATCTTTTTTCTGGGCAGTTAGCAAAAGAAAAATGGATTTAGTTATCCCAGTCATCTGAATCACCGAATTATGAACAATCTAGGTCTGGGCAGCCGGGGCCTCTAGCCAGGGAGGGTAGCTCTAGTCTTTGATTTGATGATTGCATTCCTCAGGGTGATATGGCCTTGGTCATTGCTACCGCAAGTGATAATTTATCCCCCAGTGGATTGCTCTGGTTAAGCCATTCAAAATGGAGCCTCTAAAGGATAAAGGATTAGAGTAAGTGACGAGCTGTAAATAGTGTGTGACAGTGGGAAGAGCACTGGATCTTGAGTCGGACACATGGGTTCAAATCCTGACCTTGCTATTTACTAGTCGTGTGACCTCAGAGGAAGGTACTTAACTTTTTTGGGCCTCGGCTTCCTCATCTGTTAAACAAAAGGGTTGAATGAGTTGATCTCTCCAAGGTTCCTTCCATTTCTACATCCAAGAGGTGACATCACTCTAAAGCTAATATCCAGAATCAAACATTGCGACCTGATGCTCACTTGAAAGCTGATTGTCTCCTAGTCCTATCTCTTACTCTCTACCTCTCTCTCCCTACCACTGTCTCTGTCTTCCAGGAGAGTTTAAGAGAGATAGAGTTGTAGATTTGGAAGGGATTTCATCAGAGAGGAGGACCAAGACACAAAGTGACCTGCTCAGAGTCACAGAGCCAAGTGGCAGATCCAGGACTTGAACTCTGACCTTCTGGCTCCATTCCCTGTGCACTTTGTACTCTCCTCACAGCCATTCTCTCGCCCACTGGCTCTTCCTTCCTTTCTCCTTTTTCTTCCTCTTTTTCTTCCTCTTTTTCTTCTCTCTTTTTTGTATTGTCACATGTATATACATGTACAAAGCTGGGGCAAGGCATTTGGGTGCTCTTGGTGGGGGGGTGAAATTATATGTACCCCCTCCCAGGTTTTCTTGTCTAGCAAAAGGACAGGAAAACTTCCTTCACTAAAACACATACAACTTGATTCACCAAAAAAAAAAATCTACATGCTGTGGAAAGTAGAATTTTATGACATTAAAAGCATGTGCATTTGTAAAATAGAATATCCCCAATTACAAGCTCTACATGTTCACATCTGGTGTGGTCACCTAATTTGCCTATCCTTAGTCCCATATCAGTGAATGTGCTTGCAGTATGGGTTCCTCAGCTTTCCTCTACCTCCTCTTTCCTTTCTGCTGTGTATCTTTCCTTCCAGTTGTCTATCTTTCCCTTTCTCTCTTTTTTATTGCCTTCTCCACCAAACTGTACTTACTGGGTTCTATTTTACGCTCCTTGTTTTTCCAGGTAAAGGCAGGTGAGTGAATCATCCTATTAGAATTGCTCTGGATTGGCGGCATTCAGGAGTTTTTTGGTGGCCCTTTATGGGGGAGAGGAGGAAATGGAAGAAACTCCCAGCCCTCACCTAGGCTTATGTGAAATGTATTTACCATCTGAGCAGGTCCTTCCCAAAAGCTCTCTAGAAGGATGTGAATCTAGGTTCTAATGGACAGATATTTGAGGTCAAAGATGGGATGGTGCCGTATAGAGCACAAAGAGTTCCTGACTTTTGTGTTGGCCAGCCTGTGGCTTTGTTAATTTAGCTGCTAAAGGCATTTGGTGCCAATTGTTGGCAAATGTGGAATGGCTACCTAAAGATTAGTTTACTCATATGGACTCTTTACCCCTCTATTTCCTACAGAGCTACAGTTGAGGGAATTCCTTGACTAATTTTTCTGATCTGTTCCCCACCCCAATCCCACCCGCCAGCCCAGCACCTTGTCTCTTCTATGGGATTCAGTCTAGAGGCTGGACCTCACTGAAGAAAGACTTTTCCCCAATACCCTGCTAGTGAGCATGGAGCATCTTCCATTTTAAGCAATGGTTTTGGGGGGGGTTGTTAGCCTTCCTTGGAGGCAAAAACTACAAACAAGACCTAGCCTTGGTTCCCTGTCTTCCAATCTCTTTGTTCCATTCTTTGGGGGCTCTTTAGTCCAAAGAGCTTGGGCTCTTTAAGTAATCATTAGACTTGGCGACTAGGCATGTAAAAGAAGGGAATTTTGCCTCAAATATGATTTGGACTTCATGCTTTCTGTATGTAGGTGAAGAAGTTGAGGGAATAAAAGTTCCCAGGAAAAGAATGTCTGTTCTAGGATTAGATTCTTCCATTACTTATCTCCAGGTACACCCTCACAGAAATTGGACACACATGCAACTATATAGTGGGGAGTGGAGATAAGAGAGAAGGAAGAAGCTGACCTTTGTTTGTAGCAGAAGGATGATAAAGGGAAGAACCTTGGAGTGTGTGAGGAGCAATATGGAGAAAATCGGTAAAGGGGAATGAGGCCAGATCAGGTTCCTTCCCCAGATTCATTGATACAAGGATTTCAAAGATTAAAGGTGGGAGAGTTCAAAAGCACCTAGAACTTCTTCACACTAGCCAAGTGGATTGGAGAGTTTGGTTTCTGCTTAGTTCTGGACTAGCCTCAAGGAGCTCCGATCTCAATGGGTCTCAGCCTGATTCCTTTGCATGTCTCTCCCTTTGCTCAGCATCTTCTCAACCCCCAGTGAAACAGTAGTTTTTGTCAGTAGTTAGTCAGATCTAATCCATAGAAACATGTCCCTGAATGGCATCTAAATTGACTAATTTGGGGAGTAAGAGCTTTATTCATAGAAAGGTCTCAGATAAAAGGAACGGATTAAGACTTGAGTTTTTGTATGAGTCGTGTGTTTGTTTGCTTGCTATGTGACTTACTTCACCCCTGGGTCTACCTAAGAAATTAAGAAGAAAATCAATTTTTAAAAGCCCCCTTAGGAATCAGTTTAGGACCAGAGACATGCTCTGAGATGCCTGAAACATGAAAAACTCTTATTTTTGTAATGTTAACAACCTGAAAATACCACCAAGGCTAATTTCTTTATGATTGTTCAGGCTGTAACATATGGTAACAGTCAAGTTTCATATATAGAAATATATATATATATAGTCACATATATGTGTGTAAAATATTTTTAAAAGAAAGATGGTATGGCCTAGTAGATAGAGATATATAGCCTTACAGTCAAGAAAACGACTTCAAATCTTGCCAGGCGTCTTCCTGATTCCAAGGTCATATCTCTACCCACCAGGCTATGCCATATGATCATCTCTTAACCTCTTTGAACCTCAAGCAGCTCCCAGATGCGGTGTGCATGGGTGGAGGGAGTTGCCACAGTGGGTGTTTCCTATGCTGATGAAATTGCAGGTCCAGACCAAAAAAAAGGTTTCAGACTCCCCTGGGAAAATATGTTGAAAACATTCAGGTAGAAAGGGTAGACATCTACTTTTGGAAAGCCAGTCATTCACCCAAGATTCAATCTGAAAAGTAGGAATAATTTTAAACCAAGGCATTTCTTTTTCTATAGTAAATGATTCAAAAATAAACAAGCCAGCTAACCAACCAACAGAAAGCTGGTGTTGCAAGATAGAGTAATTGTATATTTGCCTTCCACAGATCAAAGGTGTGCAAATTTTTTAAGATTTCCATTGGAAGCTCCCCAGTTAGATTCTTTCTTTTGCTTTTTCCCTGTTTCAGATTTTAATCTCTTCTTTTGCTTTTTTTCCTTTGGCTTTGTTTTTAGAAAGTAATTAAATTTTAATATGCATTTTATTTTGCCGAGCGTAAGGATACACATTAAAAGCAATTAAAATATTCAAGCCATACATCCATAGGTGTGGGGAACACTTTCCACAAATTTTAATGCATTTGTATGTAAATAGATGTTTGTATGAGATATTTTCATGGTAGAATGAATATATTTAAATGAAATTGATTTATTCCAGTGCTATTAAAAAAAAGATAATGTTTTATGAGGATCTTCTGAGTGCATTAGCAAAGAATACAAAACAATTTTATAACTATCAGGAGCCAAAAAAACATTCTAACTGGCAGCAACTTCTCCTCAGTTACTATATCTGCTATTGAAGAAAATAATAGGCTCCATTTTCCCCAGTGCCTGAGTCCCCTCTGAGTAGTAAATTAGGAGCTGATGGAGTCAGAGTCACTCTGAAGTCACTAAAGAGTCCTAAAAGTCAATCAGAGCCATTAGTGCAAATGGTATGATTACCCAGTTAGGGTGGGTAGCATCTTCTTAGGGCAGCATCACTGGAATCCAGAAGTGGATGTTGGAAGTCTGGAGATGCATTTTCCAGCTGCTAGGAACCTCCATCCCTACTGCCCAGGCACAGACCAGTTAGGTTGCTCTTAGTGAAGATCAGGTTAAGCCTCATTCTCAGGGTGGGGAGATCCCCAAAGTTCTGTCGATAGCTCCCAAGCACAGATCTTCAGCCTCCTTCACAGAAGGAGGAGTTGGAGGAGCAGGGAGTATCAACCAGCATTTTACAGAGTGGCGAATTACCTAATCTCAGTTCTGGAGTGAATGCATTTTCCTGAACTCCTAACTTACTACCAGAGGGACACCTATTCAGACAGGAGGAGAATCTTGCCCCTTCTGTATGAAATATTATGCACTCACAGTTGTTTGAAGTCATTTTAATATTAAGACCAGTCGCATTTTTAGGACATACCTCTCAACTATCCCTCAAAAATGAGACAGTAAAATTTTGTTACCATGGATGAACAAGACTTGAGTTTTCTTAATGGTGCCTCTTGGATACAATAAAATGAGTAGTTTTATTATAATTAATTTTCAATGTATGTGCACACCTCCTAATGTGGATTTAGATGGTTCAATTTTTTGCTATTATAGTTTTGATTCTAACATGAGAAAACTCCTGGGTTCGGAGCCATAACTAGGGCACAGTGGCTGGGGCTTTGAATCAGGACAACAGAATTTGAGCTTGGCACCTCATTAACAAGAACAATTCGTTAGAATAGGATGGTAGCAGAGACCATTTTTCTCCCAGCACTAGCCAATACATCCCAATTGAGCTCCTCCATTATGGGATCCATTGATGTAGGGGCCTCAAGTTCACCTTCAGGGTCCCAGTGTCTTGGTGGGGGACAGGGGGGTTGTCTTCTCATTGAGGGGCATTGTCCCAAGATCTCTTCCCTGAACCATCCCTCAAAAATATATCTGAAAAAAACCAACTGATTTGAAGATATGTTTTACGGAGCTTGCCACTGGCACAAAAATTCCTAGTTATGGCTCTCTAGACCTAGTTATGACTCTCTATGGAATGATTTCTCCCCCCAACTTTTTCATTTAACTTTGAGCTGTCACTTAGTAGATTGTGAGGTATGTTTAAAAGTTGAAAGATTGGGGTGAGTTTGCAGAAGACATCACAGCAAAACAGGAACCCCACCCCACTGTACCATGCAAACATTCTCGATTGGTCGATCTCTTACAGCATTTGAACAAAATTGATAAGCCTTATCCAACATCTGTAGAGTTGTGATTTTTTTAAAACTATGGGAAACTAATGAAAGATGTTTACATGAATGATGTTTGCCCTTACTGAGTTTTGAATGAGTTTTTATAGTGTGTCTGGGTGCATGTATAAGGAAGTAGGAAAAATGTTTCTGAAATAAAACTTGACAAATATTTGTAATGAGAAGTGAATTTTAAATATTGCTATAATTGCGCTATAGAAGCAATGCAAGTATTAAACAAACAAACAAAAATACAGTCCTGTCTTGTCATTCCTTTTCCCCCCTCCTCATAAGTACTTGTGCAAGTAGTTTCAATATGATTAATTTTCAACATATATGGACACATCCAAATGCAGATTTAGGTAGTTCAATTTTTATTGCTATTATACTTTTAGTTCTAACATTAGAAAAATCCCATGACTAGGGCAGAGCGGCTGGGGCTTTGACTCAGGGCAGCCAAATTTGTTGCCTTTCCAGTGGAATGCTTAATATACAGCAACTCATTTTGATTTGTCTTTGTGGAGCATTCATGAATGCCTCTGCTTTGCACAAAAATGTTTAGACTTGGTACTCTGGAAGTCATTCAAAGTACAAGACCTGGTGAAAGACAGGTATGGAGAAATGGAGAGTCTAAGTTTGAGAAGAAGTATCTACATCTAAAATCCTGCCTCTCCAGGATTTTAGCTACATGACTGGGAACAAGTTTTTAACTAAATCCATAAAGTGTTACTATATAATCACTAAGGGCTTCTCTATCTCTAAATCTATGATCCCACCGTGTGCATGAAACCACATTTTAAGAGCAATTTGGAGATCACCACCACCATTCCTCCCATACACACACAAAACTACAGTTGGACTATATAAAGATAATCAGAAAAAAATTCCTAGAGTCAACAAATCCTCAATAAAATGCCCAATAGAGGATGGATACCCTGCCAAGGACTAGGGATACAAAGGAAGGACAAAAGGTCCCAGCTTTCTAGGAGCTCTCAGTCTAATTGAGAAGACAACATGTAAATAAGTAGGCACAACATACAATCTGATGTCACTTGATTGCAGGGTATGTGGGCAGGAAGGGGGAGTAAGTTGTAAAAAGACTGGAAAGGGTATGGGGCAGCACAGTGGAACGAGCATCTGGCCAGGAGACAGGAAGACCTGGGTTCCAAACTGGCTTCAGATACTTCATAGCTGTGTGACCCTGGGCAAGTCACTTAACCCCAATTGTCCAGCCCTAGAATTGATACTAAGAGAGAAGGTAAGGGTTTAAAAAACTAAAATTTAAAATAAAAAGATAGGAGGGAGCCAGATTAAGGACTTTGAATGCTCCCCCCCCCAAAAAAGGATTTTATATTTGATACTGGAGGTAATGAAGCCAGTGGAGTTTATTAAATGGATGGTGAAGTCAGAATGTACCTTAGGAAGATCATCAGAGTGGAAGTTGGACTGGAGTTGAGACTTGAAGCTGGGAGATCAACCATTAGACAATATTGCAGGCACATGGTGATGAGTGCCTACACCAAGGTGGGTGGCATTCGGAGAGGAGAGGAAACTCATGCTAGCTAACAGTTTGGATGTGGGGTGAGGGTATCTAAAGAGTCAAGGATGACACCTAGATTGCGAGCCCAGTGCCTAGGAAGGTGGTGATGCCTTCTTCAGTAATAGGAAAGAGAGAAAGGGGAGAAGGCTCAGGGAGAAAGGTAATGAGTTCAGTTCTGCACATGTCAAGTTGAAGGTTTTTATTTGAAATCTAGTCCACGATGTCCAATAGAAGTTGGAGTTGGGAGTCTTGAGCTTAAGAGAGAGGTGAAGGCTGAGTAAGTAGATCTGAGAATTATCAGCATGGAAATATTTGAGTTCAAGAATGCTATTGGAGGAGGTGCCTTCTGCGTCATATCTTGGAGATACTGGATAGCACAGAGTAGATGATGTTGATTGATTGATTGATTGACGTGAATTGGCCTGCATGAAGGCTATAGGGTAATATTTCAAGTGAACAGACTAGCATGGAGGTGAGAATTAGGAAGTAATGTGTGACAGGTTCCAAAAAGATAAGGGCTGATCTTTCTTGCCTCCAACACTATGTACTACTAGGTGTCCATCACTTACATCCTTTCAGCTTCAATTTCTTCATCTATAAAACAGGAGCAACACTTCCCATCCCCATAATCTTAGTGTCCCTCCTAACTCCCAGAGTGGCTGTGAGGATCAGGTGAGATGATACATGTAAGAATACTTTGCAGAGCTTAAAAGACAATAGAAATGTTGACCCTCCTCTGAGAAATGAAAGAATTGGGCAAGATCATCTCTCAGGTACCATGCAACTCTAACCAATGTTGTGACTGTGACTCTAATGTCTATCATAGTATAGCACACCCTCTGGGGTCTTTCTCCTAATGCCTCATTTGCCCTGGCAGGTTGGGTCAGTCCCCAGAAAGAAGCCGGCTTTTTCTCCCTTTAGGATTCTAAGGGTCTGTGACTGCAAATATTCCATCTGAGCCCCACAGAGTATCTTCTTCCCAATACTTATCGGCCAGTAGGGATATTTACTGAGAAGATATAGCAAGGATATAATTACTCATAAAAATCCTGGAGTCCCCATAAAGGTTATTTCAGGGCATTGCATTGCAACAGATGAGTTGCTCCCTTATTCCTCTGGGCCAACCTCTCTCAGCAGTTGATGGGTCAATCCACCACTAGACTGGGTCAGGCAGACACTCCTCAGACCTGACTCTTTTCTAGTATCAGCTACTACTGCTTCCACATCTGGTGTGCTTTACTATGAACCCTAAGCACTAAGGGGACTTCTCAGGGCTCTTCTGGCCTTTTGAAGCTCACAAGCATTTCATTCACCTCAGATGAAAAAAAAAAGAAGCCTAGCAAAGTGGGGAAATAAGGGAACCACTCCCCTTCCTCTCCACCTGGTGCCTCAGCATAAGGCTCTTTGCTTAGAAGTATCTGGGGGTTCCGGGTTAAGATGGCAGCAGAGTAAGAAGCAGCTCTTAACCTCTCCTGACCGAAACCAACAAAACTCCTCAAGGGGACATAAAAATAAGTCCAGACGAATGGAGGAACCCCACAACAGGGCACAGCGTGGAAGGTACGTGGAATCGAGGCATTTCCATGCTATAAAGGGGTGAAAGAGCTCTCACTAAATTGCGGGCTGAGCAACCACCCCACCCCCTCCACACACAACACCTATAGCGCCGAAGCCAGCTAAAAAGAAATAGAGCAAGTTTGGGGCACCCATCGAGTCATTGGCAGCTCCGGGGCCTGTTCCTGAGAGCAGCAAGATTTAGGACGCCAAAAAGC
>NC_058135.1:134404608-134472217 GCF_016433145.1 Gracilinanus agilis
AACGCATGGGTCGGGGTGGACATGATTGAGGGTGTGGACTCGAAACTACCACACCAATGCAACTACCAACAATTTGGAAATTGGTCTTGATCAAGGACACATGACAAAACTAGTGGAAATGCGCATCAGCCATGGGTGTGGGGAGTGCGGGGGGCGAAGGGGAAAGGAGGAGCATGAATCATGTAACCATGTTAAAAATCAATATTAATAAATGTTTGAAAAAAAAAAGAAGTATCTGGGAAGGGAGTGAGAGAAGTATAACCTTTGGTGTGTGTACTCGAGGCTCTGGCTCTTCAGCCAGTTCAAAGACTCTTTATCACCCCATCTAGTACCTCTCCTCAGCTGCTCATGGTTGAAACAGACTCACTAACCCTCCTGTGTTGGAACAAAATCAGGCAGGGAGTATCATCTGTTCTCTCTATGACCTGCCAACAATGGCAAGTCCATTCATGCTCTAAGAATGAGGTCCTCATTGACCAGAATAATCACTATACTAGGAATAAAGATTTCAAGATGGTAGGGGCCATGGAGATCATTTCATCCAGACTCCTCATGTTGTGTCACCTGCTGTCATGTTTCCACTAATTAATGACCTTATGCGGGATTGCTTGGGGTAGCATTCAGAGAATTACCTATGTGAAAGAGATCTTAATGATGCTCCAACTGATTCAGGGCATGAACAAGGATCTTCTCCATGTCTTCCCCAAGTGGTCTTGTGGATTCTGAAGATCTCCAGTAACAAGAAACTTATCCCATCCAGAGATCTCTTCTATTCTGGGCTAACTTTATGGTTAAACTTTTCCTTTGAACTGAAACCTTCTTTGCAATTTCCATCTATTGCTTTTAGTTCTGCTTTTGAAGGCCAGGCAAGACAAATCTTTTTACTCTTCCCCATGACAGTTTTGGGAAGGACAACATGTCGGTAGACCTAGAATTCATTCCCACCCTAGACCAAATGAATCTTTCTCTGTTTGGAGGCAGCTAGCTAGTGCCGTGGTTAGAGCACTGACCAAGTCAGGAAGGTCTGGGATCAAATCCTGCCTCAGATACTAGCCATGAGATCATTGGCAAGTCGCTTAAACCTCTCAGCCTCAGTTTTCTCATCTCTAAATTAAGATGGTTGGCTCTGATGGCCCCTAAGGGCCCCTCTAGCTCTAAGTCTATGACATTATGATTCCCTTCTCTCCACCCCTGATTCAAAGGGGGCAGTTAGATGGCACAGGGGATAAAGCATTAACTTGGAGTCAGGAAGACCTTTGTTCAAATCTGACCTGATACTTACTAGCTGTGTGACCCTGGACAAGTCACTTAACCCCTGTTGTCTCAGAGCCTCATCTGTCACAAGTGATCTGGAGGAGGAAATGGCAAACCACTCCAGTATCTTTGCCAAGGAAACTCCAAATGGGGTCACAAAGAGTTGGTCACAGTTGATATGGCTCAGCAACAACACTTGCTTTCTGCCCTAACCACTTTGGGCAGCAAAGGGGCAAGTGGAGGAGAAAAGGGAAATGTCGGGCTGAACTGGAAAGGCACTTAGGAATCATCTAGCCTGATGCCCACATTTTAAAGAGGAGGAAGCTGGGACCCAGAGAGTTTAGGTGCTTTGTCAAAAGTCACACATTGGTAGCAAATCCAGGATTAAAAGTAAGGTCTTCTGACTCAGAGTTCAGGCTTCTTCCCACCATCCTATATTGCACAAAATTCACTGTTCAAATTTCAATTTAACATTGGTATTGAGGGTGATGAAAAAAAGTCCAGAGGCTGATTTCTCTATCTGCCTAGCAACTTTCTTACCTCTCTGTAGCCTGCATGTGGGGAAAAAGGAGTCATAAATGGACAGGGAAGGGCAGAGGCACAAATGCACCTAGACCCTGGGTCAAGAGCAAGGTGGGCACAAACATAAGGGTTCTGAAAATGGCCACCATGACATCAACATCTGCTGGCCTATCCATCAACTTTCCTATCTCTGTAAAATGTTTACCTATCAAGGGAAAAGAGAACTTTTGGACTTTTGCAGATGGCTGCAAAGCAGATCCATACTATGAGTCATACAAAACTGAAAGGTGTAGACAATAGCAGATCTTGCTGCTTCTAGTGTGCTAATTTTTGTAAAGCATTTTACGGAGAACATAATGCAGTTTTAAAAGATAGAGTCATTTTTCTCTCATGCATATGATTAAGATATGAGACAGATCCAATAACGGAGATCTCTGTGCCACTGAGGACAATCCCCTCATTTTATAGTTGTGGAAACTGAGGTCAAGTTAAAAGGTTAAGTGACACTGCTTAGTGTCAGAGGTAAAATTTGAACCCAGGACTTATTGACTCTAAGCCTAGCACTCTTTGAACTATACTATGCTGCTTCTCAAAGATCCATTAAATATTGTCCCAGGCATGATTCCACATCTGGTACCATGGACCATTCATGGGCACCCTTCTGATAAAATAAAAAACATTTCTAATATCTGTATATACACATATATTACATAAATAGCAGTGGTTGTTTTGATATTAGAAGGATCTGGAATTTCCTCATGAACCAGAGGGTTAAGATAAGCAATTTCTTTAATTAAAAAAAGCCCTATTCAATAGCCTCCCAGGTAAAAAAAAACAGTACAAAGATAAAAGCCAAGTAAGCAGTTTGCCATGAAGCTCCCTGAGGTCTTGGAAACTCTCCACCAGAGTTCATATTCCTTGCCAGGAGGTCCACAGGTCTCAAATCAATTCTCCTAGAAGCAAAATTAACTCAAATTTCTCCACTGTCTGCTCATACTAGACCCAGTAAGTGGTGGTGGAGTGTGGAGTTATTTTAAGCCATCCAGTTGCATTAGCATCCTGGCCCATCATTGACTGTTCCCTCACCCCTGGGAACCCAAATTTAGGTTCACAGCACAAAAACTCCCTTCCCTTTATCCTTGCTGCAAAGGTGAGGGACACCATCAGAAGAGCAATGAAGGGTCAGAATGAACCCACCCCTTCCAGCTCTCCAATGCTTCTATCTAATCCAGCTGGTTGGGCCATCCCTATTGCTATCAGGTTGGGATTAGCAATCCATTTGTACTCCTAAGGTAAAAACTGGGAGAGAATACTGCTCTACCTCAAAACCTTCAATGGTTCCCTATTGCTTTTAAGGGAAAATATTAATTCCCTCTGGTATTTAAAGAGCCTATAGAATCTGGCTCGAAACTACCTCTAGACAGACTTCACATTAATCCCCCTTATATACTTAATGCTCCAGCTAAAGTGGACTACTACTTATTCTCCATATGCAACATATCATCTCCCCTTTTCTGAGCTCAGCATCTTATGCCTTCTACACTTTCCGCTGGAAGCTTTGCCAACTAAAACTTTTTTTCCTTAAATATTCCTAATATAAGGATAATATTAGAAAATAAGTATTGTTTTATTAGTTTAAAGATAAGAAGCAGAGAAGCTGCTGGAGGAAGAATTGGAGTTTCAAATAGAGCTGAGAGAGAGAGTGTTAATTTCAACTGGTAGCATTTATAACCATTATTCTATGACAGTTACACTCTCTGGGTGGGGCATTCCAGGAGTGGCTTCTGGCAGTCAACAGAGCCACACGCAGATTCTTTCTCTCTCAGGGCTGGAGAAGGTAACATCTTTGCCTCTCTCTATCTCAGTCTGAGGGAAAGACTTGAAGGAGGGGAGTGTTTTCTTTTTCAGCTTGGGAAACACTATTCATTTATCTGTTACTGTCTATAGATTGGTTAAACTGTGAAAAGACCAAACAAAACCTGGTCTTTGGTTTGGACTCTGAGTCTGTTAAGGCTCAGAGTCCTGACTTGATTCTTGAGGAGACTCAACCAGCTAGCCTTGGCTATCTTTATAATTTAAAGGCGAAGTTAAAAGTTATAGTGGTTAGGTTTATTTAGAATAGTACAAATTTGGTTACTTATATCAAGGAGGATATGGTAGCCTGTGAACCACAGGAGAAGCAGTTCCTTACAGAACTGGGAAGTTTATTTGGGTGGAGTTAGAATCCCTTAGAATTAGAAATCCTTTTACCCTTATATATATTTTAAATAAAAAGTTTATTTTCTATAACAAGAGTCTCTTTAGCATTCCTTGCACCTGGCCCTGAAGGGAAGTTCATCTTTGAGCTTCACTTCATTTACCACTGAAGATACTTTTGATAAGAAACAATTTTCAACCTTTATTTTCTAGTTCTTTGTCCTTTATTTGTGTGCTTGACTATTATTATTTTTACAGTTTGGCAAGCCACAAAGGATGAGAAACCTAAAAATTCTGATTTTAAGGGTCCAACTGTCAACTTGGGCAGTTGGAAACATTATCTCAGCAAGGGGCCTGTCGAAGCAGCTAGAGCTGACAGTTTCACTGTGAGGTGTAGTAACAGTGAGCTGAACTCTAAGTTGCTAAAAACTCATCTCCCAGTCAACTTGATACAAAGACTATGCAGTCTCAGAAAACCTGGTGAATTAGCTACATAAAATCACCATGGAATTCTTTCTGTTACCTTTGACTTCTCTCATTTTTATTATTATACCAGAATATATATATAGAATTTACTGGCCTATGATTTCCTAATGCCACTACTCTCATTGACAATATTACAACTAATCTCTTATGTCCCTGTGCTACTATTGTTTTTCATGTGCTATTACATGATGACCAAATCTTTGGCAGTCATGTTTAAACATTTAAAAGCAAGCATCAAACAAGATACTGCAAAGAATGATCTAATGTTAAAAATGAACTATCTAGAGACTAAACTAGATAGAATGCAAACTCAATATGAGGAATTACTCAAGGCTAAAGGGACAATCATAGAAACTAAAGAATATGAAGCAACTAATTAGAGGGTGCAACTAAATCAGATAAACCAACTAAATTAGAAATGGAAACTGAAGCATTAGAAAGCAAACCAGTTCATATGTTCCCTCTAAGAGGGGTATCCATAGTGAACCCAGAGCATGGTATACAGAGTCTCATATGCCACAAAAGTTTTCACAAGCTGATATTGACAGTTTTAAGAAAAATACTCCAAAATATGAAGAAGAGCCAATGGGAGTTGTAAGGCAGTTCGAGCGCTTAATTAAGCTTTACAACCCTTCTTATTTGGATTTTAACATCCTTATGGATGAATTATTGACAAAAAGAAAAAAAACAGCAGATTATAGATGACACTATTAATAACCCTCTTATTGCTGATTGGCCAACTGTGGACTCTAGTTGGGAAGTTAACTCTGTTGTGGGGTACAGAAATTTAACTACAGCCAGGGAAGCAATAATTGAAACTATGAGACAAAATTCTAGATGTCCAGGAACCTGGTCTAAATTTGAGTGCCTAAAGCAGGAAGTGGGAGAGACTCCCTCCACCTTCCTCGATAGAATTATTGACCGTGCAGAAAAATGGATTGGGTTGGATATTTTAATAGACAAAAATGTAAATCACATTCGCAGGCAGTTTGTGAAAAATGCATGCCCTTTGATCCGAAACTATTTTTGGAGTAACTGCCCAAATTGGTTTGATATGGGTCTTGATGAAATTCAGAGAACTGCTAACTATGTTTTTGAAGATGAAAAAAGATAGGCAATCAGAAGAGAAAAATTATATAATTGATAACTTAACCAAATAAATCAGAGAGCTTAAACAAAAACTAAGATCCAATGAAGTGCAGGAAAAAACAGTAGCTGCACTAAGAACTTATAGACAACCCAGAAATAACTACAGCCCTAAACAATACAGACAAACCCCAAGATGTTTCCTTTGTGACAGACCTAGTCATTTCATGAGAGATTACAGATTTAGGGGACAATTCTTTGGACAAAATTTCAGGGGAAATCAAGGGAATAGATTTAATTGCTTTAATGGATTCAGGCAAAATGGATATAGAAATTATGAGTTTAACAGCAGATTCAATAATGGATTTAATAATGTATTCCAGTATGGGAGACCAAACTACCCAAATTATTTTGATACTGGATGCTATCATAATCCACAACAAGCCCCAGACCTGAATACCATGCAAGAATATATCAAAGCAGGCATTTGTCCAAAATATTCCCAAGTATGGGGAATGGCTGAACAAACTGTGGTATCTGTTGGTAATGGAATACTATTGTGCTCAAAGGAATAAAGAACTGGAGTAATTCCATGTGAACTGGAATGTCCTCCAGGAATTGATGCAGAGTGAAAGAAGCAGATCCAGGAGAACATTGTACACAGAGACTGATACACTTGGTACAATCAAACATAACGGACTTCTCTACTAGCAGCAATGCAAGAATCCAGAGCAAGGCTGAGGGACTTATGAGAAAGAAAACTCACCACATTCAGAGGAAGAACTGTGAGAGAAGAAACACAGAAGAAAAACAACTGCTTGAACACATGGGCTGATGGGGATATTATTGGGGATGTAGATACTAAACGATAACTCTAGTCCAACTATCAATAATATGGAATTAGGTATTAATCAACGATACATGTAAAACCCAGTGGAATTGTGCATCAGCTAAGAGGGGTTAGGGAGGTTTGTGGTAGAAGTTTTTTATTATTATTTTATTTAAAAAATATTCCCAAGTAGCTGGTGCAAATCCCCAAAAACACAATATGCAAAAAGGGGCAACTTCATTATGAAGGTGTGCCAAGGCCTGTGCAGGTAAAGATATAGTATATGGAGAAAATGGACTAGGAACTATAAGAGCAATGAAATAATAACTAATAAAAATAACAAAGATATTTTAAAAACATGGGAAATAAGTACAGGAGAAATCAATGAAGAATTAGAGAATGAGAAACAGGAACAAGTTTTGAATTTTCCTGATCCTATTGTGTTAGCTCCTGTAATACCTGTCCATTCTCTAAAAAATAGCACAGAACCCCATGTAACTTTAAAAATAGGAACACAAGTTTATGATTGTCTCTTGAAAACAGGTGCTGCCAAATCTGTGTTACAAAAATCCCCTGAAGAATGCAAAGCAGTGGGTTCAATGAAAGTTGTGGGTGTGACAGGAAAACCACAAAGAGTAAAGAAATTAGAACCAAGAATTGTTTCTCTTGAACCTCTAAGTGTAGAACACTCTTTTCTTTTAATGCCAAATTCCCCAAAGAATCTAGTGGGTAGGCATCTTCTTTGTATATTGAGAGCAACTATAGTATGTACACTGGAGATATTTCTTTGAAACTCCCAGAAGAATCCCTTAACCTTTTTCCTGTCTTATTTCTGGATACAGCAGAATCAGAAGGGGAAGGGAATAACATCTATGAAATACCAGATTAACATTCCAAAAGGCCTATAGGTTACAGATTCAACAGATGTAAGTTTATTGAAATCAGCAGCCCCTGTTAAAGTGCTAACTAAAGGAGGTCCACCACCATGAATTCCACAATACCCCCTTAGCAAAGAGGCCATTGATGGGATCACCCCGATAATAAATTCATTATTTCAGCAAGACATAATAGTATCATGCATCTCTGAATATAACACACCAATTTTACTGGTTCAAAAACCCAAGCTAGATGCTGAAGGATGAATGGTCTATAGATTCGTTCAAGATTTAAGAGCTGTTAATGATCATGTGGTAAAATCTTACCCAGTTGTACTAAGTCCTGCTACCATTATTTCATCTATCCCAAGTCATGCAAAATATTTTACTGTGGTTGATTTATGTTCTGCATTTTTCTCAATACCTATACATGAAGACTCACAAAAGATATTTGCATTTACGTGGCAGGGAAATCAATATTCATGGTCCCATTTGCCACAGGGATTCTGTGAAAGTCCTTCATTGTTTTCACAAATCTTAAATAAATATTTAAAAAATATTCACTTCAAGGACAGTAAACTTATTCACTTTGTAGATGATCTATTTTTAGCATCACCATCTGCAAAAGTATGCCTATGTGATAGTCAATGTCTTCTGTGTGAACTCTACAAGAGGGGACACAAAATATCAAAAACTAAATTACAATGGTGTCTTCATCACCTTGAATATTTAGGGTTTGTGCTGTCTGAGGGGTCTAGAAGCATTTCCCAAAAGAGAGTAGCAGACATACAAAAGCTCAGTGCTCCTAAGACCAAAAGGCAACTCAGAGCCATCTTAGGAGCCACAGGATTTTGCAGACAATGGATACCTAATTATGGTGAACTTACAAAACCACTGACTGCTTTAACAAAAGACACTGAAAAGATACACTGAAGCTAAAACCAGAGCATGTGCAAACAATTATGAAATTAAAAGAAGCAATATTATCAGCTCCTGTTCTTGGTATTCCTAATTATTCTAAACCATTCTCCCTCTACGTCCATGAGCGAAAGGGACTAGCTTCAAGAGTTTTGATGCAGAGCTTAGGACCAAACCAACATCCTATTGCATATTATTCTGGTAAACTCGATCCCATAGCCACAGGAATAGCTCCATGCTTAAGAGGGGTGGCAGCAACTGTATTACTTTTTTCCAAATCTGCAGATTTAGTGTTAGGCTGCCCACTGACAGTTTGTTGTTCACACGAAGTCGAGGCACTTCTGTGAAAGTTCAGAACACAGGCATTTTCAGATCAAAGCCTGGCTAATAAATATGACATAGTGCTTTTGGGGAATGAACATATAATGCTAAATAGATGCAACACATTAAATCCAGCTACATAATTACCTGATTTACCAACACAGGGGGAACCACTGCATGATTGTGAAACTGTAGTACAATTAATAGAAAGACCTTGAGAAAATCTGTCAGACAATCTCTTGACAACCCTGACCTGATCTTATTCATGGATAGAACATATATGCAGAATGGAATAAGATTTACAGGTGCTGCAATAGTAAGTGAATTTGAGACCCTATAGTTTGCTTCACTACCTAGGAACCTAAGTGCTCAGGGAGCAGAATTAATTGCTTTAAAACACTCATGCAAGCTTGCAAAAGACAAACTCGCAAATATTTACACCAATTCCAAATATGCATTTGGAATTTACCATGCCATTTATTTTTACATTAAAGCACTTTCTCTGAATCTCTCCTTTGTTTCCATCACTTCTTGTACTCTGTGTCATTTTCTCCTTCACTGGAATGAGAAATTCATTGAAGGCAGGGATGGTTTTTCTATTGTCTGTCTTTGAAAAGGTCATTAGAACTAATGTCTACTTCTCCTTTTACTTTCCTTAACTCTGCAGTCTGGCTTATACATGCCACTGAAACTGCTCTCTCCAAAGTGTGACTAGTGATCTTCTTATTGCCAAATCACATGGCCTTCTTCTGCCTCTTCCTCTCTCTCTCTCTCTCTCTGTCTCTGTCTCTGTCTCTGTCTCTCTCTCTGTCTGTCTCTCTCTCTCTCCCTGTCTCTGCTTCTCTCTCCCTTTCTCTCAGTCCTTCTTAGTATCAGTTATAAGAGCAGCAAAGGCTAGGCATTTGAGATTGAGTGACTTGCCTGGGTCCCACAGGAAGTATCCGAGATCAGATTTGATCCCAGGTCCTCCAGGTCTGCTGTTCTACTCACCTCAAATGACTTTTCTTAATCATCATCCTTCTTGACCTCTCTACAGGCTTTTATCTCTTTGATATCCCATCCATCCCCCTCCCTAGGTTTTCATGACCTTGCTCTTTCTTGGTTCTCCCTACACTGGTCTGACCATTCTTCAGTTTCCTTTACTGGATTCTCATCTGTTTCATTTCCCTTAAGAGAAGGTATCCCTCAAGGCTCTGTCCTGGGTCCTATTCCCTTTCCCCTCTACACTATTTCATTTGGTATTCTCAGCAGCTTCTATGGATTGAATTATTGTTTCTATGCAGATAAATCTCACATCTATATGTCTAACCCTAACCTCTCTCTCCTGATATTGTTTCACATTTCCAACTGCCTATTGGATATCTTAAACTCAATGCATTCAAAACTGAACTCATTATCTTTCTCCCCAAACTCCCCTATCTTCCTAATTTTCCTATTCCTATGAAGAATACCACCATCCTGGCTAAAAATGTCGGTCTCCATCCTGTACTCCTCCCTTTCAACATTCATACCCAAATGATGGACAAATCCTGTCACTTCTACCTTCATGATCTCACTCATCTACATCCCCTTCTCTTCTATGACACTGCTATCACCCAGGTGCAAGACCTCATTACCTTACACCTGGACTATTGCAGTGGCCTGCTAGTTGTCCTCCTGCCCCAAGTCTCTCATCTCTCCAGTCCATCTTCCATTCAGTTATCAAATTAATTTTTTTAACATGCAAACCTAACTGTGTCACCCCCTATTCAATAAGCCCCAATAGTTTCCTATTACCTTCAATGTCAACTATAAAATTCTGTTTGACCATTAAAGCCCTTCATAACCTGGCTTTTTCCTGCTTTTCCAGGCATCATATTCCTAACTCCCCTCTATGATCCAGTGATACTAGCCACCATACCCTTCCTTGTACAAGATACTTCATTTCTTTATTCCAGGTATTTTTCATTTGTCTCTCAGGCCTGAATGCTATCCCTCCTCATCTGCACCTCCTAGGTTTCCTGGCTTCTTTTACATCTCAACCAAAATCACAGCTTCTACAAGAAAACTCTCCATATCCCTCTTAAAGCTAAGGCTTGGGGACAGTGAGGTGGCTCAGTGGACTGAGAGCCAGGAGTAGAGATGGGAGGTCTTAGGTTCAAATCTGACCTCACACACTAGCTGTGTGACCCTGGGAAAGTCACTTAATCCCCATTGACTAGCCCTTACTGCTCTTCTGCCTTAGAATCAATACTGATTATAGGATGAAAGGTAAGGGTAAAAAAAAACCCTAAGTCTTCCTTCTGAGATTATATCCAATTTACCTTGTGTCTATCTTGCTTATGTGTAATCCTGTACGTGTTGTCCCAGGTTAGACTGTGAGCTCTTTGAGAGCAAGGGTTTTTTAAAACTTTTCCTTGAATCTCCAGAATTTAGCATAGTGCCTGGCAAATAGTAGATGCTTAATAAAATAAATGCTTGTTACCTCGACTTGTATCCCCAGTGCCTTGCACACAGTAAGAACAAGATAAATAAATATTTGTTGAAGATGAGGACTTACAGGGAGATAATAAGCACTGTGGAGGCCACACCAATGAGATCATAAACCCACTATTTCATCTTACTCATCTAAAAACGGAACTTAAAAGAAAGCTGGATGCTTTAATTTTGGCTTTCCTTGCTCCAAAACTTTTAGAGGAGGTTCAATGGGGGCCTTCTTAATGCAGTATTTGTTACTGGAAGCAAATGGCTGGTTTGCAGGAAGTATGACTCACCTGTGCCATCTGTTTCTTTTCTCTTTCACCAGCCTTTGAGGCTGAGTCTTCAAAGAATCCAGCCACCTCCAGTTCCAAGTTCAGAGGACAGAGCTCTTACCACTGGGCAGCCTCTCCCCAGGGGTCTCTGCATCCCTCCTTTTTTGTTTTTTGTCAAGTCAAGGTTGCTGTCTTTTTTGGTTTTAAAAACTCTTTACAATGGCAGTGAATGTCCTTCTGCCAAAGTTATCCAAATGGCACAAGAAACCAAAAGTGGGGGCTTTGGGGTGGGGAAACCACTCTAAAGACCCACCATGGAAAGTTAATAAATGGTACCACTGTACTTTATAGGACAAGAGGCTTGCTAAGATGGGAATGGGAGCCTCAAATAAAAAAGAAAATGGAGAGGGCAAGGTGTCTAGGATGAGGGTGACAGCAAAACCCTTTCCTTTTGTTGGAAGGTGGGGAAGAGGGGCTGTATTTCCCATGTGGGGGTGCTAACTGGGAGCTCTATTCACCATCCCCAGGCACAGGGCTCACAAGAACACATCACACCATTCACAAAGGCAATCTGAAAAATCCTGCTGTGTGGAGTGAGAAATTAGCATGTTATTCTCAAGGTAATAGTTATTAATATCTCCAAGATCAATACCCCTAGGACCTTAGTATAGTAATAGAGTTAGGAAATAGAGATTGATAAGTTAAGATTTGGCAAATGATCTGAGAAACTCTCAAAGTATCTCAAGTAGATTGGAATTGTATGCAGGCTTGGAATGCAGGGGAGAGGGTGGGCAGAGTATTCTTTCTGACAGTTTGAACACTGGCTCTGAAGTCAGTTTTGGGTTTTGTTTTGTTTTGTTTTGTTTTGTTTTTTGCTGAAGGCTGCCTGGACTGCTTTTGAGACCTTATCTTGGGTTTTTACACTCTGGTTGTTTTCCTGAGCTGAACTGATTTGAAACCTGCCTCTCTCTCCATTACTGTGATTCCAGAGGAAGAAAGAAGGAAACTTGTTACTAGGAAGATCTTGGTGACATCTGGACTTTATCTTGTCTCAGAGTCAGCTGTGGACTTTCCTCTCAGACTACTGTCTAGGTCTGAGGGGGATTTTGAACCATCTCAAGAGTTTTCTGGTTCCCATTTTGAATAAACCATCAAGAAGAAACTTAGTGCCATCTGCTACTTCTGTTACATCTTTGTGAGTAAGAAAGATTAATACCCTTACTTATTGGGACTTTGAGGTTTGCCTCAGAGTCCAACTAACTGTTAGGTCTAGCTATCTTGGGCCTGCCAGCACTATCTGCTTGGAGATAGATTATATTTATATAATATGTGTGTGTGTGTGTGTGTGTGTGTGTGTGTTAATAAGGATTATTTTAGTGTTAGTTCTAGTCAGATAGAATTTGGGGTATTAGTTATTTGGTAAGGAGTGAGTATAGATAAAGAAGAAGCTAAAGAGTGGGCCATGAGGCTTATGTAGATTTGTGGGTAGAATAGCTTAGATAACCTTTAGAAATAGGGACTCCTGGTTTAATAATCCTATAACCATCTTTTTTACAAATTAATATACTTTTATAGATAAGAATTGCTCTCCAAGCAGTTTTTGCGAACTAGGCCTAGTAAAGAGAGGATTGCACTTGAACCTCTCTTTAAGTTAAACAACTGAGGTATTATTACCTTAATGCCTTTTACCAGCATCATTAACATTATTTTTACACCAGAAGAAGTTAGTAAAGCTGGTCCCTCCAAAATATCCTTCTCCCTAAAGGACAAGATTACCCCACCCCACTAGAAATACAAAGACCTCTTAATCCCTTTTGGTCTCAGGTTCTCTAAACCTTACACCATTCAGTCAAAAGGGAAACCTCTGTGTCCAAACCTTGTAATAACGTTATAATCCCTTCATGGAGGCTTGTGTGAAGAGTGAATTAAACTTTCTTTGTCTATTAATCAGCAATTTTTTAATTAATCAGTCAAAAACTTAAACACCCCTACTTAACACTGAGATCACTTACTAAAGTGAGTGACAACTCCAGAGGTCACTGCCCTGCCCCTGGATAGTGCTAGACAAATTGAAAGATTGCAGTTGGTTCCCATAAAGTGGAGGGACAGGAAGTGACTTGGAAAAAGGACTATAAAAAGTCTTGAACTTCCTGTTGAGGGAACCTTCAACCTTCGACCTTGGACTTTGGCTCTTGAATTGCTTCTTGGAGGACTGTTCCTGGATCGTCTTGGGTGGGTGAGTAGCTGGCCTTCCTTTCCTGGCTTCTGGAGAGATTGGTTCTGGAGATCCCTGCTGAGGCTGCATTGGTGGAATTCTAGCTGAAGACACCACCAGACATGGGGAAGCCCCTGCAGGGCTGAGCCTAACTTCACCAGAAAAGGACTAGTAGGCTTGTTAAAACCTGTCTCTTTAACTACCTTTTCCATTTTCACTCTTTCTACCTCTTTGTAAATAAAGCTACTAAGTCATTTTTTACTTCAACTATAATATCTTTTAAATCAGCAACCACAATATTACTTTAGAGTTCTCATATTTAACATAAACCTAAATTTAATTTCTTACACTTGATTATATAGATCAAGGGTTGGCAACCTTTTTGGCCGTGAGAGCCATAAATGCCACATTTTTTCAAATGTAATTTTGTGAGAGCCATACAGTGCTCACAGTGCGCGCTCCTGTAACAGCGCCTGAAAAAAATTTGACTTTATGGCTCCTGCAGAAAGAGCCATACATTGCCGACCCCTGATATAGATGATTCTCCTCTAAATAAGGGATTTTTCTGTAAGTTTTGGGGTATTTGTCTTAGGCCAATGACTTGAGGCAGTGCCACACATCTCTCTCTCCCCCAAAAAAGCATTGTATTTTAAGTAATGGTACTTCCTGGCTTTATTTTGAAAAGTAGCTTAAAAGGATACATCTTGTTACCTCAAGATCCCCTTAAACTTCCACTTCACACACTGTGATTGCTTGGCTTTGGCCCCACAGATTATTCCATGCCATTCCCAGAAGAGGTGTTCCTCTTTTTTCATCATGAGGAACTGGCCCAGGACCACATAGGCCTCGTCATAATCTTTGTCCTCGAGCACCTTGCCCAGCATTTCCCTGATGCCCACCAGGCACTGCACAAGCTTGTCCCCCACAGGCTTGGCCATGAAGTCGTGGAGTTTCTGGTTTGGCTCTGGCTCCTCCAACAATCCTGCACCACCCAGCAGGTCATTCTCACTACTAGGATGGCTGTGTGCATCTGGGCTCTGCTATTTAACTTCCTATGAAATTGCACAAGTCATGTGACACCCACAGTCCTTACTTCTTCCTCTGTAAAATGAGATCAGGCCTTTCCTACATTTTGGCAGAATTTTCAGAACTGCTTTGAAAGCCTTCTGAGGAACAGAATAGATGTAAAATGAAAGCACTGATTTTTTTCTAAAGATTTTGGGTCATTTTCCATGGCAGCGGGACAGTAGGCTGCCTTGATTTTGTGCCTCCTCAGTTTCCAGCCAGAACCTGTGAACCAAGGCTAGTTGAGAGATTTTTAAAGTAAAGTAGGGAACTACATGTTGCTGAAAGGTAACAGAGACCAGGAACTGACAGTAACTGACCAGGGTCTAAGCACTCCACAGCAGCTTCAGCCACCTTCATGGCCATGGAACAAATTGTTCTCATGTGTCTCTTCCAGTGAGGGAAGCCTTCCTTTCATCCACCTGGGGTACATATGGCTTCTAATTCACCAAAGGTTAGAAGGGCTATCATTACTTTGAGTGGGGTTAGGTCTTTTTGACCTAAACCATTTGGAGATAGTTTTACTGGGCTGTAACTACTGCACGTTTCAGCTTCTGGGAGCCATAGGTGAGAGTTGGGGGAAAGGTGGATGAGTCCCAAAGGCACTAGTCCTCCCTGATCACCTCGTGTGGTGCAATAAAGTACCAAAATTAAAGCTAAATAAAAAAATAAATGAAGGAAGCACACCCACTGTATTTTGAGTTTTACATTATCTCTACCTTTAATGAGTTACCTTATTGACTATTTCATCCTTCTATTAAAGAAAATTATTAATACAAAACTCTGCATTTTAGGCATAGTCTGCCAGGAACAATTTTATTTCACTAACATTCTAAATCTATTTAGGAGGAAAAACATTTAGAATAGTTCCTCTCTCCCTTCCCCCTTGCTATGAACTCATTTTGTTTCTACTTCAAGATTTGAAGTGTAATGGAGGGTTACCAGGAATGTTAACTATTATTATTTGTGGATTCACACTGGGGTGAGAGAGACAGGAATGACAGATGACAGGACCAAAACAAGGTAGGAAGACCTTTACTGCCAAGGAGGTGACTACTACTGAGGTGGCAGCCAACTGCCACTCTGCACTATCAAGACTAGCCCTATGGAAGCCAGCAAGTAAAGGCAAGGTTTATAAGTTTAATTGAGGGAAAGAATAATAAAGGATGGGAATAAGGGATTCTACACTTAAAAGCTAAGGGCAACTTATCTACACTAATCTGAGACCTAAGCCAGGCAGGGCCCAGAGAACAACAGGACTGGAGTGGGAATCCTCACAGTAGAATCCAGGGATGTTTTCAGGATGCCAGGAACCAACTCCTCCAGAACTGATGGTCCAAAGCAGCCTAGTAAGGAGAGGAGTCTGCAAGCTGTCCACCAGATCACAGATCACTCCCTACTCAATGCTGTTGTGCAGGAAAGATGTCCTCTGCTTCCAACCTTCACCACACTCCAGGATCCCAGGGAATCAGGGTGCAACTCCACAAGCTCCGAGGTCTCCCAGGGAATCAGTTACTGCCTGTCTCAACCACCATGGAGTACTTCTCAGAGAGCAAGAGCCACTTCCTGCTTCCCCATTCCATGTGGAATTCTCCAGCCCTTCCTGCTAAGTCTCCTACATAACAAATAATAATCTTCCTCATGACAGAAGTAACATTTATAAGAATTCTGGTCAAGGAAATGTCATAATATTTTAAAATAGAGTTTGGGCTAACATTCTAGAATAATAAGCACCACTCAGATCTTTCCTTGACCAATTCCCTTCATGGGACTCCCAGACTAATCAAAAGAACTGATAGATCTATATTTAATCCTTTCTGAATAGAGAAGACACTTCTATGTGGGCTATAACTCCATCAGAAGAAGGGAAGTAAGAATTTTGACAACTTAAAAGGTAAGTATAGTTTCTACCCTTAATCTATTTCCCAAAATTAAGAAATATTTGTCAAGCACCTTCTATGTACTAGACAATGTGTTAAGCACTTGTGATACAAGAAAGGGAAAACACGGTGTCTGTTTTCAAGGAGCTTATAGTCTAAATGGGGGGGGGGGGGGAAGGACATGCAAACAACTATGCACCAACAATACAGAAAGAGGAGAAACTGGAGGTAATCATATAGGGAAGGCACTAGCTTTAAATGCTTCTTTGTAGAAGGTGGGATTTTAGCTGAGACTTAAAGCTAGGAGTCAGAGATGAAGTGAAAATGTCTAGAGAGGAGATAGATTAAGTCATGGTTGAGGAACAGCAAGGAGGGCAGTATCATTGGATCTCAGAGTGTTTGGGAGTATGTAAATTGTATGAAGACTGGAAAAGAGAGTGGTAACTACAAGTGTCAATTATATTAAACAATAGGTTGTTGTGTTTAAACACATGGGAATCCTTTGTTGATCTCTAAACCAGTTCCTGCTCTAAGGTGCAGAGCCGGTGTGTACAAAGAGCTATAGTAAAAAACTGGCCATGAAATGTCATCTAGGTCCTGACAACTTATTCCTAAACTTCATCTTCAACAAATGAAAATTATCAATTGAATTAACACAACATCTTTACTAGCACACATCTTTTTGATGGCTCCTTAAATGACTTTATCCCCATTTTACTTACGATCTTTTACTCCTAAAACTTCTCATTTCATGAATTTTTGTTTTAAGCAAGAATTTGGGGACACAGGCAAAGAGGTTATAGGTTCATAGACTTATAAAGATCTAGAACTGGAGGGACTTCAGAGGCCATCAAGTCTATTTTACAGAGAAACTGAAGTCCAGGTAAGACTTTACCAAGATCACACAGGTAGTGTGTATGAGGGATAGGATTTCAATTCAAGTTCTCTGACTTCTAAACAGTTGTTCAAGTTTCCTTCCTTCCTAAATTAATTTAAGTAGAATTGTAAGTTTTATTATATTAATTCATATTACCCATGAGCAATTAATATTTCCCCAATTATTTAGCTCCATATTTCTGTAAAATGCTTTACAGTTGGTCATTTGGGGTGGGGGGGCATTGTGGTTAATAAAGGACATATATTTCTGCTTTTCTGCATTTGTTGGTAAGGTTTTTATATCCAAAGAAAAACTTTTTGTAAAAGTGCTAATATGTACATTTCTATCTCCATTGAATAATCACCAGAGAACTTTCAAATAGAATTTCTTTACATTTCTATTCAGGCCCATAACTTCTTATTTTTGGCAAAATTTGCCTAATGCTGATAATGGTAAATTCAGGTCCACCACTAATTTTACCTCTTCTTTTGATTAAGTATTTAGAAACTATACCAGTAGGTATGTATGTTAGGTACTGAAATCAATGTGCATTGTCTATGATAGGGATTGGAAAACTACTGCCTGAAAGCCAAATTCAGATCATCACCTGCCTTTAAGAATGTTTTTTACATTTTACAAAGTTTCATTGTATTTTAAAATGTAAGCACCATTATTATCATGGGTAATGTGCAAAAATGAGCAATGGGCCAGATTTGACCTAAAGGCCAGTTTATCACTGTCTGATCTATGTTACCTTTCAGCACCTTATCTTAACCTTATTTGTTAGGCTATTACTTTTTCTGAAATAATAATTGCTACCCCTGCTTTTTTGTTCAGCTTAGGCAAAATACACTTTGCTCTATCCCTTTATTTGAACTGTGTATTTTGTTTAAAATGTATTCCTTGTTAACATTCTGTTGGAACTTGCATCAGAAAATTTCCTAACCTCTTCCATTTTATGAGTGATTTCATCCCATTTATGTTTGTAGTTATCTCCTTCCATCCTTTTGGTTCATGCTTTTTCTTTTCTATACTCCCCTCCTGTTTATTTCAAGTTGTTACCCACCCACTTTTAACTTTTACTTCACTATCCTATCTCTAGGTTTAGTTTATCCTCCTTATGACTTCTCCTTAAATCTATCCCCTTTCCCTCTTCTTGTTCTTATCTGGATCCCTGTGAAGTTGAATGTTGGTTTTTTTTTAAGCCTTAGGTCTTAGTATCAAATCAATGATAGAACAATGACAAAGGCTAGGCAGTGGTGGTTAAGTGATTTGCTCAGGGTCACACAGCTAGCATGTGAGGCCAGATTTGAACTCAGGTCCTCCCAATTTAGCTACTGTACTACTTAGCTACTCAAGTTGTCATTTTGTGTTCTGCCTTTTTGTGACCAGTTGAGGTGAAAATTAAATTCAAATGATACATACTACTCTATTTTGATGTAGTTCTATGCAAACCTCAGTTATGTGTGGTAATGTGTCCCCATCTTTGAATATATCTTTTTCTTAACCTTTTCAAAACCCAGTTCTGTCTTCTGTCCCAGTTGACTACCTCTATGGCCCCTTTTGACAATCAGAATTCCTCCCCAAAGCAAAAAACAAAAAGTACCCTTTAAACACCTTCCCCTCTATTAGAATGCTTATAGTTTTCTTAGTCTCTTCTAGTTGTTAACTTGTATTTACCTTTTTACTTTTCTTTTGATTTCCATAAAAATTCCTTTACAACTCATGTTTTTAATGAAAATACTTGCAGATTCTATCTTTTATCATTCAACTTTTTTCCTTCTAGGACTATACTAATTTTTTCCAAGTAAGTTATTCTTGGTTTTATACTTTTCTCTTGCCTTCTATAATATTTCATTTAAGTTATTAGCCCCTTTACAGTGATAGCTGCTAAAACATTTGTAATTCTGATTTTAGTTTCTCAATATTAAAATTCTTTCTGGCTACTTGTAGCATTTTTTAAAAGTCAGACATTCTGGATTTTGGCAATGATGTCCTTAGGAATCCTCATTTTGAGATTACTTTCACAAGGTGCTCAACGGATTCTATTTTCACACTGTCCTCTTGCTCTAATATACCTGGGCAATTTTCCTTATTGATTTCCTGAAATCTGGGATCTAGGTTATTTTGGTCACAGATTTTAGAAGATCTTATGATTCTTAAGTTCCCTCTCCTTGATTTTCCAGCTATTATTTTAAAAAATATATCTTACATTTTTCCATTTCTTTGCATTTTTAAACTGTTTTAAGAATTATTTTTCCTGGAGTCACTAATTTCTATTTGATTCATTGTTTTTAAAGGGAATTCAAAAAGAGAAAATAGAGGTCCTGTACTTCTTGTATTGATTCTTTTATCAATTTTTTTCTTCCATTGCTCTCATTTTTTAAACTCTTGTATTGATAATACATGTATGACGCAGATGGGAGACAATTTGAATCATGTAACTTTGGAAAACTTATGTGGAAATTTATTAATACATGTAATTGGTAAAATAAAATATCTTTATAGTAAAGAAAAAAAAGTTTCTGCATGAACTCACTGAAGAATGTAATTGTTTCTGTGGGCAAACTGTTTTTTTCTTAGAGGTTTTGACTGTAATTTTTATTTACTCTTTTTCTATACCTAGTCATACCTAGATCATGAAAGTTCATTTTGTGTTTTTTTCTTTTTTTTTTGTACTCCGAGGATCAAATTAAGGACATTTTCATTGCCCCTGATATTCTTTGTTTAGGACTAAACATTTCCTTCCTTTGGGTTAGGGTTTTGACTGCAATTTTTCCTTGACCATGGATGCCAAAGTTCTCTCACATAATTAGCCTTTGTTGAAACTGGAGAGGCCTTTTCTTTAATCTTCAGTTAAATTAAAGGTTGACATCCTCTAGTGGAATAGACCCAGTTGAGACTTCTTCCTAAGGGATTTTTATTTATCTCACTACCACACCTAGTTAAAACCTACCTTTCTCCTACCTTTTTTCCTCTAAAAGCAATAGGGAATAAGCATGGAGGCTTTTTTTCTTTATAATCCTCCCCCCTACCCCCACCTCACCGCAATTCAAAGTTTCTTTTTGGGGGGGTTGTTTTTGTTAGTTGTAGAACCTTTGTTTCATGTTAGCCACTCAGGATTTCTTAACACTTTAGTTTTTTACTTTGTCCCCCAGGCCTTTCACTTTTATCCCACAGGAGGCAGATCAAATTTACTGTTTGTCCACGGGGTGAGTTATTTGGTAATTTTTTTTTTAGTGGCAATACAAACTAAACCCCATGTTCTTTACTTATGCCACTTACAGTAGGGTAATAAAAGAGAGATCCCAAGGTGACTGAGGACCATATTTCTGAAAGAATCAAGAGAAAGATTATAACATTTTTTGCCTGGGAGCTCAACTTTTGCATTAAGTTTTAGGACTTATACTTTCTAAATTCTGTGATGCTACTTTACTTAATAAAGTATTGGTTACAAAATTTGGGAAACTGTAAACAAAGCCAGCTCAAAGTAGATAGAAAAAAGAATTCTGTACTATACTTCAAAGCAGGGAGTTTTGGGTAATTGTTCCTCACTTCTGACTGTGGTTATCCAATAGGAAAATCAAAGATTCTATATATTATAAAAACTAACTTAGGAGCTGAGCTGTGCTTTTAATTTTATGTTTTCATCTATTCTTAAGGATTCAAGTTTGCCTAGCATTTAGTGCATCAATTTTAAAAGGCATTAATAATTAATATGTGTATTATCAGCATACACGACTATTTTGTTTTGTCTTAGTACTCCAGAGCATAACACACTCCATGGCATAGAGTAGGCACTTACTAGAAGTTTAATGGACTCTATAATATAATCTATAAGTATGCATCAGATTTAAATGATCATTACACCAGCAATTTATCCTAAAATGTCAGTGGCAGACTGAAAAATTCTATAAAAGGGATAAGCAAAATTGTAATAATTCAAGATAAATCACAGCAGTCTTTAATAATATAAACTAGCTCCCTTTCTATTACTAATCCAGCATCATAGGACTGACTACCTAAAGTTCTGTGACCAAAATAAGAAAATAGATATCAGCTTTCATGAAATCATAAACTACTCTGACACATTAGAACAACATGGCAATGAGAAAATAGAAAAAGGTCCACCTTTTACCCTAGGAGTGTCAAAGGGATTAACTTCTAAATGGGTTGGCATTCATAATTTATTAAATACCAGTTGAAGCTTTGGCTACATGGAAAATTCCCTAATCTGATATATCATGATATTAAAAGTAACACCAACCACCACAAAGTGAACAAAACAGATCACCCTATTCTTATTTGTGGCAAAGCTAGTTTATTAGGTTTGGGGAGCAGAGGGAATAAGAAGATGGGATGGGAATGGCAGTGATATTATCCTAAAACAAAAATATTTGACTTTAGTTTTGGTTTGTTGGAAGATACACAGAAAATGCTTTTGAGTAAAACATTGTCACTGACCAACTTTATTATTAGATTCTGGATTAATGTCTGATACTGAAACTTCCCTGAAGACCAACTATTTGAAACATATTTGAAATCAGAAACTACAGAATATAGTTAAAACAACTATAAACTGTAAATTCACAAGATACAGGGTCTGTGCTTACAAGTTTTTTAATACACCATGGTTAATGATTCATGAAAAGCCATTTCCCAACATTCAAAGAAATGTTTTCATAGAGTTCTTTTGGCTAATGTCAGAAAGCTTTGCCCCAATTGAAATGATGAAGTGATATTTTTTAATATAAAAACCAAACATAAAAAAATTTTTAAATCGATACAAAAAAGATTACTTTGAAATGAATATGCTGTCAAAAATAAATCCTTTAATTGAATTAAAGTATATTTGTAACTTCTTAATTCAAGAAACTAGCTAAAATACATTAAAAACCATCAATAATAGTTGGAAAAACATAGAATGTCCTTAGAAAGTTTGTAAACCAATTCTTCCAACTTTGTTGCCCCATGTTAAAAAAAAAAAAAAAAAAGGAAAGGGAAGGCAATAAAAAGAAGTATAGATCCCTTTAAAAATTATTACCCAAATAATTGTTATCATAGCACTACTACAAAAACAATGACAATTTTCAATTTAGGAGGAAACAGTCAAACAATCTTTAATCTAGTAGGATTAAGGAAAATTGATTTTTTTTCCTAAACAAGAAAAAAGCCAATTTATTTTCCCTTAAGCCATAGTAATTAAAAATGGAATAATTACTTCATGTCACTATTTTTCATACTTCAGTTAGTAGATTATCTTGCTTCTATAATTAAATAATACTCACAACATCACCATAATAAATTTGTAAAAAGTCCTAAACTTGGCTGAATATTTAATTTCTCTTCCACATGACCTGGACATAACTAAAGCACAATTTGTCCATTTATTTAATTTATTCTTGAAATTCATCAACAAGGACAGTATTATATAAAAATTAAACATATATTCAACTAAATCCCATGGCTTAACTCCCTTTTTCATAACAGTTGTGTGCAAACTTATGTTATTTTTAAAATGCAAAGTAGTAAAATTAAAAATATTTGATTGGAAAAAGGTTTGTAGTTCACTACTGTAAGATGTAAGTTTGTTTTATTCTTCTAAATAGCAATTTATTTCTTAGACTGAAACAGAGCTGCTGTGGCAGAATTTTTAAAGATAGTATTTTTCCTTTTAAAATGCTATGTTTGCAGCAAAGTACTATTATATGTAAGTACACTTTAGAATCATAGAGTTTGTGCTAAAGAGTACATAGAACTTTAGTTAAATTGGCAATTGATGGTTTCATTAGAAGTGTTCATAAAGAAGCCTTCAGTTATTAAATTGAAGTTTTTGGCAGGAGAGAACATTTCAAAAAACAAACTTGAAAAACACTACCAGTTAAAGCAAGAGATCTTCCTGTGGTAGCTAGATTTCAGATTTAGCCTTTTTCTCTTCAATTACACATAGCCCCTGACATGCTTTACAAAAGGGTTCAACTAGATTTTCCTTTTTATACTGGCCAGATGAGAAAACAGCCCAACCAAAAAAAAAAAAAAAAAATCTCATTGTACAGTGATGTTTAAAATTGACCCTACCACAATATCTATTTAAAATAATTTTTCTAGGTCCATAATTTAAATTATACTTGTATTTAAAATTTTTTTAATAAAATTGATCTACAATGGCTGAGGCACCAAGTGGTCATGTAATATTGAAAGATTCATATCCTTTATGATATATCAAGCCTAAATGGGAATTCTAGGCACATTCCTCTCCTTCCACAATTTTTGCTACTAAACCCTTGGCTCTAAAATGTTATTTAATAATACAAATAATGGAATTATTTTAACTTAATAATAAAGCTATTTTAAAGCATAAGGATTTAAGATAGCAATGTGCTTTTTAAGTTACAGACAGGCTGCAATCTATGAAGTGGAAGGTGTTCCCTCACTGACAAAAATCACAGATAACTTGATATAATGTTTAAAAATTTTTTTAAATTCAGTAATGTGCAGAAACAAAAACTGGGGCATCATCCTTTTTAAGCTGAGAGAAAACAGTTACTCTAATTCCCTTAGATATTTTCACTGCATAAAACCTTTGGCTGCTAGGCAATGATCTGTTTAAAATAATTTAGTTGTATATTCTAAAAAGTCCTTCATTTTCTTCTATTCCTATCCTATCCTTTCCTATCCTTCTTGGCTCAGAAGGAAGTTTATCTTATTCCTTCTGGCTTTGCTTTTTTTCAATTCTATAATGAAAACATATCACAGTAATTCAAATGAAAAATTAGTCAGAGGAACTGATTAATTCTCCTTGTTCAACCTCAAAACTCTACCCAGAAAGTTTCCTCTTCTTCTCTGTGCAACCAAAGTGACAAAACTTCATTATGTTGTATGCAAGGTGCAAAGAAATGAATGAATGACTTGACTTCCATTTACAAGACAAACATTAAAGTGCTAAGATGATCTAGTATACTTGGGACTAAAATTTGGGACTTACTGTATACTTAAAAAGTATCTTTTCAATAAGTCACAGTGAGATTAACCTTTAAAATACTGTTATTTAACACCAACAGCTCATTGTAGGTTTTGGTTCAGGCTTCAAAACAATTCCATTATCAGGTGGTTGACTAAGCATTAGAGGTTTGTGGCTCTTGAGCTTATGAGCTAAGGTCATGAATATAGCTTCCACATGGTCATTATCATTGGGATTTTTAGCAGAGGTTTCAAACAGTGGCATAGAGTGTGTGTCAGCAAATTTTTGGGCCACATCTGTAGGAACTTGAATGGCACTTCTCAAGTCACATTTATTTCCAACCAGAATCCTTGGTATATCACTAGCAAGCAAATGTTGTTTGCATTCTTCTATCCATGATGGTAGGCTGTGAAAACTGGCCATATTGGTCATATCATATACAAATACAACAGCGTGTACATTCCTATAGTAGTGCTGTACCATGCTCTTTCTGAACCGTTCTTGCCCTGCGGTGTCCCATAACTGTATCTGAAAATAAAGAGAAAAAAGAATTTACAATAGAATAATCCTAATTATTAAAATACTATTTTTGCATAGCTAAACTGCCCCCACTTCCTGCTTTATATTTTTTCAAAGTATTTTCATACTTATTACTTCAATATTTCATGGAACTATGATTTCGCTGGTATGGGTAATACAGATCCAAAAACCTACAAGTATTCTTAGCAGGTTGTCTTTACACTTTAGAATTACCATGACTTCTCACAATTACCATCACTTCTCACCTTTTGGGATCCCAACTTTCTGGTTATTATTCCTCACAATTATTAACTAATCATTAGTACTATGGAAAACTGGAGCCCAGTTTGATTCTAATAACAATATGATTATATAGTAGTTCTGAGGATAGGTTCAATTATCTGAGATTGTCCACAAGTATAAGTTAAGAAAGGTGAAGTCAGAAAGATTTGAGAACCACCCAGGAACTTTGGTTGATTTTAAGCTCAATTAATCAATAGAGCTCAAACCACCTAATTTCAAGCTAGTTCTCCATTAAGAGCAGTAGAATGTCTAGTATAAGAGGTAAGAGAGAGTGTGATTATCCCTGTTACACCACATCCAAAGTACTGTGTTCAGCTCTATGGGCCACATTTTAGAGGGAATATTGACAAAATGAAGTATATCCATAGAAGAGTTTACTCAGATAATGAGAATACTTTATTATGTCAAAAGAAGAAACTGAAGATGTGTGATTTGAAGAAGGCAAACTTTATAAAAGAACACAAGACATGCTGACCAGATATTTGAAGCACTGTTAATTTGTGGTTTTCTAAGTCAATATGTAGCCCATTGGGATTTGTTCCTAATTATGACACAACTATTTCACACCACAGACTCCTATATCTCCACAATGCTGGAAGAATATAACAAGTACCCAAGTATGAGTCTAATAAATAATAGGGGGCAGAGGGTGGAAGGAGAGATTAAGTGTTCTGAGAAAAGACCACAAACTCAGTATGAGGAAGGTGTTCTATATATATTGGAAGACAGCTCTACAGAGGTGGTTTAGGTTCTTTCCATTTGGTTCAAAAGGGGAGAATCCAGGAACTACTGTAATAGTTGTATAGCATAAATGGCAAAGAGGCAAACTGGATGATATGCATTATCTTCCATTGATATATCACAATCAAACAAGACATCTTGAAAAATGTTAATAGCTATAACTATGATAATAAATAACATGCCCCTAAGAAATAATATCAAGCAAAACCTGAAACAGAAGACAGTCAAAAGTGTTCGTTCATCTGTCACAAAGGAGGATCTGACACCAAACCAAGTCAAAGTGAAATTTCATACACAAAATTCACCAGATGGCTCCCATTGTCAGATAAAACTATGCCCCAGAACATTGCAGGACTTCCTAAATAAGTTTGTCTCTATAAGGAGTTTGGTCTTATTTTCCACACAGGAAAAAACAAGCAGATGAAGAATGAATGTTGTACAGACTACTATATGTTGGATATGAAAACTCCAAAGTAAGTTACAGAGTTCATCCATCTGTACATATATCAAGTTCAGAGATGCAAATGTATAATGATCTAAGTCCAGAATTGAAGAGGAGGAAGAGAAGGCTGAATTGTCTTTGTGAAACCTGAAGAATTCTTTAAATGATTCCAAGCTTTTCCCTAAAATGAAAGTCTATCTTTTAAAGAGGACTAATATTCTTCTAGTAATATTATATTCAGTGGGTAGAATGCCAAGCCTTGTACTATATCCATTGTACTACCCAGCTATCCCAAAGTCAGAAGCAACATTATGTGACTGTAAGTCACAGAATACTACATTATTGAAATTTTAAGTTGAAGACTGACCAAAGAGCAATAGAGAACTGGGTACTAGTAGTCTGCAATACATTATGCAGTAGTTGTAGTTGTGAAGATCATTCAGTAGTGGATATTATATAGAGGGAGACGACCAATGGACAATATTGCACTTTCACGGATATACCTGCAATATTAGAATAATTCAAGGAAGGCCCACAGCATATCTGCTGGGTCTCTATGGTGAATTTCTGAGACAAAATGTACAAGAGCCTGCTCCAAATAGATTAAAATCTGCACCCACCAGAGGTAGAACCCATACCTATAAGATCAAGATCTATAGGAATATTAACCATAAAGAAAAACTTTCCAAAAATTAGTTATCCAAAAGTGAAAATGGTCTGTCTCAGGAGCTGATAATAACAATAGGTCTTCCTGACTCTAGGTCCAGCTGTTTATCTACTATGCCAACAAGAAAAGATTTGCTGGATGTGCTGTAGAAGAGATTATTTTTTAGACATGAGTTGGCTTAGATGACAACCGAAATTTCCTCAGTAACTTCAGTTCATTTAGTCAAATTCTGAGATTCAGTGAACCTATTTTTGAAGGAAGATTCTCTAAGGTCCCCCTCAGCTGCCAAATCTATGAGTCTATGAAGGAGGTAGTAAAAAATATTATTCTCGTCTTAGAGATGAAGAGACTCAAGTTTTTCCAGCTTGAAATGACTAATAAATGTCACTTGAGATTCAAATCTGGATTTCTCCTGATTCCAAGGTTCTTAAACATCATAATACCGCCTACTGTTCAGAGAACACTTTTCATGGATTCATGATTTCATTCATCCTCTCTCCATGTAGATTTCAACTTATCTCTTATGTTTTCTCATCCTACAAAATTTTTGTCCATATCCTCCCATAAATTGTCTATGGAAAATCTAACTAAATGATAGAGGCCATCTTCTAGGTCTTTTAAATGATTACCATGATGGCACTGGGACTTTCTGTTAAACTTTGTTCTTGCTACATCAGTGGTCTACCTCCTCTAAAAAAGTGTATGATTAAAGTCTTACCTTCTGTCTTAGAACTGATACTAGGTTTTGGTCCCAAGGCAGAAGAGTGATAAGGGCTAGGCAATGAGGGTTAAGTGACTTGTCCAGGGTCACAGAGCTAAGAAGTGTCTGGGGCCTAACCTGAACCCAAGACCTTCTATCTCCAAGTCTGGTTACACTGAGCCAACCTAGCTATTCTTACAGTCCTACACTTTTTTGAGTCTTAAATCACTCTTTAAGTGCCATATCACTGTTGCTGCAGTTTATTTACATCCTTCCATATCAATTCAACAAGCATTTATTAAGAACCTACTGTGATACAGTTCTACACTATATTTTGTGTAATCCACCACAATTTTTATTCTTTGCTGACTGTGGTATTCCATCATTCATAGACAGAAAGCAGTCTAAAGATGCTGTTTCTAAAAGGATATTTTGTGTGTGTGTGTGTGTGTGTGTGTGTGTGTGTGTGTGAGAGAGAGAGAGAGAGAGAGAGAGAGAGAGAAAAGAAATAACTTGGGTTTGTTGAAGGCATGTTAAAATTTACCAAAATGTCCAATCAGCCATTCTCTTGCTTCTATTAAACACTTAAGTCCAATTCAATTCACTGTCTATATTGCAGTATCTATCCTAGATATGCCCACATCTAAACAAGAGACTATCTGTACAACTACACTGGACAAGAGACATCTTTTATTCATTTATTTTTTTGTGAATTTTTAGATTAAGCTCTTAAGTGAAGGTAATTTTCACTAAGGCAGTGTGTTATTTAAAAGTATTGGGGTTCTATTTGGAAGTATTGAGCCTCAAGATATGTAGCGTTTGACAAACTTCCTGTGGACATGGGGGGGGGACCTTGGGACTACATTTCCCATGATCCAATGGGTTTCTGGTTTCTGACGTGATTATGTCAGAGCTCAACTTGAATTCGGAGGTTGGGCTTGAGAGGCTCTCTCTGGTGTGGGAGACTAAGGAAGATGGGTAGAGATATGGATGGGCGGCATTTTTAAAAGTAGTCACGCACGAATTGGGGAATGGCTGAACAAACTGTGGTATATGCGGGTGATGGAATACTATTGTGCTAAAAGGAATAATAAACTGGAGGAGTTCCAGGCGAACTGGAGAGACCTCCGGGAACAGATGCAGAGCGAAAGGAGCAGAGCCAGAAGAACATTGTACACAGAGACTGATATACTGTGGTAAGATCGAATGTAATGGGCT
Source organism: Gracilinanus agilis (assembly GCF_016433145.1). Taxonomy (NCBI): domain Eukaryota; kingdom Metazoa; phylum Chordata; class Mammalia; order Didelphimorphia; family Didelphidae; genus Gracilinanus; species Gracilinanus agilis. The sequence continues at coordinate 134,433,416 of NC_058135.1, forward strand.
TCTGTACCAGCAGCAATACAATGACCCAGGACAATCCAGAGAGATTTATGGTAAAGAAAGCTGCCCACATTCAGAGGAAGGACTGCAGGAGAGGAAACATATAAGAAAAACAACTGCTTGAACGCATGGGTCAGGGTGGACACGATTGAGGGTGTGGATTCGAAACTACCACACCAATGCAACCACCAACAATTTGGAAATTGGTCTTGATCAAGGACACATGACAAAACTAGTGGAAATGTGCATCGGCCATGGGTGGGGGGAGTGCGGGGGGCGAAGGGGAAAGGAGGAGCATGAAACATGTAACCATGTTAAAAATGAATATTAATAAATGTTTAAAAAAAAGTAGTCACGCGCAGTCATCCAAATTATTTTATTGACATGGTTTTAATTAAACTATTAATTTCCCTCATAACTTCAGCTTTTATCATTTTTAATCGTTACAGCAGTCCTATAGAACATAATATTTCAAAGTTTTGTACCAAAGAAATTCATGCAGTTAAAATTTGAAGAGAAATAAATAGAAGAAAAAAAGGCATTCTGAAGCTACTGATCTGAGATCTGAGATCCAAGCTATGTAAGAAACTCATTCAATTAAATAAGAACAAGAGCTATTTCCTAAGAAACGATGGTCAAAGGATATGAACAGATAGTTCTCAAAAGGAAGAGATCAACAAGTATAAGAAATGTTCTAAGTTACTAATAAGAGAAATGCATATTGAAACAACTGTAAGGTTTTACTTCTTATCCATCAAATGGAAAAAGATCATCAAAAGGAAGTCAAACTCAAAGTAATGAGAAAAAAAAGTAAAGGTATGTGAGATCAGATAATAAAACAGATTCCTCATCCTCCTCCCAACACTAAGATAGGACTACTGAGACAAAATGTATGTATGTATATGCTGTCAGATGCAGAGAAATGTTTTTTGTTTGGTGGTTTTTCTTTTTTCACAAGGGAGGATTCAACTTGGAGGAAGTAGGGGAGAGCAGCAGCAGTTCTGAAATGACTATAATATAAAGACAAAAGACATTAAAAGAATTTTATTTTTTAAATAAATTCTTTAAAACAACCTCTGAAGTCCTACCACCCCTAAATCACAGATCCATTAAGATATATGGACCTAAATCTATGCCCTTCATCTGAAAAATGGAAAGAAAAAAAAAAGAACATTTACATTACTCTTTTTGTGGTTGCAAAGAATTGGAAACTGATGGGGTACCTATCAGTTAAGAATGGCTAAACAAATTATGGTATACTAATGGGATGGAATAGCATTATTCTATCAGAAATGATAAAGGAGATGGTTTCAGAAAAATCTGTAAAGATTTTTATGAACTAATGTAGAGTGAAATGAGTAGAACCAGAAGATTCAATTTATACAATAACAACAACATTATAAAGATGAATGGGTATCTAGGTGGTACAGTGATAAGAGTTGGGCCTGGAGTCAAAAAGACCTGTGTTCAAATCAGTCTCACACACTAGCTTAGTCTTAGTTTCCTCAATTGTAAAATGAGTATAAGGGGCAGCTGGGTAGCTCAGTGGATTGAGAGCCAGGCCTAGAGACAGGAGGTCCTAGGTTCAAATCTGGCCTCAGACACTTCCCAGCTGTGTGACCCTGGGCAAGTCACTTGACCCCCATTGCCTACCCTTACCACTCTTCCACTTATATGTCAATATACAGAAGTTAAGGGTTTAAAAAAATAAAATAAAATAAAATGAGTATAATGATAGCATTTAGTAGACACTAAATAATTGCTAGCTATTATTTATTAAACAACTTTGAAAGACTTAGGAACTCTAATCAATACTATGCCCAATTACAATTCCAGAGTAAACATGTGACCCATTTTCTTATAGAAGTGGACAGAATTGACTTTTTTTTTTTTTTTTTTGCTTGACAATACATGTTTGCAACAAGGAATTTGTTTTTCTTGCTCTCTCTACAGAGGCAAGTGGGAAGATAGCAAGGAGAGAAAGTGGATCTTAATTTTTTTTTTCAAGAGAGACTACATTTAGGGGTTCTCAATCTTTTTTGTGTCAGATTATCCTTTGGAAGTCTGGTGAAACCTATAGACGATTCTCATATTAGTTTTCAAATTAAAAAAATAAAAAGACAGATGATGAGAAAGGAAAACAATTCTACTTATCACTCCACTCAAATGAATCAACACTGTGCAAGGCTCTTTTGAGGGTAAAAGACTACTGGTCATCTCTGATTCACTAAATTGAAACACAACCTAAATCAAAATGGCAGATGGGACACTTTAGAAGGAATAACCTTGTATCCTTCTGAAGACTGACTGCTGTCTCACTTGTCTTCCTGCCAGCAATACAAGTTCTGGCAGGTCCTACCAAGCTGGAAAGGCTTAAAAGTATCCTTTGTAGGCTAGCCTACTTAAGTTTGGAGGGAGGGATTCAGCACGAGATGGTGATGCATATCTGACAGTATACACAGTATTTTGTCTCAGTAGTCTATTTCCTCTCTGCTGTGAGGGGGGAGAGAGGGGAATGCATTTCAGCCTCTATTTTTTTTTTCTCCATTACTTTGAGTTTGATTTCCTTTTAGTGATCTTTTCATTTATACTGTTATACACTGTTATCTTGGCTCTGCTTATTTGATCAGCCTCATTTTATAAAATCTTCTCATGCTTTTCTAACTTCCTCATATTTGCCATCTTTAATATACGATATCTCATTATGTCCTTATATTAAATTTTTCAGGGCCATTCTCAAGTCAGTGGGCAATCATTTTGTTTTCTAGTTCTCTGGTGCTACCACGAACATCTTTTCAGCCATAGCAAGTCATTAACACTTTTTACTAAAAGTTGTAATTTCATTTGTGGAAGAAGTAGCCACATCAATGAAATCATGGAGCTGGGGGAAGAAATTTGTGGCATTTTCAGTTACATACAGGAACAAAAAAAAATGAGAAAAGTTGTTTGACAATCGTTCTTAAAACATCAAAACTTTAGCAGATTCCTTTGGTCAAGGTTACAAATAGAGCAAAGAATAGATACAGCTATTCTAAAATATCAGATTTCAGATTTTCCAAAATAAGTTATATTTGGCATTGAAGTGCATTATATAGTGTCTTATAATAATCCCTTTGCTCTGTACATTCTTTGAAATCTGATATAATTTCATAGTTTCTACTGTCCTCTACAAGGGAAGAGAAGGGTCTACATTTCTAATTATAGTTGCCCATTTCTTCATGATGACAAAAAATGACAAAAAAATAGAAATTCTTATCTTCTCATTCTTCCCATTTTCACTGTCATTGCCTTAACTTAAGACTTCACTGTCAGTCTCAAATCTGGATTCTTAAAACAACCTCTCTGGTACTAATCTCTATTCCCACCAATCCCACCAACAAGAAAAACCTTTGTCAAACATTCATACTCTCTCTACTACTCACTTCAAAAAGCCTCCATAGTCCCTTTACTATAGAATGAAATTCAAATTCTTCTTGAGCTGGCATGCAAAGTCCTCTACAATCTGGGACTAAGATATTTGTAAATCTTACTTCCTACTACCTACTATTCCAGAACATTTTCTGCCTTTGATTACTATTCCTTCTGCTTAGAATTTCATTCCTTTTCTTTTCTGATTACCCAAGTTCCACTTCCTCTTTGGACACTGTTCTGACCCTGTCAGCTGAAAGGGACCCTTCTCTTCTTTAAACTTCTATACCACCCATTGCCTGTATCAAGTATTTGTATTCATTATCTGTCCCAACTTACAAATCTTACTAATGAGTTGTCTTATAAAGGCCTACAAGTCTTATTTGGAAACTAGAACTTACCTTGTAGAAATGATGTTATAGATCTTAGTTATGTTCCCAGACCAGCTTATCAAAGCCTAATTAATAATGTATTTGAAGAATTCTAGAACCTAACAATCATTTATCATATTGCTTGTCCTAGAAAATGTATTCAGAATTCCAACTTGGATCTGAAGGAACAAGGGACAGAAATAATGTAGAAGATAGCCACAAAGGCAGAAGGACCGAGGCTCAATACTCACCTCTGACATATACTGGCTACATGACCATGGACAAGTCAATTAGCCTCTCAATGCATTAGGCAACTCTAAGACTTTAAGTTGCAGAGAAAGTTCTGATTTGCCTCTGTAGAGGGGAATTTCCTCTCCTGGGAGTTCCCTACACCAAAGCAACACAGAATTCAGTTTCAGTCCCTATTCAGAATTAAAGAAACATGCATATCACCAGGAGCCAATTCTTTAAAAAGCAAAATGAACCAAAAAACAAGCCTTATCTTCTGTCTTAGTATCAATTCTAGAACAGAAGAGCAGCAAGGGGTAGGCAATTGGAGATAAGTGACTTAACCAGGGTCACACAGCTAGGAAGTATCTGAGGTTGGATTTGAACCCAAGATCCCTTACCTCTAGGCCTGGCTCTCTTATCTATGTGCTACCCAGCTACCCAATCAGATCCTAGTTCCGATCCAAACCATTTATGGTAACCTCTGCAGCATGTGGTAGAAACATCAACTGGACCAGAGACGATGATGATACAGGGTACTATATATAAGAGAAGGAACATGTTAAGAGGAGGAGAGGGACTAGCAACATGTTCCAAATGGACTTTTGGCTTTTTCATTCTCCTTCCTGCTGATCCCTCTTAACAAAGGGGATCTTAATCTTGAACCCACAGACCCTCAAGGGGGTCTATAAACTTGAAGGATTAAAAAAAGGGCACATTTTTAAATTTACATGTGTTTTCCTTTACAACATGCCTACATAATTGGTTTCCTTTATAATCCTTTTTCATTTTATTAATCTTAAAAAAAAATTATTTCGTGGGTAGGTAGGTGGCATAGTGGACAGAGAGCCAGCCTTGGAGTCAGGAGAACCTGAGTTCAAATTTGGCCTTAGACACTTTCTAGCTGTGTGACCCTGGGCAAGTCACTTAACCCTCACTGCCTAGCCATTACTGCTCTTCTGCCTTGGAATGAAAACTTAGCATCAATTCTAAGATAGAAGGCAAGACTTAAAAAAAAAAAATTATTCTGAAGGAATAAACAGGTTTCAGAATGCCAAAGATGTTCACACACCAGTGAGGTTAAGAATCTCTGTTCTAGCAATATCTAAAGCCCTATGAAAACTCCCCAGAAAGTACTAACCATTGCATCCCTTTCTACTGTGACTAGCTGCTTATTCTCACTAGTTTCAACTATTCAGCAGCTGCATAATAGAAGGACACAGAATTATTCTCTACTATCCAGTCTCTAATGTCTTGGTCAAATTTTTATAATCATTTGTACTATTAACAATATTTGAGCAACAGATTGAAGAAAAACACAAATAGGAAAAAAGTCACACTTTTTAAGAAATGCATAATCAAATCAAGGTTTGCTATTCACTGGAATGTAGTGCTAATTAAGCCTTGACTTTTCACTCTAACCTTCAGTTCAGTTTCTCCCTCTAACCTAGGCTTTTTTCTCTTCAATGGGAATTTCCAAATGTTCAAAGTCAAATAAAAGACAGTAAAAACATTTATATGCAAAATGTGCTTAGAAAATTCATTGAAAAAATCAGAAACATCTTCATTCAAGAAAATATTTGTTAAACTTCCCAAAGCACAGATTTTTAACCATCTCCAAATGTATGCATGTAGTCTTTGGAGGAAGATTAGCAAATATAAAATGTTTGTTTTAAAGAATGACTCAAAAGGTGATTCTTAAAAACTGATTTTTATGAATTGTCTTTTTACTTATTCTAAAAAAGACGCCTTTATTCAGTTTAATTTTTGAGTGGAATACTAATTCATGAATTAGCATTTACTCTGAATTGTCCTTTCATAGAGCTCAAAAGGACCTTAGAATCTAGTTTAAACTCAGGTTACAGATAAAAATTGGTCCAGAGAGGAAAAGGGAACTTCCCTATGGAAAGAGTTAGTGGCAAACTAGTATTCTAATTAATTTAGAACTTACCATAAACTTCTTATTTTATACGAATGTCTTGTCTCCCAACTAGATTGGGCTTCTACTTCTTTGAATCTCCCCAAAGTATTTAGTTAGCATTTAGTCCTGCACAAAGTAGGCACTCAGTAAGGATTCATCAAATAAGATTTTTAAGATGATTCTGCTAACAATAAGCCATTTTCTAAAATAGGTTTACTGAAAATGGCAGTTTTGCAGATTGCAAAGATAAACACATTGAATGTATTGTTTCTTCCTTTTATCAAAGGTGCTATTTTAAGAAGAGTGCATCAGATACATTTGTAAATGAAGAGGATTTAAGAACAAAAGATATCAACAAAATACTTTGAAATGAAATAAATGATATCCCCAAAAGAAAGTGAAATAAGATGGCCCAGTTGATTTGCATTGTCATTAGGTAACAAGGAAATACTTGCATCTTAATTGAATGAATGAATATCTTGGCTTCTATAATATTTGCAATTATCTCATTTATACCTGATTATATAATTATGACAAAAGCATTACTATATAACATACATAAGTCTTATTAAAAATTGGCCACTGCTGTAGGGGGCAGCTGGGTAGATCAGTGGAGTGAGAGTCAGGAGGTCCTAGGTTCAAACCCGGCCTCAGCCACTTCCCAGCTGTGTGACCCTGGGCAAGTCACTTGACCCCCATTGCCCACCCTTATCAATCTTCCACCTATGAGACAATACACCGAAGTACAAGGGTTAAAAAAAAAAAAAAATTGGCCACTGCTTTCCTTTCTACTGTGACCAAATGCTTATTCTGACTACTTTCAATCACTCCTTACCTCAGTTATACCATTGCAGAGGAAGAAGACAGAATTATCCTCTACCCTCAGAAAGAGAAATGGGTAGAATATGACTTGCTCATACAAAGTTTTATGTGAGGAATATGCTTTGAAAACCTTAGTGTACTATATTAATGAGCTATTAATTTTTTTAAACCCTTAACTTCATTGGTTCTAAGGCAGAAGAGCGGTTAGGGCTAGGCAATGAGGGTTAAGTGACTTGCCCGGGGTCACACAGCTAGGAAGCATCTGAGGCCAGATTTGAACCTAGGAACTTCTTCCCTCTCTAGGCCTAGCTCTCAATCCACTGAGCTATTAGTTTTTAAAGGGCCCTTTTTTCTTCTATAACTTCCCCTCTACACCTAGTAGACAGTGTTGCAAAGTCCTAATGAATGAAAAAAGCATTAAGATACTTAGGAGATGCGAAAAACACACGTTTAATGAGTCATTAACTAATTCTTCCAAGTCTGAGGCTAGGCAGAGAATAGATATCCCATTAATTTTCTGCCTGATCCTGTCCTCAATTGACTCCCAGGATCATGTTTTGTCATAGTCAGGAGGCACTCTAGAAAAGTCTTGCTGGGTATAACAAAACCTCTATATCTAATGCCTCCACAGCGTAGAGCTCTGTGTTCACATTCAACCTCTGCATTTAATAAGACTTTGTGTATGTGGGCACTGTAATTTCATTTAGTGTAGGTAAATCTGGTGGGAAAACTCCCTTTGTAGACTCCCAACGTAGACTGGCAATTAGTTGCATTTTATGTTTAGAACAGTTGTTGGGGGGACACTGGAAGATTAACTCGCTCAAGGTATCAAAGTAGACTTGAATCAAATCTCAATCTCCCTCCATCAGATCACAAAATCTTAGTTAATTATTAACAATTGTTGTAACCTTATCAGGTCACTTCTGAGCCTGTTTCCTAAAAATCAGTTACACTACCGAGTGATCCTTTAAGATCCCTTAGTAACAACTGCTGTGACCTTTGCAGGTCTTTGGACTTTAATAAAATTAGTGTTACATTATTAGCAGCCCCTCTAAGGTCCCTACCTGCTTTACATTCCATAATCTAGCATCTTTTGAGGGCACCACTTAACCCTCCCAGTCTCAGTTTCTTCATATATAAAACGAGGATGATCGCCTGATTTTAACAACCATAGTGAAGGAACCTGCCCAGGCCACGGGGTTTCTACCCTTCCTTATTTGGTCCCCTTAGCAACCATGGCAACGTCAGCAGCAGCTGCCCGCAGAGCGTCTCGAAGGGGCCGCGGGCCGAGGCTGTTGGAGCAGAAGCTCACCTTGATGCGCTCGCCGTCGATGTCCACGGCGCGCTCGCGGAAGTCAACGCCGATGGTGGCTTCAGTGCGGTCGGGGAAGCGGCCGGCGCAGAAGCGGTACGTCAGGCACGTCTTGCCCACGTTGGAATCCCCGATCACGATGATCTTAAAGATGCGTGAACGGGCTGGGAGCAGTCCTGCGCTCCCGCCGCTGGCCGTGAAGCTCGCCTCCAGGGACGACTCCAGCTCCATCGCGCCGCTTTGGGCAACAGGAGTGGAGGCCAGGGCCAAAGGAGCGGTGGCTGACAGGAGAACAGCGGTTTTGCGCTACGTCCCTCGCCTCACCCAGGTAGCCGCCGCTCGGGGGCGCGCGCGCGTTTCTAACGATCACCTCTCCCGGGCCTCGCGCCCCGCGCCGCCCAGCGACTGGGGCCGCGACATCCGCCGCGGCCCCGCCCCCGCTTTCCCCGCGGGAGTCGAGGACTTCACGCAGACACCGCACCCAACCTCGCGCCCGCGCTCTTCTACCACCCGAGGAATTCTGATGGGGGCAGTCCGTTCCTAGGGCCGACTTCGGCCGGAAGCCCCGGTAACATCTAAGAGAGCTGTCCTGCGGTGAAGCGTAACTAGCCCCGCCGCGTCTAATGTTTCCGCCCCGCCGTACGAAAGACAGACTCACTGAGGAAGGGGCGGAGCCGTGTACCCAGAAGTCTCGCGAGAACCTCCGCGGCGTAGGGTTGGGCGCGAGCCTGGCTGCGGAAGGTAAGGCGTACGTCCCTGACGTCGGGAGAGATGTTGTCGCGTGGCTACGGGGGAACGAGGAGAGAGAGAGAGCGAGAGAGAGGGGCTTCCATTCGGGGGTTGCGGGGAGCGAGAACTGTTGAACTTTGCAAGTGGGAGGTCCTGGGATCTGGAAATTGGGTAGCGGGGATAGGGTGAGTGATTCTTCATCCCACTGACTTTAGCTCTCCGTATTCCAGGCTGTTTTAAAGGTTGGAGGGTAATTATAGTTGGGCGCTCGTGGGCGCTGTCTAAGAATTACACCGACCCCTTGTTATGCGGGTCGGCTAAGAGACTTCCCTTGTTCCACTCTCCAGGAAAACCTGTTTGGCGCTCAGAGCCCTTCACAACCTGGCCCCCTCCTACCTTTCCAGTTTTGTTTTTTACTATTTATTTTACTTTATTTTATCTAAAGCTTAAATTCTCTCTTCTCCCCCCTCCCCTACCTCCTTTGAGAAAGCATGAAAACCAAACTCATTACAAACGTATATAAAAAGGAAAACAAATTCCCACAATAGCCCTGTCATTCATCCCCCACCCCCACAAAGTATCTCTGAGGCCATCACTTCTCCATTTGGAGATAGGTAGGCTGTTTCATCATGAATCCTCCGGAATTGTGGTTTGTGTTGATCAGAGTTCCTACGTCGTTAAAGTCGTCTTTATGATATTCCTGTCATTGTGTAAATTGTTCTACTGGTTCTGTTGTCCACTTCATTCTGCATCAGTTCTTACGAATCCTCCAGGTTTCTCTGAAATTATCCCTTCATTTCTTATAGCTCAGTGGTATTCCTTACCATTCATGTTCCATAACTTGTTCAGCCATTCCCCAATTGATGGGCATACCCTCGGTTTCCAATTCTTTGTTAACTATGAAAAGAGATACCATATTTTTTCATGTGGGTCCTTTTCTTCTTTCCATGAATCAAATATAAACCTCCATATTTGATATTTAAAGCTCTTTAACCTGGCTCTGCCCTATCTTCCCAATCATCTTATGCATTACTTAAGTTCATGCATTCTCCACTGCAATCATAAAAAGTCTGACTTGCTGTTCTTTACACTTTTTGCTTTATCTCCCAATTTCATGCCTTTGTATAAGTTAAATCTGGAACTTACTTTCTTTTTCCTCATCTCTGCCTCTTAGAATCCCTGACTTCCTTTAAGGCTCAGCTCAAACACCACCTTCTAAAGGGAACCTTTCCCAGTGCCCCCAGCTACTAGTTTTTTTCCTTAAGGTCAACATCTTTCTATTCTATGTATCTGATACATATAGATGTAGCCAGTTAGATCTACCTGGTAGAGCAGTGTGTACAAGGTGAAAGGTAAAGGAAAGAAAAAGATACTTCCTCTTCTGGGGTGGGAGAAATTAATGAGAAAATGTAGTTTGCTAGCACTCAAACCTCCATTTCTAGACACAAATGGTTACCAGGTTTACTTTGCTTAGTGCAAAAAAAAAAAAAAAGTAACTGGTATATATTATTCCATTAATTTTTTTTTATATAATTCTTACCCTTTTTCTTAAAATCAATTCGTTCCAAGGCAGAAGAGTGGTAACAGGGAGGCAGCTGGAGTTAAGTGTCTGAGGCCATTTTTTAACCCAGCAACTCTGGTCTCCAGGCCTGGCTCTCTATCAGCTGAACCACCTAGCTGCCAACCCCCTCCCCAGTTAACTCTTCATCAGAAACATTATTAAAAAGGCAGCAAAGCAAAAAGAATAACATCATTCTTCAGTAAAGTAAGAATACACTCTTCCAGTGATGTACATATCTGTAGGGAAAAAGTGGTAACTGACCGTAATAAAACCATAGCAGAGGATAGGGAAGGCATGTGGCTTAGGCAGCTTCCTTTGTCCACTACCAAGAGTTTGCACTACAACGTGGGGCTGCTTCTTTGCCTACCCTTTGAATTGTCCAGGTTATCTTTTAGGCCTTTCCTCCCCTACTTGAAGGGACCTATTCTGCTGGCTCCTATGCATGGATAATTCCTTCTGGGTTCAAAAGTAGTGTGAGGTGCTTTCAGCAAAGAATCCCAAGCCTAGGATCTGTATAGCTTTCTCAGATTTGCTGCCTTGGCTGAGCTCTAAAACGTTTTCAAACTCTGGGGTTTTTCTCTAAAACGGAAACCTTTCACCTGGGATTCTCAGCGCTTTCTTCCCATCTGTGTTCGGACTGGGCCTTTCTATTTTCCACTTTTCAAACAGTTAAGTAGTAGCAGTATAGAGTAAAGCAAAGGCAAAGGCTTGGTGTCCTCTAGTCTGCTCTTCCAAGCAGCCAACAATAGGGTAAGGTCCAAGGTGTTTTCTCAGACCCAACCAGACATTTCTCCTGGGATTAAGTTTTTAGCTCTGGGTCTTTTTATGATCCCCAATCCCAGGTTAGCTCACCTATTAGTATTAAAATTGATAAATGCTGGTATAAATATATATATTAGTATTTTAATTAAAGCCATGCTGATAGATAATTAGACCACGCGCTTGTAAGCATTCAAAACTGCCGCTCCCATTTTGTCTCCGTCTCTACCTGAGTCTACTGGCCAAGAGACCACTCCCTCCTAACCCAGGAGATTATAAACTCCTCTCTGCGTCGACGTAGGCCTCCCCATGCCCAAAGACCCGGAAACGGAAACCATTTGGACCATGTTGGATCACGGGAAATGTAGTTTTTATACATTTCCCATGTCCATAAAAATATATACACTTTTAGATGGCATTTCCCAAATTTCACTTTTACAATTCCCCGTGAGGTCCGGCAAAAAAAAAAAGGTTAGTCCTTTTTTCTTCGCTGGACCTGTAAAAATAAACAACTTCTAAATTTTTCAGGAATTTGGGGATAAAAGAAATAGATGAACAAATGGTTAAAATTAGCCGCATTGACAAAACCAATTTGGGGCTGTCCCCCACTGGCATAACAGTGTACAATTAAAACAATACATACAACTCAATTTCAACTCCCCATAATTCAATCAACTGCACCCCAAAGTTCAAAGTTTGGTCTTCATGGTACAGTGAAGGCTTTTCAGACATCTTCATGTGTCCTCACCAAACAAGTTCGTCGTCTGGATTTTGGGGAGATGGCAAGATCCTTATTCTGAAATTATTCTCAAAAGAATTTAAACTTTACATTATAGATTACAAAACATACATTTTCTTCTAAGATTTATACAATTTAATTCCCTGTGAAATTACTCCTAAAAGAGTTAAATATACATATATTTTTACATTATCGAATTTTAAAAAACTTAACAGATATCCCCGTGAGGTAAATCTTAAACACACCTTTTTTCTAAAAAAAAGTGTACCTCAAGTCAGCTAAGGATGACAAAATACAAAGAATAAAATTCAGCAGTGTGCAATTACCCATTCAGGGCCAGGACTTAAGGAAAATGTCTCTCTCTGATCTGACTTATCATCAGCTTTTTAGAGAAGTGAGCCAAATAAAATAACCAATCTTAGGCGCTTTCTAGGAATCTAAGTCGAGGGGACCCACGTCCTCTAAAGTTTTAGAAAAGACTGGGACTCCAGGACTCAAACCCCAATTTCCAAGCCCTAAAGTATTGGCATAGAACTGCTGCAATTATGCAGATCTTAGTCAAGTCTCTGACCATGTGCTTTCTTTAGCACTATTAATGGCTTTCATATTCCCTTCTGCAATCAGAGAGGCATTTAAATCACAGTCCTATAGGCTCAGGTATTTGCTGTAGAATCAGAAAAAGGATAAATAATGATTATATATGTATTTCCAGTACAAGATGAGAAAAAGGGGAAAATCAATTTCTCTCATTAAAAAAAGTGACAGGACTCAAGCCTGCTAATGGTAATAAAACAAAATTCACATTTCCACTGTAAGGAAGGCAATAATACACTTAACCTGTAATCACCAAATAATTCTTATAATCATCATTTTCCAGCTGTTCAAAATCCTCCTGTGATTCATACATTTGGGCATTTTTCAGTCACCCAAATATTTGTGGCTCCATTTGGAGTTTTTTGTGGGGAAATAGTGGAGTGGTTTGCCATTTCCTTCTCTAGTTCTTATGAAGAAACTGAGACAAATAGGATTAAGTGACTTGTCCAGGGTCATACATCTAGTAAGTATCTCAGACCAGATATAAACTCTGGAACTTTCAGCAGAATTTGGGAGAGAAACTCGGCAACAAGCATTCATGAAGTAGTGACTCCTGGCAGCTTTGTGCGAAGCACCACCGGCGCAAATAAGTCAAATGGCAGCCCTTCCCTGCCCTCCACAGCACACGCAAGAGAGCAGAAACAGAGGGATGGGCGGGCCGGGAGGAGCACGAAGGTTCTGCTCGCCCCTTCCCCCCGCCCCCCAACGAAGGCCCTGGAGGAGCTCAACCAAGAAAGCGGGGAGCGTGGTGACTGGCTGGGTGACCCAGGCTAGGGAGGCCTGGGACGGCCAAGGCGTAGTAGCGCAGGCCGTAGGTGAAGAGCCACGATGCCATTCATGGAGGTTCTCAGCTGAGGGTCGGTGGCGGGACTGGCGGCCTCAGGGTTTCAGAGACCCAACATTAATGGCCACGCCCTCGGAAAAAGGAGGCCTTGGAGGGCCCAGCGTTAGGAAGGCGGCCTCAAGGTGATTAGCAGAGGAGGGGCTTCACTCCTAGAAGGGGAGAGGCGGGAGGCAGGGATGTTCTCAGGTAGGGCTGGCAAGGATGCTTGTTGGCGGAGGTCCTGCTTTTACCTCCTTCCCCATACTTCTACAGTCTGGCTTACCTCCACTTTTTATGTCCCTGACTTGTGGGCATCTTGAGGCTCCCACAGTACCGAGGGTACATTAGGACACCATCGGCGAGCACTAGGGCGCAGCGTGGTTTTGGCACACTAACTTCCAGACTAAGGGAGCCGGTACAGTTTTCTTTCTCCGGGAATGCCTGGCAGTTCGGGAGAACAGAAATGGGGCGCTCAGGCTGGGGCCCTACGCAAGTCATTTCACTCCAGCTGCCTAGACCTTACCACCCTTCTGACTTGGAACCAATTCTTAGTATTGATTCTAAGACAGAAGGTAAGGGATTTTTAAAAAATGTAATTGAGAAATATGTAATAAAAAATACAATAAAGAGATATCACATCTGAAGCTATCAATGTGATGCTTTTTTAAATATATTTTTATATATGCATTGTTTTTTATATTATATAAATAAAATATATTTATTTTATATATGGATTTTATTGTTTGTTGTTGTCCTTTTCTCACTTTGCTTCTTCTCTCTATGGTGAACCTTACATTTCCATTTCTTGAAAATACTATTCATACCTCAAGACCTAGCTCAGATGCCCCCTCTTTCAAGAACCCTTTCTGATTTTTACTTCCCCCTCCCAGTTAGAAAAGATCTTCCTTTGTCCATATGACAGTATAACAGCATAGAGATAAATGTTATCTAACATAGGTTCAAATAATTAACTATATAGGCAGTACAAGGTAATTTTTCTTTTAAAATTCCAGAAGTGTTTATTGTTAGGATTAAAATGATCTCAACAGACTGATTTTGGGGTAAGAATAGAAGTTTATAGATATCAAGTTTATTGGGTAAGCCCACATCATAACCAATAAAGTGATATAGTGCCTCATGGCTGTCTTGCAACCAGGGACAACCTGGGCTGGGTCAGGCAGCTTAATAAATAGATTTTTAGGAGCTCATTATGCAGCCCCTCAAACATCCCAAGACATCTTTAATTGCTGATAGCTAATTAGGAGATGGGCCATCAGTTTATCCATCCTTCCTCATCCCCACAGATGGACAGGAAAAAAAAATCCTTTCTCCCCCTTCATCTGTTACACAAATTCTGTTAAAAAACAAGATATTCCTTGAGATTCCCAAGGACAAGGAATATACAAAAAGCAGCAGACTGGATGGTATCTCTGACCCAGATCCCAGACACAAGAATACTCAGTAATTCTTTTTAATATATAGTACATGAAAAACAAATTCTTACCTTGTGGACTACTAACTGAATATGAATGAGCAGTACATGACCATCTAGGAAAGCTAATGCATTTATAAGTAGCATTAAGAGGAACAAAGAACTTGGAAGGTAAGAGTATTACTGTACTCCACCTTTGTTCAACTATATATGGGATGCTGTGTTCAATTCTGCATGTCACAGTTTAAGAAAGATCTTATGAGTTAGAGGTAACCAGGATGGTGAAGGGCCTTAATTTCTTGTCATATAAGAATCTGCTAAAGGAACTGAAGCTCTAGTCTGAATAAGAGAAGATTTCATGGTGTACAGCCTAATGGAAAAGGAGGATTCCGAACAAATAATGTCTAATTTTTCCAAGCCTGTTCCTGAACTACCAAGAGAGGAAAATCCTATTTCTCCTGAAATAGAGAAACAGATAGATATGTCTGAGATAAAGACCCTTCTCTCTGATGTTGTATACCTCCTAACTAAACTTTCATCCCCTCCCCCTTCTCCTAGCCCACAACCAACCCCAGCCCCCAGAAAACTTCGTCCTCCTACATTAACAGTTCCTACCAATACTGCCACAGAAAACACACAAATAACTACAAGGAAATCAAGACTAGAGAGTGATTCTGATTCCTATGATGGTCTTTACCCCTTAAGGTAGAGACACCCTCCCAATTCATGGATAGGCTAATTGATCTGGGAAGTAGATACATGGACCTAGACATTTCTATTGAAAAGGATATAAGACAAATAAGGGAACAATTTGTCAATAACTCTCATAGAGAGATCCAGGATTACTTTAAAACATATTGTCCTAAGTGACCTGAAATGGATCTTGAGAAGTTAAGGAGAACTGCTATTTTTGTCTTAAAAGGTCATAAAGAAAAACAGGATGAAACAAAAACAATGTAGCCAAAATCAGAAGGGAAACAACAAATTGGGAAAAAATATAACAAAAAACTCTGACAGGGGTCTAATTACTCAAATATACAAGGAGTTAAACCAATTGTATAAAAAAATCAAGCCATTCCCCAACTGATAAATGGGAAAGAGACATGAATAGGCATTTTCAGATAAAGAAATTAAAAGTATCAATAAGCAAATGAGAAAGTGTTCCAAATCTCTAATAATTAGAGAAATGAAAATCAAAACAACTCTGAGGTATCACCTTATACCTAGCAGATTGGCTAAAATGAAAGAAGGGGAGAGTAATGAATGCTGGAGGGGATGTGGCAAAACTGGGACATTAATGCATTGTTGGTGGAGTTGTGAACTGATCCAACCATTCTGGCTGACAATTTGGAACTATGCTCAAAGGGCTATAAAAGAATGCCTGCCCTTTGATCCAGCCATACCATTGGTGGGTTTATACCCCAAAGAGATCATAGATAAACAGACTTGTACGAAAATATTTATAGCTGCACTTTTTGTGGTGGCAAAAAACTGGAAAATGAGGGTATGCCCTTCAATTGGGGAATGGCTGAACAAATTGTGGTATATGCTGGTGATGGAATACTATTGTGCTCAAAGGAATAATAAACTGGAGGAATTCCATGTGAACTGGAAAGAAAGATGCAGAGCGAAAGGAGCAGAGCCAGAAGAACATTGTACACAGAGACCAATACACTGTGGTAAAATAGAATGTAATGGACTTCTGTACTAGCAGCAATGCAATGACCCAGGACAATTCTGAGGGATGTATGGAAAAGAAAGCTACCCACATTCAGAGAAAGAACTACAGGAGTGGAAACAAGAAGAACAACTGCTTGAACACATGGGTTGAGGTGGACAGGATTGGGGATGTAGACTCTAAGCTACCACACCAATGCAACTATCAACAATTTGGAAATAGGTCTTAATCAGTGACACATGTTAAAACCAGTGGAAATACACATCTGGGGGTAGGGGAAAGTCGGGGGGTGAAGGGGAAAGTAAAAGCATGAATTATGTAACCATGTTAATTTTTCAAAAAAATAAATATTAATAATAAATGCTTAAAAAAATAAACAGGATGAAACTAATGATTTACTGACCAAAATACAAAAGGAACTAAAATCTTTAAGTAATAGAATAGATAAACATGAAATAGGGCATAATATTCCATCAATGGCAATTGCCCCTCTCCAAGAATGTAACTATCAATCCCTTACCTACCACTTCTGTTGAGAAGAATGGCCATACAATGATGAACTGGAATTTGTTAAAAATAACCAGAAATAATACCCAGTTGAATAATAACTGTAGAAATAACTATAGGAATAATAATCATAATAATACATTCAGGAACCATAACTTTAGGAATGATAAAAATCCTAGAAATATAAATTGGGAAGATGATAACTCATACCAAACAACCTCACAACAATATCTCTTAAGTGGAACTCGCCCCTGAACTACTCAGGGAGCTAGTGCCCCTCAGTGGGGAGCCCAAGGAACTACCCAAAGATTATGAAGGTGTGATGAGGGGGAAAGGGCCTTGGAATCAAAAAGGGAAACCTTTGACTTTCCAGACCCTGATGCTTTAATGCCAATTGTCCCTATACATTACCCCCCACATAGCAATGAACCTTATGTGACTCTGAAATTTGAAACTTAATATTATAATTATCTTTGGGGGGGGCAGCTTAGAGCCATAATAACCTGCTCTCCAGATAGCTCTATATCATTAGAAATGCCCAAGGAGTCTTTAAATTTGCTCCCTGTGTTTCTCTCAGAGAGCAAGGAGCTGAATGAGCCTCCCACCTTGGAAATACCTACTGACATCCCGAATCTCTTTGGGCCACATCTTCTTCCAATGTTGGCCTACTTAAATCGGCAGTTCCTGTTCAGATTAATACAAAAGTAGGTCCAGCTCCCTCCATTCTTCAATACCCTTTATCAAAAGAAGCAATTGATGGAATTACCCCAGTAATAAATTCATTAATTGAACAAGGAATAATAATTCCATGTAAATTTAAATATAATACACTTATTTTACCTGTTAAAAAAACAAAAATAGGCCCAGATGGAAAAGCCCAATATTGATTTGTTCAAGATTTAAGGGCTGTAAATAATCATGTCATAAAAAGACATCCTGTGGTTTCAAACCCTAACACAATAATTTCCTCTATTCCCAGTATAGCCACTTACTTTATGGTAGTGGACCTGTGTTCAGCCTTTTTCTCAATTCCTATTCATGAAGATTCCAGAAATATATTTGCTTTTACCTGGAAAGGTTCCGAATACACATGGACTCGATTGCCTCAAGGGAATATAGAAAGTTCTACCCTCTTTGAACAAATTTTGAGATAATGTAAAATTTAAAAACAGTAAATTAATTAAATATATGGATGATTTGCTCTTAGCCTCACCAAATGCCACAGCATGTCAAGAAGATAGTAAACATCTTCTTTTAGAATTACATAAAAGAAGCCACAAGATCTCAGAAGAAAAGGTTCAATGGTGTCTCCCCAAAGTAGAATATTTAAGGTTCATTTATTGACTTTTTTTTTTTAAACCCTTGTACTTCGGTGTATTGTCTCATAGGTGGAAGATTGGTAAGGGTGGGCAATGGGGGTCAAGTGACTTGCTCAGGGTCACACAGCTGGGAAGTGTCTGAGGTCAGATCTGAACCTAGGACCTCCCGTCTCTAGGCCTGACTCTCACTCCACTGAACTACCCAGCTGCCCTTAAGGTTCATTTAAACTGCTGGTGCCCGTTATATTTCTCCTAAACACATTGAAAATATTCAAAAATTAAGCAATCCTACCACTAAGAAACAGTTAAGAGCAATCTTAGGAGCAACATGTTTTTGTAGACAATGGATCCCTTGCTATGGGGAAATTACTAAGCCCCTTATAGCACTTACAAGAAATTCAGTCCCTGAACCACTTACATTAGAACCAGAACATCGGTCAGCTCTGTCAAATCTAAAACAGGCCATCCTGTCTACCGCTGCTCTAGGCATCCCAGATTACAACAAACCATTTACTTTGTATGTACATGAGTGGAGAGGGGTAGCTTCAGGTGTTTTAACTCAAACTTTGGGACCTTATCAGCGTCCAATTGCTTATTATTTGGCCCAGTTGGACCCAGTAGCTGCAGGAGTACCACCATGTCTTAGAGGCATAGCTGCCACAGCTTTAAAAGTAACAAAAACTGTTGATCTAGTATTGGGATGCCCATTAACAATTATGTGCCCATATGAAGCAGAAGTACTGTTGCTAAGACATAGAACATAAGCATTTTCTGATCAAAGAATTACAAAGTATGAAATAACCTTATTAAATAATGAAAATATTACTTTAAAATGTTATACAACTCTTAATCCTGCCACCTTGCTTCCTGATTTGCCAGTCTCAGGAGAACCATTACACATTTGTTAAACACTAGTGTCCATGGATGAAAAACCTCAAGATAATCTCCTGGACACTCCTTTAGACAACCCATATATAGTCTTATTTACTGATTGTTCTTCATTTATGAGGGATGGCATACACTACATTGGAGCTGCTGTAGTCATAGAATTTGCCACTATGTGGTCAGCTTCACTGCCTTCAAATCGAAGTGCTCAAGGTGCAGAACTCATAACCCTAAAACATGCATGTATAATTGCCAAAGATTAAAAGACAATAATTTATACAGATTCTAAATATGCATTTGGAATTTGCCATTCATTGGGTATGTTATGGCTCCAGAAAGAATTTTTAACCTCAGCTGGAAAATCTATTGCTAATGCAAAAGTTATTAATGAAGTTCTTTCTGCTCTCCTGCTACCCGAAGCCCTAGCTGTAGCTCACTGCTCTGCCCATAAAGGTGGCACTGACACTGTCTCTAGAGGGAATGACTGGGCAGGTATTGCTGCAAAGCTAGCAGCCATGGAAAGCCTGAATTAATTTTAACACTAATAACCACTGGTGATTTCCATTTATCACCTTCCTATAATGAGAAGGAAGTCCAAAAATGGAAGCAAAAATTTTAAGCAAAATTGATTAATGGAGTATGGGTATCCTCTGAAGGAAAACCCCTGCTCCCTAAAAGTTTTATCAACAAATTTGCCAATATATTCATAAAAATGGTCATTTTGGCACCCAGGGCTTTATGGGCTCTGTTAAAATAGTATGGATAGCTCCTGGCATAACTACTATAGCCTCTAAAGTGTGTGCAGCCTGCCCTACCTGCCAAGCATATAACCAACATGCCTTTTGTGGCAAAGCTTATGGTGGGCATCCTCTGACTTACACACCTTTTGAGTACCTGCAAATTGATTACATAATAATGCCAAAGGCTGGAAAATATATTTTGTTTAATCATAGCGGATCAGCTGACCAGATGGCCAGAAGCATTTCCTACTGCCCAAGCCACAGCAACTTTTGTTGCCAAGGTGTTTTTAAAAGAAATCATTCCTCATTTTGGCCTGTCTGCACGTATTGATTTGGACAGGGGAAGTCACTTTACTGATTCGGTTTTATCTGAAATATATTCTTGTTTGGGGATAACTCCCAAATTCTATGTACCATATCACCCCCAGAGCTCAGGCCATGTCAAAAGGATGAACAGAGAACTTAAAACTATGATTGGAAAATTATGCACTGAGACACATTTAAAATGGCCTAAAATTCTCCCTCTGGCTCTTATTTTATCTTAGAAGCAGGCCTAGAGGAGATTTACACATCTCACCATATGAGATGCTTTTTGGACATCCCCCTCTACAGGCTAAGCCTTTTTCTCCTGCATATACATCACTATTAGGGGGAGATACTTCTACTGCTTCCTATATACAGGAATTACAGCATAAGCTGCGTGAACTCCATGAATCTGGAGCTGCACTACAAGTAGGACCAATAGATTTTTCACTTCATGACTTGACCCAGGAGACAAGGTGTATATAAAGAATTTCTAGCGCTCTGGAGCAACTCAGCCTTCCTGGGAAGGTCCGTTTCAAATATTGTTAGCCACTCCAACAGCTATAAAAATTGGAGAAAAGGACTCTTGGATTCATTGTTCACATGTAAAGAGAGCACCTTCTATTGAAACCACGTGACTGTATCCTATTATAAACATTGGAGATAATAGTGCTTAGAAAAGTGGACACCATTTTTTGAGAACACATTGAATTCCTGAATTTTATTTTGCTATTGCCTTTTACTTTCTAATAGAATATTTTATTTTTTCCCATTTTTAAAATTTCTTATACTTAAAATACATATAATCAATATTAATTTTTGATTCTGCAGTAAGGTAAATTTAAAATAAAATTTGTTCTAATGTTAATTCATACCCAAAAGCTTTAGGTTATGGAAACATGTCATTTATTGATAAATGTTAAGGGATGATGATTAATGTTTATGCCTGATTCTAGGAAATGGGATCAAAAAGGAGCATAGACTTCATCTGCACAGTGCCATAGAAGCACAGACTAAAACTGCACAGTGCCATGGAGCACAAGGTCAAAAAAGCCCATACCAATCCAGTTTCTATGCCAATACTAAAGGACTTAAACCTAGTGTGAGACTCAAAGTTGTGAAGCTTGACATATGTTAACATGTAGGACACTTCATATTACACTGCCAGTCAAGTACCAAAGGTTGGCCTTCATTCTGGCTCCCTATCCCTGAGAATGAAGCGAAATCAGACTAGAGAATGTATACTTCCCTTTTACATAAAAATCTAGTCCCCTTTTCTCTCTTATGATATGGCAACTTGCTGTAGTCTTGGCTGCCAATGGGTAAGTACAATATTACTGCATTTTGTCCAGATTTATGGGACAGAATTTACTATAATTGGACCCTTATATGAGCCTGTTAACATTTATTAAATTGGACCCTAATGCAAGGGCCTGTTATGAATTTATTCTTGTTTACTTAAAAATGTTTTTACATACATAGATTTTGATATTTTGATTCTCATTTTGAATTTTTATTTCTCCCAAAATTTTAATTTTTCTTCTATTTATTTTTCTTTTTATGTTTTTGGTTTTTCTTTTGATAACTTACTCATACACCCCTAACTCAATGATGTATTCTGAGCTGAACTGGGTGTTGGTCAACACCCTCTTCAGGGGGGATTGTATTTTTATAAAAATCAAACTTTTAAAATTTTGTTTGAGAAAATTTTTCAGAAAAAGAAGTCTGCTAACACTTTGAAACCAGAAGATGGGCTATTTGCCTGCAGAAACCTACACTGAATCAAGATGATCTAGAATGAACTTGGGGTACAACTAATTGAACTTAAAGGGACTGAACACAATTATTTTGAATTGTAAACTTTTATGCCAAAGGGGATTCCCCCTAATTGGCTTTTTGTCAATGAGTCTAGTAAAACATTGGTTTTGCTCTTTCTATCTCTTCTACTTACCTCTTATTGCTAACTATTGTAGTTAGAATTTTAGGGGTACAAGATGATTACATCAAATGATCAACTGGGGAGACAAGTCTCCCAAATGATCGCGGGGAGGGGGGGATTGTGATAATGAGATTAAATCTGCCCTGCCCATCTTTAGATTTAATCATCAAAGGTAAAAACATCTCCATTTAACTTACAAGTTGGGTGGTCTGTAGCCTACATGTGCTAGAGTAACAAATCAGAATTTACTGACTGCCTTGTGGGCAGTCCTAAGAAAAGTGTTTGTCGTGATTGGACACGTAAACTAAGAGGAGGCCACAGGAAGTGATGCAAAAGAGGTCCCTTTAAAAAGAGATCTTAGTCAGCTGGTCCCTCTCTTCTGGTTCGTGACCTGGATCTGGGACCCTGAGACCTTGGTCAGACTGTTCTTAAATCTCTCTCTTAGAACTACACATGATGAGTGAAGAAGGCTGACTCCTTTAATCTCCCAGGAGGCACTAGCTTCCTGGAGGCTCCCTTGTTTGGGAGAAGCCCTTGTGGCTAAACCCTTGTTAATTTACTTTTAGGCTCTGGCTGGGCCTCTGGAGCCCTGCCAGAGTAAAGCCCAGACTTGAATAAAAATCTCTTATTCTACCCTCTTCTCATCTCTCTACTTCCACTCTCTCCTATATTTTGTAAATAAATTCCATAAAAGTAATTTTAATTTGAGGTTATTATTCAATCCCCAGGGACCAACCCCAATAAAAACCCCTTTTCACCCTTTACAATGGGAAGTACATGTGATCATTATTTTCAGGTATTCAGAGAGCTGTGAGGTAGAAGAGACATTCTTTGATTACCAAAAGGAAAGAGTAGAGATTAAGTTATGACCATGTTTTTTCTATCAGGAGTGGAGGAAGGGGGACCAAAGGAGTTCATGTCAGATTGCCTCAGTTTTCTCAGTGAAATAAAAAGACACTTAGATCATGGTCTGGAACCCACAGGTAGAAGTCGAAGATAGAAGGAGAAATGAAAATATTGAGAACACAGTTGCTATGTGAAATATGACATAGGAAGTTAATAACAAATGTAAAGATGGACTTTGGAACATCAGTCAAAACCTGACATGTTCTTTTTTCATGAATTTTGAAAATAACTAAATTTAAATTTAAATTTATTTGTTCTTTACATTAAAAGGCCCAGGTAATTTCCACCTCCTTTTCCCTCCCTCCATTAGAGAAGGCATCATTTGACAAAAAGATAATGTAAATATAAAACTATGTCTTATTTAGCTTTATCATTTCTTTCTCTGGAGGTGGACATACACAAGTCATTTTTTAAACATTTCCATTGCTGTATATAATGTTCTCTTGGTTATACTTGTTTCACTCTTCTTAATTTCATATAGATTTTTCCACATTGTTTAAAAATTGATCTGCTTGTCATTTGTTACAGCACAGTAGAATTCCATAACAATCATATGCCCCAACTTGTTTATCCACTCCCCAATTGATGGGCATTCCTTCAATTTCCAGTTCTCTGCCATCATAATGAGGGCTGCTATAAATATTTTTAAACATATAGGTTCTTTCCTTTTTTCCTGATCACCTTAGGAAATAAACCTAATATTGGCATTGCTGGGTCAAAAGGTATACACAGTTTTATAATTCTTTGGGTATAATTCCAGATTGCTTTCCAAAATTATTGGATCAGTTCACAGTTCCACCAAGATTGTATAAGTGTCCACATTTTTCCACATCCCCTACAGCATTTGTCATTTTGCCCTTTTTATAATTTTAGCCAAACTCATAGGTATGAGATGATATCTCAAAATGTTTTGATTTGCATTTCTCTAATCAATGATGATTTAGTACATTTTTCATATAGTGTGATATGCAGAAATGGGTAGCCATTTTCTGTAAGTGCAAGTTAGAAGTTTGCCACTTTGGAACACAGAACCTGGCAGAGTACCCAGGGCATGTGCCAGGATGACAGTTAAGGACAGGGTATAAAAGGGGGTCCACAAACCCCTGAGGTCTTCTCTTCTCTCTCTCTCATCTCAAGGGTTAGGGAGGAGGTGGTGGATTCTGGGCCCCTTGAGTGGTTTGGAAGATTTGGTTAGGCAAGCAAGGACAACCCCCATTGCTAGCCAAATTCAATACTTCATTGGCATAGTCAACAACCTTGTATTTCAAGCTAGTGTGTTGTGAGGAAGATTAGATTAGTTAGTAATTAAGAATTAAGGTGTATCTAGCAGGAAGGAGCTGGAGCTGGGAATTCCAAGATGGAATGAAGGAGCAGGAAGAAGTGACTTGTGCTCTGAGAGAGACTCCATTAAGGGTTAGCACAAACTGTGGTTAGCCCTGGGAGATCTCAGAGTAAAGGACACCCTGCATCTTGATTTTCCCTGGGATCTTGTGTGGTGGTGGCATCTAGCAAAGAGGACAAGATCTACAGTGCAGTTCCAAGGAAAGAGGAGAAGTTTGGGATCTGGTGGACAATGTCTCAAGCACACCCTCTCAACTTGGTACCTGAGACCACCATGGCTCTTGGCATCCAGAGATCATTGGT
Source organism: Gracilinanus agilis (assembly GCF_016433145.1). Taxonomy (NCBI): domain Eukaryota; kingdom Metazoa; phylum Chordata; class Mammalia; order Didelphimorphia; family Didelphidae; genus Gracilinanus; species Gracilinanus agilis. Next base: position 134,458,033 of record NC_058135.1, read on the forward strand.
GGATTACAGTGAGAACCCCAAAGCCACATCAGCCCTTAGCTGTGCAGCTCAAGCCTGGCAGGTCCAGGTCTGAGGCAGTCACCCAGAGACTCCATTACAGCAACTTGGGCCCTGTCTGTTTAGGTCATTAATTTAGTGTAGGGAAATCCTCCCCTTTCCCTGTGGTTTTTGTCATTAGGTTTTAAAGTTTTAGAGTAGACATCCCTATCCCACCTTTTAGTTGTACATAATTAAAACCAGTTAATCCCTTTTACCTTGCCTGTTGGATTCAAAGCCTCTGGCCCAGGGTGACAGTTGATCAACAGCCATTTTTGTCAATTAGGAGCAGCTCAGCTGGGACCCCTGGTCTATCCTGGTCTGTCTCTCCTACAACCCAATGTGTGTACCCACAACTATCAAGATTTTATTTTAACTTCCCTGGTGTGTCCTCCATTACCTTTATTTATTATCATTTCTACAAGTGTCAACAGCTACTATCAAGAACAACAGCATCTGACCCAAGGACCTGACAGCCTCCAGGCTCAGCTACAAAGCAACAGAATTGGGAAGTGCCCTCAAGGCTTTCTCATATTCTGCACCTAGGAACAACAACTTGTATTTCAAGATTTATTTAACATCAAATATTTAGGCAAGGTCTTTAGGGTTCCCTTCACCCACCTTCCTACTCCTTTTACCTAACCTCAGTCTGGTTACAAAAATACCCTGTTTAACCCTAAAGACTAAATGATCTTAAAGCCATTGCTTACCTTACCAACAACAATTAGTCATTAGCAGTCAGATCGGTTAACATCATTAGCTGACTTTAACCACTCCAAGCCAGTGGGATCCATCTACAACATAAGGTTTTAGGAAGTCACTTTCTACTTCCTGGAAACTGCCTGGCTGGATTGGTTCCAAGGCCCTGGGGGCTTTGGCAGAAAATCTTGGCTTTAAAGGAGACTTAACCCAGCTGGTGTGGGTGCAAATCTAAACTCACATTTGATTGTGGTTAGGGTCTTACTCTCCCTACTTAAGCTCCACCATCAGCATCTGCCAGGCCCGCTTTGTTTGTTCATAACAATAGTTACATATAGCTTTGCTTTTTTCATCCAAAAATGTCCATATATTTTGACTATCAATTGGAGAATGGCTTATATCCTTGTAGATTTGACAAAGTTCTCTATATATTTTAGATTTGAGACCTCTATCCAAGAAACGGCATAAATTTTCCCCCAACTTATTGCCTTTCTTCTAATCTTGGCTACATTAGTTTTACTTGTGCAAACCTTTTTAATTTAATGTATTTGTTATTAATAAATTACTTTTAAAATGGAATTATGAAAAATGATCCTTAGAAAAAATATCCTAAATTTCATTGATATTCATTTGCATTGATTAGCTGAGATTCCATCATGGAGTACTTACCAGATCTATATAGAGGGTACTCCTTAGCCTAAGCCAGCCAGCTTACTTATGTATATACCCAGGGGACAAGATTTGTCTTGTTTTAAGAAAACTTAATACAATTTATCCAAATCACACTCATAAAACAAACCATACAACAGTGTCATAAAAATATTCTTTGCCTTATAAAAGGATTTAGCACAATGTACTTTTAAATAACTAGGTTCTCTGATGTGTTTGAAATAGTGAAGAAATTGAATTGAAAGAGAGCTTAAGTAGTCTAGGCCAATTCTAGATTTGTAAATATTTGACTTGCGTATACCTTTTCAGAAATGTATCTATTACGTAGTATAAAAATCAATACTGTAGGATGTGAAATTTGTACCAGAAGATGATACATGGGCTAATTTTCAATCTTGACCAGCATATATGTGTCTGTGTGAGAGACAGAGACAGAGAGAATGTGGTATAGTAGGAGTCAACTTGGAAATGCATTGTGGTTTATATTTCAAAGATAATTTTACAAAGACCTTTTAATTACCATCTTAATTACCAAGTAACCTTTACAATTTTACTAGAGATACCATGTAAATGATAGTGGGCTATCTGGTTTTACCAATAAAAGGTCAAAGAAATCTGTTTTTGTTTCCTGGGTGTCTCAGATTCTCTAAAATCTGTCTCATTAATGTATCTATTCTTCCCACTTAACATAAAATATATTTGGTATGGATAATTAGTCAACTTTCTGCTAATTAATATTATCCTTTGGATTTCTTGTACTTTAACTTCTGGCATTCTTATAAATTACTGTCCTTCTTCTTTTTTGCACATATCTGTTGCTTGCTTTTTCATCTTCTCTACAGATATCTCCATTTGAGTTTTTTAACATTTTGTTCCAGAATTTTAAAATTTACTTATAGTGTTTATCTGCCACCTAGAGGTCATGGAAGTTTCTGCTTTTTATAAATGTCCAAGTTCCCCTGTTTATCAGTAGTAGGATTGGACCTATGAGTAGCCCCAGTACTTATAATCTGGGGAAAAGGAAGCAGTCCCATGACTCCATTGTCAGACTCTACCAGTTATAAATTTAGTTGGGTAATCAAATGTCTTTTTTAAAAAAGTAACCTCCAAGAAGAACAAATCTTTCACATACATTCCTTAACTGTTAATTATTTTAACATGTCACATTTCTTAAAACCTAACAAATATTAGGGAATAGGAGTTTAGTAATCATTTTTGAACCTGGAATACCTCAGACTTAATGATTTTGAAGGGCCAGGGAATAGTTGAGAACAATGGGTGTCTGGAGAAAAGGAAAAGAAGAGGCCCCCTGGTAGTAACTATTGAAAATTACCATGGGAAACTTCTAAGAAGGTGGCAAGAGAGGCAGATTCCTCAAAGTTACCTCCAAAAATAGGAATGGAAAACTAAAAGAGAATGAGTAAACTAACAAAAATCCAAGCATTCACTCTGTTCATTAGACTGTGAACTCCTTGAGAGCAGGGACTGTCTTTTTGCCTTTCTTTGTATTCCTAGCACTTAGCAAGCACTTAGCACAGAGCATGGCATAGAGTAAGTGTGAAATAAATGTATACTGACTGACTGACTCAGTTGGCAAAATGGCAAATTAATTAAGCATTCCAATATACATAAGATGAACAGGGTGTACTTCTTCTCTGAATGATCTGCTGGTGTTCATTAGAGAAAGCACCAGGACACTGGATTCACCTGGGTGTTTCCTGGTGCCTGGACAAGGGACCACACAAATCTGTACATACTTAGAAAGAAGAGAAAGAAGATACTGCATAGAAAAAGAACAAGTGTAAGAAAAGTGGGGCTGCTTGAACAAACAGAGATGGAAGGGGACAGCTGCCTGCTCCATTTGGAGCAGGGAGATAGAGAGCTGTACACATGCTCTGCTCTAGTGAGAGTCCCAGGAGAATTTTGATCCCAGAACTGAGGCAAGAGGTTTCACAGAAGCCAGACTACCAAAGTAGTATTCCTACAGAACTCCACAATTCAGATGGCACTGAATCTTAAGCTTTTTATCATCTTATGAGCCATGTATTCTGAAATAACTATGTCATTCTACTAATGTATAATATAACAAAAACGATTTTAAATATGGAAAGCATCCACAGAGATAAATAGGAATATTATACTCTGCTTTAAAACATGATTAACACATCATTTTACATATACAGGCACCAAATAATATGGTAATTAAATTTATTTTTTTAAGTCTACAGTTTAAGAAATACATGTAAAATGTGTAATAGTAGATTGCAAAAAAATTTAAAAAGTTATAAACTCAAATATTGTTAAATAATATACATTTTTTGCATGTAGTATTTATGGTGTATATTTGTGGTATAGTGAATTGAACTATCGGTGGAGATTAAGGAAGAATTAGATTATGGTCCCCAAAGGGCCTATATGGGATTACCCATTTGTATATGATGGCCAGAGGACAACTCGACCATTTGATCCTTTTCTTGTTATTTATACACCTTTCACAATTTAAATATTTTTGCTGTGGGTTGGAATCTAAGTGATTTGGTAAATAGAGAATGTTGGCCTGGATTAGGACTTTGGATGTGATTTGCAAAATTGATCATCCAATACAGTCATATTGAACCTGGGAGAAGTATGAAGGGGCTCCAGTGCAAAAGTAATTAAGAGACTTCAGTGTCTTCCCGGTTGTTACATATATGGGATTATAATTTATTATAAAAAGTAAGAGATATACTTCCCTCCTCCAAGTTCAAATGGAAATTTCACAAAAATTGGTCATGTTCTTGACCATAGAGAAACCCAAGATAAATTTAGGCAAAAATTTTATATTTTTTATTTCCAGAACATAATTCAATAGTATCAACTCCTAGTCTTATTTATTAGTTCAATAGTTCTTTTACCTTCAATTTGATTAATTTCTCCTTTAATTTTTTAGGATTTCCAATTTAGTTTTTATCTGAGGATTTTTCATTTGTTCTTTTTCTAATTTTTTAAGTTGCAAGCCCAATTCATTGATCTCTGCCCTCTCTATTGTGATAATTAGATTAAATCTACACTGCCCATCTTTAGATTTAATCACCAAACGTGAGAGCACCTCCAATTTTGGGAGGTCCTTAACGCACGTGTACTAGAGTGGGTGACGAATCAGAATCAATTGACTGCCCCCTAAGCAATCCTTTGAGAAGCATCTATTGTGATTGTACATGCAAATTAGGAGGGAGGCACAGGAAGTGACACATAAGTGACCCCTTTAAAAAAGAGCTCCTCAGTCAGCTGAGAGGTTTCTGGTGAAGAGGGCTGCTGGTGAAGGAGCTTTCCTGGTTCATGGAGAAGTGCTGGCTGGAATGCTGTGACTTTGGTGAGACTGCTTTCATTATCTTATTTAGAAGTCTATGTGGTGAGTTTAAAGACTGAATCTTCCTGAACTTTTTTTTTAAATTTTTTTTTAACTCTTAACTTCTGTGTATTGGCTCCTAGGTGGAAGAGTGGTAAGGGTAGGCAATGGGGGTCAAGTGATTTGCCCAGGGTCACACAGCTGGGAAGTGTCTGAGGCCAGATTTGAACCTAGGATCTCCCATCTCTAGGCCTGACTCTCAATCCATTGAGCTACCCAGATGCCCCCTGAACTTCTCTTAAGGAACTTCCCCTTAATAGAGACTCTATGAATGAAGATTTGCTTCATTCACCCTCTGACTCTCTGCTGAGGGTTAATTAAATCTACCCAGATTAATTAGAGGGTCATAGTAAACTACCTACTGTTAAATTCTTGTTTCCTTATTTCCTCTCTCCTCAATTGTAAATAAACTTCCATAAAAGTCAATTTTGACTTGAGATTATTCTTAATTGAGGATTGATAATTGTTCAGTCCTCTGGCAACCAATCTTAAATATATTTACCCAAAAACCCCTTTTCCCCCCTTACACTATTTTCTTGGTATAGGCACTCAGCAATATAAAGTTTCCCTAGAGTACTGCTTTGGCTCTATCCCATAGGTTTTGGTATGATGTCTCCTTGTTGTCATTCTCTTTAATGAAGTCGATAATTGTTTCTGTGATTTCTTCTTTGACTCACCTGTTTTGAAAAATTAGTTTATTTATTAATCTCTCCTTTGATTTTTAAATTTTTTATTTTGGTGTTTAATTGGGGATTTTGATTTGATGTTTATTTTTAGTTGTATATCTGATTCACTGATCCATTCTTGTTCTCTTTTTAGTAATGTGTTTAGAGCTACATTTTCTCCTAAATATTGCTTTGACTACATCCCACAGATTTTTGCATATTATCTCATTATTATAATTGTTTAATGAAATCGTTGTTTCTATGATTTATGCTTTGATCTACTCATTCTTTAGAATTAAATTGTATAGTTTCTAATTAATTTTAATCTATGCTTCTATAGCTCTTTACTGAATAAAACTTTCATTTCATTATGTTCCCCCCGCCCCCAAAAAATGAATTAGATTATTTAGTTTCCAATTAATTTTAAATTTGCCTTTCCAGGGACCCTTGTTGATTATAATTTTTACCCCATTGTGATCTGAAAAAGTGACATTTATTACTTATGCTTTTCTACATTGGTTTGCAATATTTCTATGCCCTAGTACATGGTTGATCTTTGTATATGTACCATGTACTGCTGTGAAGAAGGTATATTCCTTTTTATCTCTGTTCACTTTTCTCCAAATATCTATTAACTCTAATTTTTCTAGAATTTCATTTATTTTCCTTACTTCTTTCTTATTTATTTTTTTTGTTCAATTTATTTAGTTCTGAAAGGGGAAGATTAAGATCCCCCACTAGTATGACCTTACTATCTATTTAGCAGTTAAAGGCCAATTAGGGATCCTATCATTTTCATTGGTCCCAGCAATGATTTTCTGTTTTTCCCATTTTGTAAGCAATTCATCTAAAAGAATGTCAAAATCATTGTAGTCAGGATTATATTGTTTGATTAAATGGAACTTCTTTATAACTGCTCTTAGTTCCTCCTCAAAAAACAGTTTCCTTTTTAAAACTATCACTTTGGGTAAAGCCCTTATGCTGTTTAACATTAACTAATTCATGGTCAGGGTCATCATTGGAATCTCTCTCAAAGGGAAAGAAGTGCCTACACTCTTCTCTAATTCTGCCGTTTCTTTCTCTAATTTAGTCGTGCTCTCATGTTTATCAGTACCATTTTTCTCTGCCTCATATTTCTGTATTATAAACTCCAAGTAATTCACTTTTAAGGTTAATTCATTAAATCTTATTTGTTGTAGTTTTAATTCTTTCAATTCTTTAAATTGGTAGATGTAGTTGAGTACCATCTTCACCAGTAAACGATAACAGCATTACCCCCACTCCTAATGGTATAAGGCTCAAAAAATCCAATAATGTAATGGTAAGCAATCCCATCATGCAGTTGGGAATGCTGTTCCCTTAATATAAGAAGGAATAGTCAAGTAAAAAAATTTGGATATAGCTCCCAGGTACATTTTGTTGTAAAACCACATTTTTCTACATAAACACTGCCTTCTAATGGTCCCTAAGTGACAAGTGTCACAGCAGGGGGTTCCTAACTAAAAACCTGCACAGCAGGGGGTCCAATAGACCAATAGCAATTCTTTAGGCTCTGTCTCTGTTTAACTTACCATAAAATGTAACAAATAGAAATGTTAAGGGAGGAAATTGTGATACAATATCTCCTTTACTGCTTGTAATAGATGGGGCAGGTGTGCAAGGATAACTGCTAGAGACAGATGTAAAAAAATCTCTATTTAATAACTATTAAAGGTTAAGGAAAGGTAAGGAAATATAATAAAGGTTTTTGAGGATTAGGATTCCCTAATCTAAAAAGGTCTAAATTTATCCCAGTTCCCACTAGTCTTCACAGACCTGCTTCCTGCCCAGGGTCACCCTTGAGCCTCCTTAAAACTCCTCATCTAACACTAAAAAACTCAAAGCTATACTAAGTAACATTATGCTAATTACTAATCCTCTAATTATATATTTACTGTCTGTAAATCTCCTTCAGCTTTGAATCAGTTGGTAGTCCTCTCACTCTCTGCCCACTGCCAGCCTTTGCAGGCCTAGCTGGGCTTTTAAAGCCTGACCAGGCCACAAAATGGCCCTCTCAGCCGCCACACAGAAGAAAAACTGCTTCTCTTTTTCTCTTTTCTGTTGATTTCCTTCACAAACTTATTCCAGAAACTCTAACCTATTCTGTTCCTTCTCCTGCCACTGGGTTTTTCAGTATTTCAGGGAACAGAAACATCAGCCTTCTCCTGGGGGGAGGGGAACCCTCCTGGAGACCCCCTGCTGTGCAGGTCGGCAGTTGGAAAGCCCAAGTGACTCAGGCTACCCAGAATTCCAACAGGCCCCCTTCCCGAGATTCTGTCCGGCTTTAAAGAAACCTTACCCACTATTCTTTACCCTGTCCTTAGCTGCTAAGATCCCAACTACGCAAATGGTCCTCATTAGCCCTATGGCTTAATTAATCCTAATAGCATGGCCCTACTATCTATTTCCTCCTTGAACTCCTTCAATTTTTCCTTTAGAAATCTAGATGCTATACTATTTGGTGCATAAATGTTTAGTAATGATATTACTTCATTGTCTATAGTACCTTTTAAAAAAATGTAATTTCCTTCCTTATCTCTTTTAATCAGATCAATTTCTCATTTGGCTTTGTATGGTATTATGATTGCTACTCCTGCTTTTTTACTTTTGAGGATGCATAAAATAGCCTTTTACCTTTGTGTAAATAGAATTGTGTACCCCAGAACTACGTTTCCTCAGAATTCCTTTATTTTTCCCAGAATTCCTTGAATTATGTTCCCTACTTTGCATCCTTATGTTTTATAAATAAGTTTGCTGCAACCCTACCTTTTGCTCTTTCTTCTTCCCATGCTCTCCTCCTCTTCCTCCCAACCTTGGTCAAGTTATCTCTCTCTCTACTCACTGTTGTTTTTTTTTAATTCCCTTTACTTCAAGTTATTATTAATAAATTCTTATAAAATATAATACTCAGAGTACTGGATATAATTTTTAATCTTACACCTCGAATAACCTGTGTATGTCACCTTGCCTCAAATGTGTTTCTTATAAATAACATATAGTAGAATTCTGGTTTTTAATCCACTCTGCTATTCACTTCTGTTTAATGGGTGAGTTCATCCCATTCACATTAAGTGTTATGATTACTAACTGTGTATTGCCCTCCATCATATTATCCCCTTGGGATCCTGCTCTATTCCCTTTCACTCAATTCCTCCTCACTAGTATTTTGCTTTTCGTCACCTCCCCAGTTCTCCCTCCCTTTAAGTATCTCCCCCCCTCCCACTTCCCTTGTCTTGTTTCCCTTCTACTTCTCTGTAGGGTAAGTTAAAGTTCTATGCCCGAGTATACTCATTTTTCCCTCTCTGAGACAGTTACAAAGAGAGTAAAGTTTAAGCATTGCCTGTCACCACCCTTTATCCTCCCCTCTCTGTATTGATTTTTCTCACCTCTTTATGTTATATAATTCACCCCATTCTTTCTCTCCCTTCCTTTTTCTCTCAGTGCAACCCTCTCAGCCCTTGATTGATTTTTTTACATGTCATTCATATGCATACATATCCTACATACATATCATTCCATATCATCACATTTACACATATATCATATATCATTATATACATCATATCACTTTCATTTCTTCTTGCATCACTTTCATTTCTTTTCCCTACTTTTCCTTTACCACTAATCATTGGGTTTTGAAGGGGTTTTTTTGAGTTCTTCCAGAATCTGTGTCCAGTCTATATTTTTCTTTTAGACTTTGGATGTGTTTCCTTTGCTTTCACTGTTCCTTTCTGTGTCTGTACCTGCTCTTTGTCTCCATAAAAAATCTTTGGAGTTTGGTGCTTTTTTATTGTTTGCTCATTTTTCCTACCTACCTAATTATAGATAGACTCTGTTTTTTGGGGAGTTGGGGTACCCTCTTAAACTTTAGTCCTTCCTTGATGTTATTTTCAGCTTATTTTCTGGGTTGTTACTAGTTTACCAGATGGTCTGAGGGCTGAGAACTCTGAGAGTCCCCTGCCCCTGATGATTCAATTGACCCTTGAGATACTGATAGCTTAAAGACTTTCCTAAGGCTTGGGTATAAGCTTTTGATCTCAGTCTGAACTTGATTAGGTCAGGTGCTGATCAGATTCTAGCCCCAGGCTTAGGCTTCTATTTTTTGGAGTCAAGGTGTTCTTGATTCAATCAGGCACACCCTTGATTTCCCTGTCCTGGAGCTCCACCCTAAGTTTTGGGCAAAAAAGATCCCAGGGAGGCTCCCCCTGAGAACTGTGTCCTAACCCCAAACCATGGATTATGCCCTCACCCCAAGCCCAGATTGGGATTCCTGACTTCGCTCTGAGCCCACAGGGATCAGCCCCTTTTAGTCCAGATTGCCTTAGGCTGGGACTCTGGACTTCTCAACAGGTTTGCAATTTCAAGGGGTATTAGTTGCCTTGGACCTCTTTTTGCCTGGCAGGATCTCAGGGTCTGACTTAGCTTGGGCAGCTTGGACTTCAGTTCAGAACCTGTGAGAACAGATGTGTGGTCCAGAGAGGGGTATGGTTTGCTCTCCACTCGCTGCTATGCCCCCTGCTAGCTCTGCTCCCTTCTTACCTCAGTTCCCCAGATGGTTTTTGTCTACCTTTTGGGTTTTTCTTTTTTTTGAAGGTTGTTTCCCTCTGTCTCTGTTGGTTCTTTCACTCCTGTATTTGTTTTGTGGCACTATTTTATTCTTGTCAGAGAAGATTTTCATGGTGAAACAGGGAGCCCTAGTTACTCCTCCATCTTGACTCTACCCCTGGAAGTCCTCCAGAACATAATTCAATAAATCTTGATAAAAAATAGTGATCAACTGATGAAAAGGCATAGGTTAACAAGGAAATCTAAAGCCAAAAAAATACTGACAAGATTACCTTATATTTAATGATAGTACAAATATAAAAATCTATGGCATATAATTAGAGAATTTTTAGTAGTAATTATAACATTTTAAATGGAAAACAGAATAATTTAAATGAAATCAAGAGTTGTTTTTTTAAAATACCTTTAAAATAAATGCTAAAAATTTGCTAGAAAAAAAGAGCTCAACTTACCAAAATGAGAGAATCCTGATAAATAAAAAGAAATATTAAAATTCTAAGATATTATTATGCATTGCTATGTGATAATTGCAAGATTTTGAGAGAAGGGATAAACATACAAAAATTTTAAAACCCCAAGAATTTCACATATTCAGCTTCCTTTCACTACAATAATATTCTGTTAAATTCACATACTGTAACTTGTTTACCCAATTCCATACTCATTGGGAACATGCTTTATTTCCATCTTTTTATTGTCACAAACAGTTCTATTATGAATTTAAAAATATATAGGTCATTTCTTGCTTGTACTAACTGCCTCGAAGGGTTTTAAACCCCAGTGTCAGGATCAGTGGACTGAAATAAAAAAATTTTTCAAAATTGTAGTTAACAGATTATATACAAATCAAACATATGTAATCTATGAGGAACTGATGAAAATTTAAAGGAGTAATACTGATTCCTCAATGGACATGGTCAATGAGTGACTCGTAATTTTGTCATTCTATGAGAGCAGTTTTTGAAAGAGCAAACTATAATCACTTAAAATTGTTCAAATTCTCTAATAATAAGATATATGAAAATTAAAAAAACTTTGAAATGCTACCTTAGTGAAGCTCCCTCACTGTTCAGATTAGGAAATGAAAGCCCATTCATATAGGTAATAAAAGACACAAAGCCAATATTGAAACACAGGTCTCCTGATTCCATGGCCAACTATCTTTCCAGGACACCAAAAGCATGGGCTTGTACAAAACAATACTTCGAGTGCCAGCTTGACTCTTCCATTATGTCATAAATTTCCAAGTTTTAAAAACTTTTAAGAACTAATCCTTTTGGGGACTGTTTTGTAAATTTGGATTAGGGTTGGTTTTTTTTTTAATTAGTAAAATGTATGTATTATCTTAAATAATTAATATATGAAGTGTAATAAAGAAAGAGACAGGTAGAGGCTTTTGCAAAGGTCTGGTGCAAAGACTTTGCAGAAGAAGGGCTAGCATCTGCACAGAACTGAAAGAAGAGTTCCAGAATTTGAGGAAGGGATAAAAGAGAGAACATGAAGGAGGAAGGGATCCCAAGTTGGTCCTGGACACCGAGGAGAGTGGAAGGTTACTTCCTGTGGCCATCTTGTATCTGCCAGAAGGGGGTAACTGACCTTTCTCTACTGAAATCAGAGATTCCTGTAATCCTGTCATCGAGAGATTATCATTCCTATCCCTGTCTCCAGTTATCATCAATTGAGATCCTGTGGACATCAGTATTTCTGAGAAATCCAAACTCTGTGTGTGTGTGTGTGTGTGTGTGTGTGTGTGTGTGTGTGTGTGTGTGCACGCATGCAATGGCCAAGACTCAGTAACTACCAGTGAGAACAGCCCAGTCAGTTTGGCCCTAGGCCCCTGGCCTCAAGGGTGAGCTCACCATCAAATCTAGCTATCTTTACCTGACAACCTTTTTACTAGTCTCTATTTAATAGTGGACCAGTAGTTCAGGTTAGTTAGTTAGTTTTTCTTTGGTAGAAAGAAAGAGTAGAAATAGAGTAGCCTTCAACTCTAAGAAGAAGGTCTGTGAGGACCCATAGATGGGATGTGGGTAGAGGAAATAGACTCTATAGGACACCTCTAAACTCATCCACCATCTTAGCTTTTGAGATTGAGAAGTATAATAAATCAGATACTGTTTATAACAACTGAGAAGCAATCAAATAGCATTATAACATCAACTACAGGTGAGACTTACCTATTGGGTTTACATCCTGTCTCCAACCAATTATGTGTCATCACTGGTCTTAATATCGAGATACATCAGCTCCATTAACTAAATATTTTAGAAGACTAAAAACTTTAGGTAGGTAGTACTACCTCATAGGATTTTTTTTGAGGAATGTGCAAAGCACCACATAGATATGAACTTTTACTATTTTGGCATGTTAGTGTCAGTATTACCTCTTTCTTAGGAAGAAACATATGTAACTATATGTTTCTGATCATTTACAGTAAAGTTTTGAACCGAAAGAAAGTCATAAATACAGTGACATTTATTTGACATTAAAAAATCTTAAATCTTTTAGATTCTGATTGACAGAGGTATTAAAATTTTTAAATCAATGAGAGAAAAAAATTTAACTCCTTACAACTAATATATTTTATTGTATTCATAACTTCCTTTTATTCAAAATTTCACTATAAAAATTATAAATGCATGACAATCATGATGCTTTATGAGAAAAATGCAAGTTTCCCCATGACATAATAGTGATAGCTCCCATTTATATATCACTTTACATTTTCCTTTCGACAATCCTGGGAAGTGGGTAGGACGAGGATTATTTTTCCCATTTTATAGTTCAGGAAACAGATTCCCGAGATTATATAGTTGCTGTCAACAGTGGAATGTAGATCCATCTCTTTCTCCACATCCCATGCTTTTCCTACCAGCCAGTCACTCTTGGAAATAAGGAATCTTCTTGGAAGATCCTTGTGAATATTCACAGCAGTCATCTCAGCACTTCTTTAAGGTTTTTATCTTTTGTTTAATGATTTTTAATTTCCATAGGTACTGTATCTTTGAATAGAAATAGAAAAATAGTTTTCAGAATTGGACCTTGATTTGTTTCATATCTGGTTCTAGATGTTAGTGTTTTTTTTTAATTATGGAAGTTAATTAACTTACTATAATTCAAATTTTCAAGGTATGTTCTAAAAAATCTTTAATAATCAAATGAGATAGTTCACAAATATTTTGCATTCTGCATGATAAATAATCTGCCTTCTTTTCAACGATAAGCTGATGGTAGACCAGGAATGAACCATAACAGTATCCTTTTCTCCCTCTGATGCCTTAACCAAAAGGCCATTCCTCTATTTATTAACATGTGTCCTGGATCAAGGTCAGCCTTCGCAGCAACACTAACTAAATAGAATCGCTTGCTCAATGGCAGTACTATGCTTCTGTGGTGGAGAAACCTGCAGCTTGAACCTGAATGTAACAGAAATTTACAAGATGACTGAAGTTGAGTTTTTTGTTAGCTTGGTTTTTACCATATCCCATTAAAGTAACCCTAGCAGAAAAATAAGAAACTAATAACCATTATTTATTAGCCTAATTATTTTGGTAGTGAAGGAACTCATGCCTACCTCAGAAGCATGAATGGTTCTGGTGGGCCTGTGATACTAGGACTGTGATGTATCCATAAATTTAATTTCAGTTTACTCAGTGGATGAGAGAGAAAAAAAAATTGGTTAGGTTTTTGTTTATTTTTCTGTCACTTTGTTTTCACCTGCTTTTCTGTGTTGCTACTTTGATAACATTTTAGAGAATTGGAAGGGACCTTAGAGATCTAAGTTCAACTCCCTCATTTAATAGATGAGATCAGTGAAGCATGGATGGGGCCTTAGATCATGCAACTACTTAGGGGCTAAGCTGTGACTAGAAACAGGATATCCAATTCAAATCTGACCTCAGTCACTTCCCAGCAGTATGACCCTGGACAAGTCACTTAACCCCCATTGCCTACCCCTTGCCACTCTTCTGCCTTGTAACCAATACATATTATTGATTCTAACATGGAAGGTAAGGGTTTTAGAAGAGAGAGAGAGAGAGAGAGAGAGAGAGAGAGAGAGAGAGAGAGAGAGAGAGAGAGAGAAGGAGAGAGAGAGAGAGAGAGAGAGAGAGAAAGAGAGAGA
>NC_058135.1:134475149-134484886 GCF_016433145.1 Gracilinanus agilis
GAGAGAGAGAAAGAGAGAGAGAGAGAGAGAGAGAAAGAGAGAGAGAGAGAGAGAGAGAGAGAGAGAGAGAGAGAGAGAGAGAGAACGGTTAAAAAAAAAAAAAGAAGAAGAAATGGGGTATCTAAGACTCCTGGTCCAGTGATCTTCCACCATGACCCAAGTTGCTTCTCATTCATAACAATGAATTTGTTATACCAATATCTATGGATCTATGGAAAGAACAGCAACAAAAACAGATCTCTTCATGTATCGCCTCCACTGTAATAATGCCTAAATCTGTCAGGCTGAGGAAAGGCATCTTCAGTTCAGGTGTTCTGGGGACACAGGACTGCACATACTACAAAACTTGATTCATGTGTTGTTTATGTTCACTGAACTGGTGGGTTGTTTTTTTGTTTTGTTTTTTGTCTCCTTTATAAGGGAAGATTCATAGAATGTTGGTCAGGGAACTATAGATATAGAAAGAAAGATTATATAAAAGTAAAAGATCCATAAAAATAAATGGATGGCACTTGGTATCATAGTTAAAATCCATATAACAAATTTGTTAAACAGGAAATGTCAAAATAAAAAAGATAAAAATGAATAAATAAACAGGAAATGAAAAATTAAAATAATACCTCGAAATGCTTTTTAGAGATGGCTAAGCATGCCGTGTGTTTGTCCTTTGAAAGCTGCTTTTGATACCTCTGGGGTCTGTTGGGAGTCCCTCCATCTGCCGGGGAATGTTGGAGGAGGGATGTCAGTGGCCTCCTGTGAGAATTCATTACTGACTTTCAGCAGCTGCCTAACTAGCCACGTCTGTATTATGGAGTTGGAGTTGAGTTTTTTGTTGTTTTTAATTGGTTCCAGAGAGGAATTAAAAATAGGGGTCAGGAACCTTCTAAACCTTAAGTATTACAAAGGAAACAAAATAATACTTAGGAATGTCAGTAATGGCATGGCCAGCTTAGTGCAGAGGAAAGAGGCAGAGAAGGAAAATGAAATGTGAAGACAAACCCAATTCCATTCCACAGGCATCTATTAAAGCACTTACTTTACGCCAAAACCTGTGCTAAGTGATCCAAAGGCAAGAACAAAATGAAGGCCCTGCCTTCAGGGAGTTTCTGTTGTACTCCAGGGAATAACCATGTGTGCCAAAAAGCAATTTGTAAGGGCACAAAAAGAGAAAAATAAAATTAAGTGAATAAAGGAGAGAAGGAAACTCGCCCATTTGTTGTCATTAGTATCTGTATTAGGAGGCTCAGTGGGGTGGTGGATAGAATGCTAAGCCTGGAGTCAGAGTTCAGGTGTGGCCTCAAACACTTACTCACTGTATGATTGTGCCTGGGCAAGTCATTTAGCCCTTCTTAATCTCAACTTCCTCATCTGTCCAATGGGCTCTCATAAGAGCATCTACCTCCCAGGTTGTTATGAGGATCAGATAAAATATTCATAAAGTACTTTGCAAATCTTTAAGTGGTTTGTCAATAGTAGTAGCAAGATGGAACTCTGCAATCAAGTCCTCTTATTAATTTATTATTATTGTTCCAGAAAAGCCTAACAAGGATTACTAGAATTAGAAGAAAATTCTGTAAAAGGAAAGAAAAACAAGTAGAGGAATGTACTTGGACAATTACCAGAAAGTGAAGGTTCAAAGTCTTGACTCAACACCACTGTTAATCAAACACTGAAAGATAAACTCTAGCGATTTCCTATTCAGATGTTCCTTTCAAACTTGAATACTGTGGTGGTAGCCTGAGTTACACTTTTTGAATTTATTTGGAAATGACTGTGAGTAAACCATGACTTTTGAATTTATTTTCCTTAAGGAAAATGAAACGCTATATTAGATATAGTTATAGGACAAATGCTTCTCTTGAGAAATCTTAAGAATCTGTCTTGCTGTAACTTTGTTTCATGTTTTCAATTTAATTTCACTAACATTTTTTTTAAATTTCAACATCTTTTTTTTCTTCAAACTTGGGTTTATAATTAATCTTCTCTGGTAATGTCCTAATAGTTATCATTTTAAGTATGCAGTAGGTTTATGTGCTATTATAATCAAATTACTTTGAAATTTAATTGCGATAATGAAATCTAAGTTATCCCTGGACAATCCCAAAGGACTTATGAAAAAGAATGCTATCCACATTGAGAGGAAGAACTGTGGGGGTAGAAATACAGAAGAAAAACATATGATTTAGTGCTTGTTTATATGAGTATAGGATGTGGGGTTTGGTTTTTTTTTTTAAGATTATTACAAAAATGAATGGAATTATGTTATCCATGCTACAATTTGGTCAATGTGCCTTTGATGCGTAACAGCCCATGCCAGGAATTTATTGCCCCTGGAATCAATCTGATTTTATGATGCCTGCATTTAACAAAAAAGTACGCCATCTTTTGCCCCTTTAGAAATAAAAAAAATCGCCCTTTAAAATTATGCCCATGTAAAAACAGATGACTGAGCTGCCGAAGGGGACCCGCTCGTTCTGACTCAGTGCTGCTCTCCCTGTGTCCACAAACCTCTCTGTCATCTTTAACTGTCTTGGGAGTGAAAAAATGACTACCTGTGATTTTAGGGGGGTTGATTTTCCCACTCAGAATTTGATTTAATGAGCTCTTGTAAGTTGTAGAGAGTGTGTTGGGAGAGTTTGGCAAAAAATGGTGACTTCGCCACTTTAGCTCCACTCTGCCGCCCATTCCTACTTTTAAGGAGCCCACGTTCTAATGAAGGAGACCAAAAGTTATTTCTATGAGTATTTGCGAAGTAAATATGAAGATCGTGAGTGCAAAGAAATAAATGCCATGTTTGAGGAAGAGCCTGAGGAGAGGCGTCCCAGAGAGGCCAGTGCTTGAGCGATTGAATTTTTTCCTCTCTTCCCTTCTGCCTTAGTATTAGGACAGAAGCGCAGCACCGGCTGGGCACTGGGGGGCCAGGAAAGGTCAGAAGCCAGAGCAAAAAGCCCTTCTGTGAGGGCAGAGAGGCATTCCATGAAGGGGAGCCAGACAAGGCTAGGGAGAAAAAGCTTTCTTTTCATGTTCCTTCCCTTCTCCGGGTCCTTCTTCTCCTTCTCTTACCGAGGCTGGACGTTCCTCCCAGGCCCTGTTCCATTCCTGATCATCAGGGGCCATTGGGCCTGCTCCGGTTCCAGCCTCCCCAGGCAGCCTGCTTTCCCTCCCCTCCTGCCCCGGGATTTCATGTGAGCGTATGATCAGTTCAACAGAACCCCAACGGAGCCTCCTCAGTAGCACTAATGGCCGCACCAGGCACCAGATAGTTTTCACTCAGCACATTAGTATGATTTGATTTGTTCTGGAAAACAATTTGAGACTATGAGAAAAGGGACTCGATTAGGAATGCCCCTTGACTTAGCATTACCGTGACTGGGCCCGAGTCTCAGGGACATAAAAGATAAACGGGGTACCGTATCTACCCAAGGAATGCCAACAAAACTTTTTGTTAGCCACGAAGTGCTCCGTGACTGAGGAATGACTGAACAGGTTGGGGCCTGCAAATAGAATTTAAGAAATGATGAAGAGAAGAATTCAAAGAAGGATGGGAAGATGTCTAAGAACTGATTCAGAGTAAAAGAGGCAGAACTAAGAAAACCCCGCACAGTCTACATAATAACGAGAGCAATATACAGGAAGACTAAAATCATGCCAAATGCTATGTGTGGTAAATGAACCATCTTGGCCAAAGAGGAGAGATGAGGAAATCCACCTCCCTCATTTCACTGTAAAAGTGGTAGGACAATGGGTAGAGAATTTTGCACAGGCTTTGTTTAATAGTTGCTGTCTTTAAAAAAAAGTTACAGGGGCAGCTGGGTAGCTCAGTGGAGTGAGAGTCAGGCCTAGAGACAGGAGGTCCTAGGTTCAAATATGGCCTCCGACACTTCCCAGCTGTGTGACCCTGGGCAAGTCACTTGACCCCCTTTGTCCACCCTTACCAATCTTCCACCTATGAGACAATACACCGAAGTACAAGGGTTTATAAAAAAAAAAAAAAAAAAAAAAAGTTACAAAGGAAAGGTTTGGGGAATGGGAGGGAAACAGTCATTCTGGGAATAACTTTGATGCTCAAATAAAAGACAACAATAAAATGGAAAGAGAGCAAATACAGGGAATTCAGAGGATCTTGGGAATATCTGTACCAATTGATGCAAAACAAAAAAAGGCAGTACCAAGAAAACAAGCAACCTTAACAATGTAAAAAAGAATTTTTTTAAATCAGTGTGTTAATCATCCAGTTCCAGAGGATGAATGATAAAGCTTATATTTTCTTCTTTTCATTAGAAAACGGAGGCTGTGGATGCAGAATGTTGTATATGCTTCCAAGTATAACAAACTTGCATCAATTATATCTAGTTGCTTCTGTTATGAGGAAGAGTTGTGTGAGCAGAGAAAGGGAACGGGATTATTGGAAGTAATAGTGATGTAAAAATATGAAACATTTAAAAAATGGTTTGTGAGAGTTTATGTTATGTTATGTTTTGTTAGTTTATGCAAATATGAACTAGCAGGGGCAGCTGGGTAGCTCAGTGGATTAAGAGTCAGGCCTAGAGATGGGAGATCCTGGGTTCAAATTCAACCTTAGACACTTCCCAGCTGTGTGACCCTGGGCAAGTCACTTGACCCCCTTTGCCCACCCTTACCACTCTTCTGCCTTGGAGCCAATACACAGAAGTTAAGGGTTTAAAAAAAATGAACTAGCACTTATTTGCTTTTTCCTTTTGTTTGGCAGACCTAGAATTCAGATGGCAAGACCTTATGAGTAGAGTCCCCAAACATTCTAGATTTGAGCCTCATTTCAGGAATAGATTATGATTGCTTTGAAGACATCTTAAATTGGACAAACTCAAGAAAGGTCATTTAAAATTCTGTCTAATGGGTATTTCTGACTTAACTCTGCAACAGTCACTGTAATTGATCTCATTAGTACAGTGAATAAAATAAAGGAAAATAGTCATTAGTTTTTATATAATACAACAATTTCCACATCCTTGAAAAAAGGAGAGCAGTAATAACATCTTTTATGAATTTTTAAATTAGTCTTTGCTTAACAGGAAGGGTGGAAAAAAGCTTGGAGTTACACTTAATATCTGAAATGTACATTATAATAATATCCACACTTAATATAATGGGAACAATTATCCTTAGATCAGGAGTAATTATCCCACAGTATTTTTTATATTAAATTCACTTTAACATTCAATGCAGTAGATGAAACACAAGTGCCAGCAAGTAGTGACCAGTCTAATTTAACCAAGTCTAGAAAGTGCTGGGGGTTAAGGTCCTAAGGCCTGGGGCCTGTTCCCCGAGACCTTGAAATCGAATTCTGAAGACAGACTATCAAGCCTGTGACTGGTACCACTGAAGGCCGTCTTCTCTCCCGGATTCTTCCCCACCCTGCCACTTTCTGGAAGTCCAGGAGAGACAAGTAATAAGGGTGAAAGCCAGTTTCCAGAAGAGGGATCACTCCAGTGGAAGGCCCTCTCTCTCCCACCTCCCACTCTCCACCCATTTGCCCCTAGCCATCAGAGACTGGTCAAACATTTCCTGGGACATCCAAGCCAGGAGCAGGGCCTCCACAAGGAACCAGAGCCTGTGTCCAAGGCCCTAAGAGGAGCCCCAGGCACGCAAGTCAGGGGTTCCCTCCTGTAAGAGGGAAAAGGGTTTTTTGGTCTTATATAGTAAAAGGTGGTTGTCAGGGGAAATTTCCCCAATTAAGGAATAACCTCAAGTCAAAATTGACTTTTATGGGAATTTATTTACAATTGAGAAGAGGTAGAAGAAATAAGGAAATAGGAATCTAACATAGTAGGTAAATCTAATTAACCCTCAGCAGAGAGTCAGAGGGCCAGAGCCCTGGAGGTGAATGAAGCAAAGCTTCATTTATAGAGTCTCTATTAAAGGGAAGTTCAGGAAGATTCAGTCTTTAAACTGACCACGTGGAATTCCAAAGAAGATATTGAGCGCAGTCTCACCAAGGTCTCAGTGTCCCAGCCAGCACTCCTCCACAAATCAGGAAAGCTAGAAGACTCAGCCAGAAGACTTCCTTCTCCAAAAGACCTCCTTCTCCAGAAGCCTTCACCAGCCTTTCACCAGCCTCTCTTTCACCAGACTGCCTTCATGGCTTTTATAGTGGTTTCCTGTCCCTGCCCCTTTTCACAGGGGCCAATCACAGCTTCCAAATTGTCTAGCCCTGCCCAGGGGGCAGTGTTTGTGGGAACTAGTTTTCACCATCTGGAGGTGTGAATGCTCATCAAAAAGGTTCACTCTTTCTGAGGGTGTGAACAAGTTTCTGACTGTTTGAGTTAGAAAAAAGAGTGGAGCTCTCCATGTATCTTGTTGGCTTCTCACCTAGCACTAAGTAGGGTGTGAATTCACTAAGTGGTTTTCAAGCTTGTGTGGTTTCAAAGTTATTGCCAACCAAAGTGTTAACTCCAACTAGGCAAAGAGAACAAAGGATTCCCTTTTCACAAGTGTGAACTCAAAGATAACCAAGAATTCCCTTTTACACTCCTCAACCCCTACTGTGCTAGGTGGATGGTTCTGGCTAAGGAGCTGCAATGAGAGTGTCCTCAGAGTTCTCTTGGGTGCCAGGGCGCCACTTCAAACCCTTGCACAGCGTGATCTGTGATGGATCGCCTGCGCCTGAATGCGGCATCCCTGCCCTTGCGTGGGGGCGACCTCTAAATATTGGGCAAGGACTCTTTTTAAAAAGACATAAGTCAAACCTGACCCTAAGAAGAGAGAAAAGAAAATATGGGTAGAATTGGGGGAGGGAGATGTTGGTGTGGATGATGAGGGGGGAAGGAAGGTTCCATTGATAATCAAATATTGCCTTTAAATAACAGAAGGTTTTTTTTGAGGTATTAATTGGTTTTACTAAATTTTTTTCTTCACCCTTAAAAATCACATTCTAATTGCCTGCCCTTTTATCCAGCCTTACCATTGCTGGGTTTATACCCCAAAGAGATCATAGGGAAAAATATATGTACAAAAATATTCATAGCCATGCTCTTTGTGGTGACAAAAAATTGGAAAATGAGGGGGTGTCCCTCAACTGGGGAATGGCTGAACAAATTGTGGTATCTGTTGGGGATGGAATACTATTGTGCTGAAAGGAATAATAAACTGGAGAAGTTCCAGGTGAACTGGAGAGACCTCCAGGAACTGATGCAGAGTGAAAGGAGCAGAGCCAGAAGAACATTGTACACAGAGACTGATGTACTGTGGTAAAATCGAATGTAATGGACTTCTGTACTAGCAGCAGTGCAATGACCCAGGACAATTCTGAGGGACTTATGGAAAAGAATTCTACCCACATTCAGAGGAAGAACTACAGGAGTGGAAACACAGAAGAAAAACAACTGCTTGAACACATGGGTTGATGCAAACGTGATTTGGGAAGTAAACTCTAAATGACCACCCTAGTACAACTATCAATTATATGGAAATAGGTCTTCATTGATGACACTGGAAGAATCCAATGGAAATGCGCATCGGCTGGGGGAGAGAGGGGAGGAAGAACATGAATCATGTAATTATGAAAAAAATTTTTCTAAAAAAATAAAATTTAAAAAAAAAAGAAAGAAAAAATCACATTCTAAGGAGGACTCTAAGAAAAGGGAAGGGATTCCAAGTGAAATGTAAATATGATATCCATTTAAAATCTATTTTTAAAGGGGGCAGCTAGGTAGCTCAGTGGATTGAGAGTCAGACCTAGAGACAGGAGGTCCTAGGTTCTAATCTGGCCTCAGACACTTCCCAGCTGTGTGACCCTGGGCAAGTCACTTGACCCCTGTTGCCCACCCTTACCACTTTTCAACCTAGAAGCCAATACACAGAAGTTAAGGGTTAAAAAAACAACAATAAAATAAAATCTATTTTTAAAGCAAAAAAAGTATCAACAGTCCCCAGTTCCCTTTAGTCTTCACACTAAAGGGAAAAAAAAATCTACCCAAGAAGACTAAGAAACAGGAATCCCACCTTGGCTTGGAGGGTAAAGAAAAAAGGTTCACTGGTAAAACAGGGCAAGAAAGAATTTGCATCCAGCCCATATTCTTTTTCTTCTAATGAATTATTTTGGATTACAAAATAAATCTAACCTCTTTGTTATATCAACATTAGCCTACTTGCTGTGCCTCACCTGTGATTCTCCTATGCTGTTTCTTTGCGTTGCTGGCCCTGATATCTGCATGCTGGAACTCCTGACTGCTACCTCTTAGTTTCTCTGACTTCCTTCAAGACTCAGCTCAAATCCCTCCTTTGCCTTTCTCTCTGAAATCAACACTGTGTGTTGGTTCCAAGGCAGAAGAGTGGTAAGGACTAGGCAGTGGGGGTTAAGTGACTTGTCCAAGGTCACAGCTAAGAAGTGTCTGAAGACAAAGTTTAATCCAAGACCTGGACCTGGCTCAAAAACCTAGCTGCCTCCAACGCCAATGACTTAATTTTTTTTTTCTATTTCTCATCTTTTCCTTGTCCCTCAAAAAAAATTCTCTTCTGGCAAATATTAATAGTACAAAAGATTCCATACTTGGCCACATCCAAGAATATGTCTCATTATCTATTATCTCTTCATGCCATTAATTCTTTTAAAAAATAATAATTTATTGGCCTTTTAAAAAAATCACTTTTCCCATTATCTCTCCTCATATAACAAATAGTATTTTCATAAAGACAATAAAAAAGAAAAAGAATATCAGTACATTTAAAAGGTCTGAAAACTTGTGCCATGTGCAGCATTTGTGTAACTTCCACCTCTGCATAAGATCGGGTAGGTTTTCTTTCATCTCTTCTTTGGGGTGTTTGCTTTCATTTTTTGGTAGTTCTTATAACTTCTATGTGACATTTACAAAACAATATGGTGAAAACACGGATAATTATAACATTTAGCTACTATGAGGCAAAAGCAGGAATAATTATCAGCATAGCATTTACTGAGAAGGCAAACGCAGAAATCTTCCACCACAGATCTCAGTCACCTTCTCCCACCAATGTGCGCAGTATGGGATCCGCAGTATGGGATGGAGGGTTAGAGAGCGGGCACACACACAAAGCAGATGAGGTTAGGAGGCCCCTGCACCCGGAGCAACTCTCAGGTTTGTGTGTGTGTCCCTCTCTGTCTTTCTCTCTCCTTCTCTGTCTGTCTGTCTCCACCCACCCTCCAGTCAAACTCTTTCCTTCTGCCTTACTATGAATTTTAAGACAGAAGAGCAGTAACAGCTAGGCAATAGAGGTTAAGTGACCTGGCCAGGCTAAGGCAGCTAGGAACTCTCTGAGGCAAGATTTGAACCTAGGACTTCCTGTCTCTAGGCCTGGCATTCTATTTGCGGTGCCACCCAGCTGCCCCTGTCCCTGGTCTCCTTAGAGAATAGTCTGTACCCTATGTCACCCAATGTCTGTGTCCACATTTCTAATCAACATATACTAATCAAATCTGGCCTCGGACCCTTCCTAGCAGCGTGACCCTGGGCAAGTCACTTAACCCCAGTTGCCTAAGCCTCATTGCTCTTCTGCCTTAGAACCAATACTTTGTATCGATTCTAAGGCAGAAGGTAAGGGCTTGAAATAAATGAATGAGTAAACCAATAAATGAAAACCTAGACTCATCCAGTATTTTGTGAACACTCCAAATTCCATGCTAAGCATTGCATGAGATTTAACGATGAAGTTACAGGCGAACGTCGGGGGACAACCAGCCCCGGGATGCGGCCCGTGACTGTTTTTCATTAGCATGTGTGGTT
>NC_058135.1:134487881-134496974 GCF_016433145.1 Gracilinanus agilis
CGGGCTCGGGAAAGACGCGGAGTCTGACCCTGTGTGACTGGCTGATGCTGTGTGTTTCAGGCGGTGGCCGCCGTGGACCTGGCCCTCCCTCCGGCCGGGCTGGAGCACGAGTACCACGCCCTCCTGACCCGGGACGCCGTGCGCTTCCTAGCCGAGTTGGTCTCCACTTTCGATCGGGACGTGGATAAGGTGGTTTGGCCCGGGTTTAAAGTGGCTTTGATGGGTTGTGAGTTGAAAATAGCGATGGGAGAGCCTGCCCCGCCGCGGCGCTCTGGTCTTGTTGGCACGAGGAACGAGCTGCGTTTTAAGGATGAGCTTGGCAGCCGCCGTGCGTTCCACGGAGCCAGAGCCCGCTCCACAGCCCCACGGCAGACCCCGGTTCCCAGCCAACAAATGACTCAGGAGTGTAGGAAGGCTTGCGTGTCTGGTGTAAGCATTTAAGAACGCGCAGCGTGGGGCCCTGAACGCTTTTCTCAGACACAGAATCCAGCCCCGGCCAGCCCCTGAGGTGTTAAACGGGCAGATGTTTGCCTAAGCCCGCGTCTTGTGTAAAGTCCGCAGAAGCCCCGGGTTCTCTGTTGACAGGGAGGTCATTCGAGGGCTGCTCTTCCAAAATGGCATTTGGCTGATTGCATCGACCCCCTCCAAATATTGCAAAACTCCTCAGGGAAGGATCCAGCGAGATGGAAAAACAAAACACATTAAAAAATGTGCATTGCCCACACTGTGCTATTAAACTGGACAGACCGCACTCATCCCATTAGGCTGGGGAGAGGCATCTCTTGTCCAGGTGCTACAGATGGGCAGCGAAGGAGGCCCAGATCGGAGGGGATCAGGAGGGCCTGTTTCATTTTGGGAATCACAGTGTCTTTAGTGATCCATATTTGATGTCAGTCTTTGTGGGAAACTTAAGGGCAGTTTCAAAAAGATGTCCTTATCATGTCCTGGGGATCTTTATAATTTTATATGATTTTATAACAATCTCTGATAAGAAATTGCTAACATGACTTTGAAGATTAAAATACTGAACGTTGCCCTTTGCGTCTCAGCTTCTTCACCTAGAAAATAAGGAGATGAGACTAGATAACTTACCTTCCACTTCTGAATCAATGAGCCTAACTATTTCTTAATTTAACTTTTTTATCAGTTAGCAAAGTCTTGTTTAGGCATTTGAAACGTATCTTCCTAGATTTTAGAAAAATGGTTTGTAGAAATCAGTTTTGTCTACATATTTTTTTTTCATTTTCAAAGGGATTTCTATAAGTTTAGATTTGATGTAGAAAAAGGGGATAGTTTAAATTTATGTATCCTTAATTCAATGTTAAAACTTTTTCCAAATAAGTTTAATAAGCACATTAATATCAAAGTGGCAGATAATTTTTTCAAAACTATATCCCTTTGGGGGGCAGCTGGGTAGCTCAGTGGATTGAGAGTCAGGCCTAGAGACAGGAGGTCCTAGGTTCAAATCTGGACTCAGCCACTTCTCAGCTGTGTGACCCTGGGCAAGTCATTTGACCCCCATTGCCTACCCTTACCACTCTTCTGCCTTGGAGCAGTATTGACTCCAAGACAGAAGGTAAGGGTTTAAAAAAACAACAATAACAACAACAACAAAAACTAATTCCCTTTGTAGGAAGGAAGAAGGAAAGGTTTATTTCTTTCATTTTTTCTGATATCAGGAAAATTGGCAATGAGAAATATACAAAAAATAACACTAAAGCAGCCATTTAAAAACTGTTTTTTTTTTTGCATGCCACATAGTTCCTTCCTTCCAAATAATTTTTTGAAGTCCAAATTCTATCTCTTAGAGCAAAGGAAGAGCCAGTCTCTCCACCACCACCCTTTTTTTTTCTCATTGCCTTTGGATGAAGATCTGGGCCGAGGTTGGTGGGGTGGGCAGAAGAGGGAGGAATAGATCAAGATGGAATTTTCAGGATAAAAGCTACAGTTTGAGATTCACTGACTACCCTCTACTGAAATTTAAGAACTAGTCCAGTTAGAACTGTGACCTGAGGTAAGTATTTATGAATGGAATGCTTTTTTCCTCTACTTCTCTTAGTTTAAAAAAACCAAATGCTAGTACAAGTAACATTTAAAAGTCTCTGAAAATTACTAAAAAGATATTTCTGTTGGACAGATCCTGCAACAGCGAATTGCTCGGAAAGTTCAGTTGGACCTAACCAATGGCCTTCCAGACTTCTCCCCTCATACCTCTCACATTCGCCAGGATAAAACCTGGAAAGTGTTGCCCGTTCCTAGGAGACTGCAAAACCGGCAGGTGGACATTGGCGACACGGCCCCCTGCCAAACGGAGCGATTCCTCAGGGCCTTGGGCTCCCCGGCTCAGGGCATCCAGGTACAGCGGGAGCCTGTGGGAGCATCGCCTTCTGGATATAGGCAGAGCTTACGTGTATTCCCCATCAGATATTCTCACTGTCCTCTAGGTAGTAGGAAATTTCTGACGGGAATCACAGGAATATGTTTTAGAACAGTTGAGTATAGGTTTGTTAAAAATCTGAATAAATGACAAATATTTGGTCCGGAGTGTCTCCGTTGACCTTGTTGGCTAGAACTATGGCAGGTATGGAGCCTTCTCCTCATCCACTTTGTTCTTTTAACTAGAGAGAGGTCTTGTTTATGGCTGGAGATCCCCTCACCCTCAGTGATGACAGCGGAGGCTTCTCGGCTTGTTATGGGATTGCTCTATCGAGAGCATCACTTTTTTACTATTTAAAATGATACGGTCCTTTGAGGAAACTGATTCACCAGGGAGGGAGGGTTCAGCTCTATAGCCTACCACAAATGAATATGGCAACATAAATCTGTATCTGATGAGTTGGTTAGAATGAATCCGTTTTCCAGTTGCTGATTACTCCTGATTGAACAGATAAATTCCAGGACCTGAACTCACAAAGATGATCGGGCTCCTGAACGGGTGATGGTTCCACCAAAGGATAGCCATATCTTAAGACCTGACTTGAGTCAACAAGCATATTCACAGTGGCAATAATAATAATAAAGATAATATTAGCTAACATATATATATATAGTGCTTACTATGTGCCAGACACTGTGCTAAGAACTTTATAATTTTTATCTCATTTGATGACTGCCCTGGGAGGTAGGTGCTATGAGTTTCCCTGTCTTTACAGTTGAGGAAACTAAGGCAAAAAGTGGTTAAATAACTAGTCACCCAGAGTCTCACAGCTAGTGTCTGAAGCAGAATTTGAATTTATGTCTTCTTGATTCCAGTCTCAGAATTCTATCCACTGTATCACCCAGCTGTTATTTTTCTATAAACCATGGGGAAATAATTGTTTTTTTTAACCATCAGGTTGATTTTGATGATGGCAATTGTCCAACTTTCTTTAATCAAATTAAAGGCATCTATAACATCTTCCAAGCAGTTCACCATAAATTTCCAGGTGAGATCAAACTTAGTAATTACATTTTAGGCATGTACTCTAGGCCAAACACTGGCAAAGGATTGTAGAAAAGTCCAAAAAAAAAACCAAAAAAACAAACCACACACACACACACACACACACACACACACACACACACACACACACAAAACAGACTACGTGGTCTCTGTCCTTAAATAAGATTTGCCCATCTGAAAAGTGAAATAATTCAAGAGTTAAGAATTAACCAAACAGCTGGCATAAGCACCATATGATCAAAGGAAGTATGCCTTGGGTCTATAGGCATGAAAAGCCACTGCTCTGGGTGTTAGAGCGATCAAGAAAGTTTCGGTTGAAGTGGGACTTGAAATACAGAGGAGGAGGATTTGAGTAGGATGGGTGGAGACGGGACAGACACTTCACACAGGGGGAATGAGGAAACTTAGAGTGGTGATAGATATGATCACAGGGTTAGGGGCTCCGTAAGTAGACCCAGCCTGGCTGAACTTTATCCAGCACTAGGATATAAAGTCAAGAGGGCAGACATGAGGCCTTCTGGGACAACAACTAAAGCATTCAAATAGGTAGTTATCAAGATTTGGGGCTCTAGTACTCCCTGCTCTATTTCTGGATATATCTACGATAATTCGCCTTATTTTGGATTGCTTTTTTTTCCCCATTTTAGGAGTTCCACCTATAAACAAAGCACCCGTTCTAATGCTTAGACCAAGAGCCTGGAACATGGTGGAGCACAATATGATGGTAGCAATACTTTTGTTGCACAATTGTAATGATGTGTTTTGTGTAAGGCAAATAAGGCATTTTAATTTATTCATTGGAAGTACCTTTGACATCTTAGACCTGTTCCCACATAGACCATTATTATATTAAAAGGCTGGTAAGGGGACCTCTTATGACTTGCCTGCTTCTCAGAATTGGGATTCTTGCTTTTTTTTGTAGGTGAATGGAAAGCAGGTTCCTGGAACTCTGTTTGATTATGGTCTGCTGATGTTTCACTTTGGGAAGATCTTGTATGAGAATGAAAGTGGACCCTTCTTTTATCTTTCAAAGGTAATCTTTACCACATAAATGGCTCCTCTTAACCACTCAATCAAAGTAACCCAGAAATTCTCAAGGAGAGGCATTGGAAAGGAACTGGAATACTTTTTTATTTTTTCAGACTCTTACGTCTGAGAATCTTTAGTTAGTATCCGTTCCAAGGCAGAAGAGCAGTAAAGGCTGGACACCTGGGGTGAGGTGACTTGCCCAGGGTCACGCCGCTAGGAAGTGTCTGAGGCCAGATTGGAAGCCAGGCCCCCCTGACTCGGAGCCTCCTGCTCTCTCCACTGAGCCTCCCCACGGCCCCTAGCTTTCACAGATCTTATTAGAATGTGTGAAAAAGATTTAGTCTGCAATCCAAGAAGACACGAGCCTACACAGAGGGCAAGCCCAGAGCCCCTGTTCCCTGCTCTGCGTGCTCTGCCTAGGGCGCCTCCCCGTGGGGCCCCAAGGCAGCCCGCCAACCCCTCCTGGTGAAGCCAGCCGGATGCTGCGCTCATTGCTAGTAACAGACCCACGAGAAAGAGCGCCCAGTCTCGGCACGCATCACGCGAGTGCCTGCCGTCTGCCGTGCCTGGCCTCCCCTCCTCCGGGAGCTGCCGCGTGGGCCTCCTCCTGATGGCGCCCTCTCCTTCTCTCCCTCGCCCGGGCTCTGGTCTGGGGCAGAGGCACAACGGAGAGAGGGAGAGGGAGAGGAGTAGGATGGCCTTCAGGAAACCAGAAGGCCTGGAAGCATGGCAGTGAGGAGGCCGGTTAGACCGGAGAAAGCTCTGGAGCTCCCTATGAGTCAGCGATGGGGTGTGGCAGCTCTAGAAAGGGTAGATGATCTTGTGCTGTGTGGTGGGGGGAGGAGGGGGGAGCTCCCAGGAAGAAGGACGTGCCCCGCCCTGCCACAGCACGCCTGAAATACGGGCTTCCGCTCTGGGCAGCACCGGCTAAGAAGGCCCCTGATTCAGCTAGAGAATATCCAGATGGGGAAAGGGCCGGCGCAGATGGCATGGGACGGTCATGGTGATCCTAAGCACAGGTGCCAAAGATGGCACGCAGAGCACTGTCTGTGGGCTCGTGGCCACCCCCACCCCATTCCCCAGTTGGTTATGAAAAGGCTGAGGGACTAGGATGGAGCTGCTCCCCTCCCCCTCTCCATCGGGCCTGACAACATTTTTTCACATCACCTACCCCTCTGCCTATACGTCCAATGGGAGTGCTTTCTCTCTCCCCTCTGTGGGGTAAAGGAGGTGGGGCACAGCCAGCACTCAGGGGGGGAGGGGCGTGGTTCTCCATCTCTGAAAGGTTCACCATCACTGTCATAGGAGAGCAGGGGAAGGAACAGAATATTTACTGCTGGGGGGGGGGGGGGATGGACAACAGAATTGGCTTTTACCTCTTGGGTGGGCTGTCATGTGGAAGAGGGACTCCGAGTGGCACAGGAGTGTAGCAAAGAAGCCCATTTAGACTTCATGTGAATAGAAATTTGCTAACAATTAAACTGACCTAAAGAGAAAATAGGTATCTCCCTGTTGGGGTGTTCAAGCCCAGGCCAGTTGCTCACCAGTCAGTTATAATAAAAGAATCCCTTTCAGGAATGGGCTGGACTAGATGCTCAGCTTATAAGAACCCAAGGAGATAGCAGCATCCAAAACAAAAACAGGGATGTTTGAGGGACCTGTCAGGTTAGGAAGGAAGATAAGTTTTTCTTAGAATTGTTGAGCTTGAGATTGTTATGGGCCATCCAAAGATCTACCACAGGCAATTGGCAGCCTAGGAGACAGATCAGGTTCCCTCTGTTTACCTGGGAGTCTTCCTGCAGAAAGGCCTAGGGAACTGACAAGATCAGCAAGAAGGAGGTGCAGAGAGAGAATCAGGCCCAGAATGGGGTCTTTCAGTGTTTTAACGATGTTAGAATTCATGACATCACAAAGTAAATACCCACAAAATATAACAACAGCATTGTAAAGGGTGATAATTTTGAAGTGTCCCCCATTGCATGTTGCCTCTACCATGGAGAGTACTTTTGCACCCTAGGCAAGCACCTACCTTGCCTAACTTTAAGCCCAGTTCTGTTAGAAGGAAATCAAGCAGCAAGATATATATTAACTAATAATTATTGTTATATAACATTAGTAATTATTAATACAGTGATCCCTCACCTATCACGGGAGTTACTTTCCAGAAACCCCTGTGATAGGTGAAAATCCGAAGTAGTGGGATTATATTAATTTTATTATTTATATATCTATTTTAAGGTTTTATAAACTCTTCTCACCCTCCTATAAACTTTTCCACACTCTTATTAACCCACAGTCACCCAGGATACAGAACAAAGCATTGTGGTTGGTTGCCTTTCATTCCATCAGCCAATAGTGTGTGGTGATAAGTGTAACTCCCCGATACAGAATTATATATATATATATGTATATATATATATATATATTTAAAAACCCATGATGCAGTGAAATTGTGATAAGCGAGCCGTGATATAGCAAAGAACAATTGCATATCATATGTAGCATTATTAATTATCAATTCATACTAATACGTATATAACAATAATAATTATTACTATATCACATAGAACATTAATAACCATTCAATCATATTAATACTTATATAACAATAATTATTGTGTAACTCATAACATTAATAATTATTAATATATGCAAATACTTCCATAACATTGATAATTATTAATATATTACATATAACAACAATTATTAATGACTATGGATCAGTGATTTTATCAGTACAAGGAACTCTGGATGTGAGACCTCCCTCCAGTAAAGCATTTTATAACATTTATGACTAAGTACATATGTAGTACAGAGTTTCTTGAGGCACACAGAGGTTACATGACTTGCCTACAGTGACTTGTCCACTCTCAGAAGGATGATTTCAACCCAGAATGAAGCATTCTATCCCCTGTGCCATACTGCCTCTAATATTATCAGTTTCATCTTATTCAGAAAATAATTTAAAAAGAAAAAATTGAAGCAGAAAGATAGTGTCTGTGCAATGATGGATTGGAACAATAAAATCAGACGGTATGGTTTACTTGGTTTGTTTACAACTGAGCTAGATAGTAGGAAGTCCTGTGGTTTATACAGTGTTAGGATGGTTTTTGTTAAAGAAGGATGATCTAGTGCAACGGTCAGCAACCTTTTTGGCTGTGAGAGCCATAAATGCCTACAGAAGGAGGAAGATGGAGGCAGAAGGTGCTGGAATATGAGGCCCCGGGGGCTGAAGGGCCCCCTAGGTCACATCCTGGGGCTCTGCCCGGACTGGCCAGTCGGGAGGTGGAGCCAGATATGGCTCAAGAGCCATAGGTTGCTGACCCCTGGTCTAGTGGATAATAATAAATAGTCTATAAACATTTATTAAGCACCTACTCTGTGCCAGGCGCTGTGCTAAGCCTTGGGGATAATTTAAAAAAAAATTAAAAATAAAAAGCCTTCTTGATCCTCAGGGAGCAAATCTAATTGGGGAAGACAACAAAAAGATGCTGAAACCAGGGTGGGAGGGTGGCAGGGGTACACCTGACCTTGGGGCCTAGAGGAGAGGTCACTAGCATTCATGTGAGTGAGTCATGAGAACATGTAAGCTGAGGTTTCTCATTAAATGGAAGTTTGGGAGTCCATAGCCCCACTCTTCAATGAGAGAGGCAGAAGGTAGTGATGAGGTTGAATATCAGGCTCTCCCAGGATGATGAGGTTATCCTAATAATAAGTTTACTGGGGCATGATAGAGAAGTCATTCAGAGAAGTCCCAAGGCAGCTCAGCCAGGTGAGAGATGAATACAGGATTAAAAGCCAAGGGACCTAGATTTCACTCTTAGTTCTTTTTTTAATTGTTAATATTTATTTTTCAGTTATATATAGGAATTGGGTTTTTTTAACATTTATAAATATTCATTTTTAACATGGTTACATGATTCATGCTCCTCCTTTCCCCTTCACCCCCCCACCCCCCGCACTCCCCCCACCCATGGCCAATGCTCATTTCCACTAGTTTTGTCATGTGTCCTTGATCAAGACCAATTTCCAAATTCTTGGTAGTTGCATTGGTGTGGTAGTTTCAAGTCCACATCCCCAATCATGTCCACCCCGACCCATGCATTCAAGCAGTTGTTTTTCTTATATGTTTCCTCTCCTGCAGTCCTTCCTCTGAATGTGGGTAGCATTCTTTACCATAAATCCCTCAGAATTGTCCTGGGTCATTGTATTGCTGCTGGTACAGAGGTCAATTACATTCGATTTTACCACAGTATATCAGTCTCTGTGTACAATGTTCTTCTGGCTCTGCTCCTTTCGCTCTGCATCTGTTCCCAGAGGTCTCTCCTGTTCGCCTAGAACTCCTCCAGTTTATTATTCCTTTTAGCACAATAGTATTCCATCACCCGCATATACCACAGTTTGTTCAGCCATTCCCCAATTGAAGGACATACCCTCCTTTTCCAATTTGTTGCCACCACAAAAAGCGCAGCTATAAATATTTTTGTGCAAGTCTGTTTATCTATGATCTCTTTGGGGTACAAACCCAGCAATGGTATGGCTGGATCAAAGGGCAGGCATTCTTTTATAGCCCTTTGAGCATGATTCCAAATTGCCAGCCAGAATGGCTGGATCAGTTCACA
>NC_058135.1:134497063-134497437 GCF_016433145.1 Gracilinanus agilis
TTATTCCTTTTAGCACAATAGTATTCCATCACCAGCATATACCACAGTTTGTTCAGCCATTCCCCAATTGAAGGACATACCCTCCTTTTCCAATTTGTTGCCACCACAAAAAGCGCAGCTATAAATATTTTTGTGCAAGTCTGTTTATCTATGATCTCTTTGGGGTACAAACCCAGCAATGGTATGGCTGGATCAAAGGGCAGGCATTCTTTTATAGCCCTTTGAGCATGATTCCAAATTGCCAGCCAGAATGGCTGGATCAGTTCACAGCTCCACCAGCAATGCATTAATGTCCCAATTTTGCCACATCCCCTCCAATATTCATTACTCTCCCCTTCTTTCATTTTAGCCAATTTGCTAGGTGTGAGGTGATA
>NC_058135.1:134500432-134606704 GCF_016433145.1 Gracilinanus agilis
GCTTAATTTCCCCTTCATTAGAGGTGAGGTCTCCCTTTTCATCTTTAGATGCTATCAATTTGGTTTTCTTCTTTCCTTTTTTTTATTAGATTGACCAGTACTTTGTCTATTTTATCTGTTTTTTCAAAGTACCAGCTTCTAGTCTTATTTATTAATTCAATAGTTCTTTTACTTTCGATTTTATTAATTTCTCCCTTGGTTTTTAGTATTTCTAATTTAGTTTTCATCTGGGGATTTTTAATTTGCTTGCTTTCTAATCTTTTGAGTTGCATGCCCAATTCATTGATCTCTGCCCTCCTTAATTTGTTAATATATGCACTCAAGGATATAAATTTCCCCCTGAGTACTGCCTTGGCTGCATCCCACAGAGTTTGGTAGGATGTCTCATCATTGTCATTTTCTTCAATGAAATTGTTGATTGTTTCTATGATTCCTTCTTTGACAAATTGGTTTTGAAGAATCATATTATTTAATTTCCAATTAGTTTTTGATTTTCCTGTTCAGGTACCCTTACTAATTATTATTTTTATTGCATTATGATCTGAGGTTACATTTATTATTTCTGCTCTTTTGCATTTGTTTGCAATGATTCTATGCCCTATAACATGGTCAATCTTTGTGAATGTGCCATGTGCAGCTTAGAAGAAGGTGTATTCCTTTTTGTCCCTATTTATTTTTCTCCACATATCAATTAAATCTAATTTTTTTAGGACTTCATTCATGTCTCTTACCTCTTTCTTTCTTATTTTTTGGTTTGATTTATCTAGATCTGAAAGAGGAATATTTAGATCTCCCACTCCTTCTTGAGCTCTGCCAGTTTCTCCTTTATGAATCTGGTTGCTATGCCATTTGGTGCACACATATTGAGCAATGTTATTTCCTCATTGTCTATACTGCCCTTAATCAGGATGTAATGACCTTCCCTGTCATTTTTAATCATATCTACTTTTACTTTGGCTTTGTCAGAAATCATAATTGCCACTCCTGCCTTCTTTTTCTCATTTGAGGCCCAAAGGATTTTGCTCAAGCCCTTTACCTTAAACATGTGTATGTCCACCCGCCTCATATGTGTTTCTTGTAGACAACATATGGTAGGATTTTGGTTTCTAATCCACTCTGCTATTTGCTTCCTTTTTATGCGTGAGTTCATCCCATTCACATTCAGAGTTATAATTATCAGTTGTGTATTCGCCAACATTTTGGTATCCTCTCCTAGTTCTACCCCTTCTTCTTAAACTATTTCCTTTTAAACCAGTGGTTTGCTTTATGCCAGTAACTCTTGTCCCCTCCCTTGATTTACTTCTCTTTCTACCCCCTCCCTTATTATTCCCCTCTTTTTATTTTTAAGGCCTAATGAATTCCCTCTCCCTTCTTCTCCCCTCCCTTTTTTGACCTCCCCACTCCCCTGCTCCCCTTGGTTTATCCCTTCTGACTTTCTCAGTAGGGTTAGATAGAGTTTTAAATCCCAATGGATATAGCTACTCTTCCCTCTCAGGGTTAATTACACTGAGGGTAAGGTTTAAATATTACCTCTTAATGCTCTCTTCCTCTCCTTCTTATAATAGTATTCATCCCTTCCCCTTCCCATGCCCTCTTTGTGTGTAATAGAATTCCTATTTTTCTTATTCATTCAAGTTTCTCTTGGTGTCCTCTACTATTCACCTCCCTCTTTTCCACCCCTATATCATCTTAGACCATTTAGTGTTCCAACCTCTCCCTATGAATAATTCTTCTAATTACTATAATAGTGAATACTATAATAGTGAATAGAGTTCCTTACAGAGAATTATATATAACATTTCTCCACATAGGAATACAAATAATTAGATTATATTGAAGCCCTTAAAGAGGCAAATTTAAAAAATACTAGTTTTCTTTCTTTCCCCTCTGTTTCTTATTTACCGTTTCACGTTTCTCTTGTTTTTTGTGGTTGGATATTGAACTTTCCATTTAGTCCTGGTCTTTTCTGTGCAAATACTTGGAAATTTTCTATCTTGTTGAATGCCCAAACTTTCCCCTGGAAGTATTTAGTCAGTTTTGATGGGTAGGTGATCCTTGGTTGTACACCCAGTTCTCTTGCCTTTCTGAATATCATATTCCAAGCCTTGTGGTCTTGTAGTGTGGAGGCTGCTAGATCCTGTGTGATCCTGATTGGTGCTCCTTGATATCTGAATTGTCTCTTTCTGGCTTCTTGTAAAATTTTTTCTTTTACTTGGAAGCTCTTTAATTTGGTTATTATATTCCTGGGGGTTGTCTTTTCAGGGTCTAGTGTAGAGGGTGATCTATGGATCCTTTCAATGTCTGTATTGCCCTCTTCTTGTAGAACTTCAGGGTAATTTTGCTGAATAATTTCTTTTAGTATGGAGTCCAAATTTCTATTAACTTCTGCTTTTTCAGGAAGACCAGTGATTCTCAAATTGTCTCTTCTAGACGTGTTTTCTTGATCTGTCAATTTATCATTGAGATATTTCATGTTTCCTTCTATTTTATCAGTCTTTTGACTTTGTTTTATTTGTTCTTGCTGTCTTGAGAGATCATTAGCTTGTAATTGCTCAATTCTGGCCTTTAGGGACTGGTTTTCAGCTATAATCTTTTGGTTTTCCTTTTCAATCTGGTAATTTCTGGTCTTCAATTTACTTGCCTCACTTTCCAATTGTGAAATTCTGCCTTTCAAACGGTTATTTTCTTGCCAGATTTTGGTTTCCAATTTGCTTACCATTTCGTTTGATTTTGGGGCATCTTTCTCCAATTGGGAGTTTCTGTCTTCTCTGTTAATTTCCTTTTGAGCTATTTCCCACTTCTCTCACCAAATCTCTTCCATCTTTCTCCTCATCTCAGATTTGAACACTTCAATAGCTTGTGGCCAGTTTTCATTATTTTGGGAAGGTTTGGATATGATTACTTGTTTGTTCTCCTCTGCTGTTTGCTCTATTGTCTGGATTTATGTGTGTAAAAGTTGTCAAGTGTTACTGATTTCTTCTTGATGATCTTTCTCTTTTGGGGTTCTTGTCTCTGGCTTGCCATTGTTAGCCCTGTGCCCTCTCAGGTTTATCCTCACACTCAGGGTCTGTCTGTGCTCTTTATGCTCCTAAGGTCTCAGGTCTAGTTGTTCTCAGGGTCAAGCCTCCTGGTGGTCCCCTTGCTTGTTCCTCTGCCCGAAGCTCCTTTAACAGTCTCAGGGCGCTGATTCCACAGTCCTGCACTGCCTGCACCAGGTCCCCACTCAAGGTCTGCACCTGCGCTCAGGATCCAAGTCCTCGCCTGTGCTCAGGATCTGTGTCTGCGCTTGCGTCCGCGCCCGCACTTGTGCCTGCGCTCAGGGTCTGTGTTCAAAGTCCACACACGTTCTTTAGCCTCTTGGGGTCTTAAGTCTTGCTGCTCTCAGTAGCAGCCTCTGGTGACTCCAGGTAGCTGCCAAGGACTTAATGCGTGCCCCAAACTTTCTCTAACTCTTGTGCGCTGACTTTGGCACTGTAGGTGGTGTGGGGTGTGTGGTGGGGGAGGGGGTTGCTCAGCTCCCATTTTAGTGAGAGCTGTTTCACCCCTTTATAGCATGGAAATGCCCCAATTCCACGTACCTCCAATGCTGCGCCCTATTGTGGGGTCCCTTCGTTTGTCTGGATTTGTTTTTATGTCTTCTTGAGGAGTCCTATATGTTTTGGTTAGGAGAGGTTAAGCAGCTGCTTTTTACTCTGCCGCCATCTTAACCAGAAAGTCTCCTAAATGTCTATTCACTTATTATTTGGTGTGTTTTTTAACTTCTTTTCATGGTCTTCCAGGGGTTCTTTTGATGTCTGACAGGCTTTCACACTTTACTTTGCTGCTTCATATGTTTCCTTTTTGGCATTATTGTCCTTTTCTGAGTTGGTGTTTTGGTCTTCCTTATCACTAAAGTAACTTTTTACGGTCAGGGATTTATTTTATTTTGTTGTTGTTTTTTTAAGTTCATTTTTTCTAGTTGTCTCCTTTCCCCTTTACCTTATCTATCTGTTGAAGTTCTTCTCTGTTCCTGAGGTAGAGGGTACAGGGCTCCAACCTTGTAGAATACTTTTCTCTGGTAAGGACCAGCTGTCCTTGTTCTTCAGAATGTGTTTGTCAAGGAGGTGGACCTCCTGGCTTTCCTTAGGAATGTTTGCAGCTGTTTTGTCCAGCTATATTGGGTACACTGTGCTACTAGTTCCCCTATTGTTTTGTGGACTGGGCTGGTCCCTGATCTGCTGCTTCCCTGCCCATGCGAGGTGGTTGGGGTTAAAAAGCCCTGCTCTTGGCTCTACTGCCACAGGCACTCTGCTACCACATGGAAGTGAGTAGGTTACTATAGTTACAGTTTCTCCTCTTTGCTCCCTTATAACCCCAGGGCTCTGCTGCCACATCGAGGTGAATAGGGTCCTGAAGTTCCTATTCCCCTTCTTTATCCTCTTCTTGGCTCTGCTGCCACATGCTGGTTTGTAGGTTTCCCGCCTTCTCTGCTTTCTGTACCTGTATAGGGTGGCTTGGGATGGGCTTGTTCCAGGTCTGCAGCTTCATTGCCTCTGGTGGATTCCCAGTTTGTTGGGCTGCTCCAAATTCTGCCAGTTCTCAAAGATGCTATGCTCCCTGGGCTGCTCTCTCCTCTTAGGGAAATGTGTTTCCTCCAGCTTTCCTTTGTTTGTTTTGAGGTTATTTTCTTTTTTTTTTTTAGACCCTTAACTTCGGTGTATTATCTCATAGGTGGAAGAGTGGTAAGGGTGGGCAATGGGGGTCAAGTGACTTGCCCAGGGTCACACAGCTGGGAAGTGGCTGAGGCCGGGTTTGAACCTAGGACCTCCCGTCTCTAGGCCTGACTCTCACTCCACTGAGCTACCCAGCTGCCCCTCTTTTTTTTTTTGAATGTGTGGAGGGATCAGGGGAGCTGAGCATCCTTGACTTGACCATCTTGGCTCCAAACATGCAACTCTCTTTACTTTTAGTTCATACGGAACCAGGTTTCTATGTGTGACCGCTCACCTCTGTGCACAGCTTAGTTTGTTTTCTAAGCTTTTGTTTATTTTTTTTAACATTTATTTAAAATTTTGAGCTTCAAATTCTTTCCCTCCTTGCCCCTCCCCAACTCACTAAGAAGGCAACAAGTAGTATGAGGCCCATTATGTATGTGAAGTCAAAGCAATTTCATTTAGTAGTCATTAAGGACTTCTTCTGTTGTCTCATCATGGTATGGCTGTATCTTTGGTGTCTCAAAAATGACGCCAACATTCAAAAAACTCTGGTAGGTCCTAATCAAGCTGGAAATTCTCCTGTTTTAGGCCCAGTAATGGACTTTATACTTGTTGTGCAAGGACCATCCTCTCTGGTGAAAGGCTTCCTACCAGTATGTTGGCAGCAGGGTAGTATATTTTTTAGCTGCATTAATTTATAAAGACCATCTACTAAAGGTATAAGAAAGGTTGCAATGTATGGGTGGAAGGAGCGCCTACACAGATAAATATGGGCATCCTTGGAGTATAGAATTAGATGTAAGGTATTATATCAAATGCTAGAGCAACAAAAATAACCATGATATAGATATTGTTCTTAAGGACCTTATTCTAATGAAAGGGAGGAGATAGACACATGAATAATTATGATATAAGGGGAGGGATCTGTGTAGAGGAGTTTAAAGCAAAGTGCTATCAAGAATTCAAGAAGAGGGGCAGCTGGGTAGCTCAGTGGAGTGAGAGTCAGGCCTAGAGACAGGAGGTCCTAGGTTCAAACCCGGCCTCAGCCACTTCCCAGCTGTGTGACCCTGGGCAAGTCACTTGACTCCCATTGCCCACCCTTACCAATCTTCCACCTATGAGACAATACACCGAAGTACAAGGATTTAAAAAAAAAAAAAAAGAATTCAAGGAGAAGGAGATCCCTTTTATTTTGGATATAGGATAAAACAGAGGAGGGCTATCAGAAATTTTCATGGAGGAAATATCAATTGAGTTAATCCTTGAAAGATGGGAGGGATTCCATAGACCAAGATGGTGTCGTCCTAAGCATGAGTGTTGGGGTGAGCAAAGGTAACCAGGTGGCAGAGGACACAACAAAACCCAGGGATTTATACTTCATTTGGTTGGCAATGGGGTTGAAGTTTTTTGAGTAGAGGAGTTATATGATTAGAGACGAGGATCAAGAAGATCATTGAAGGATGAGATTGAATGAATTGCAAAGGGAACCTTGGAGAGTTATATCCCTTCCCCAGACTTTCCCCATATCTTTCATACGTAAAATGAGGAAGTTGAATTAGATGATCCTTTAGGAGCCTTCCAATTTGAAGTCCCATGATCTGTCTGGTATTGGCTGAAAGCAGGAAGATAAGTTAGGAAATGAGGTAAGAGATGAGGACCTGAACTAAAGTGGCCACAGTTGGAATGGGGATTAGAGATACTAGGTATAGAATTAATTGGACTTGGAAGCTAATTGGATGTGGCAGGTAAGAGAGCTAGAAAAATCAAAACAGACTCCAGTAAGCCTGAGTCACTAGGAAGATGGTGATGCCATCTAAGAAACAGAGAAGAGAGAAGAGAAGGTTGGAGAGTAAGGGGAGCGGAGGTCAGTTTTGGACACAGTTTGAGGTACTGCAGAAGTCAGTTGGAAATGGGATTGGAAGGTTGAGGGTGAGAGTAATCCACCTACCTAGAGGTAATTGTGGAAGGCACGAATACAGTCATTAAGAGAGAAATGAAAGAAATAAAGGGAGCCAAGGATGGAACTTGGGGGGGAGGTACCATCAAAGAGTTTGTAGGAAGATGAGAAGCTGGCAAAATAACATTCAAAGGGATGGGACAAGAACCACGTGGACAGTGTGCCACGGAAGCTGAGAGAAGAGAAAGGATGGAGAAGGTGGGAGTGGGGACCAGCCCATGACCGAGCATTCCGGAAGCACCTCCTGGGGGCCTGGCCTGTGCCCGGGGGCTGAACACAGAGAAGGGTGAAACTGCCCTCTAGGAACTGAGTCTGGTGAGCAGAGATAGTGGGTCCTTCTATAAGTGGATACAAAATACAAACAGGACAGATAATAGATTATTTGGGGGGTGAGGGGAGTCAGGGAGGTATCAGGAAAGGTTTCATGTGGAAGATAGTGTTTGAACTGAGCTTTGAAGGAAGAGACTGGACCACAAGGTGGAGGTGAAGGTGAAGAGAGGAAGCACATCCAGGCCCGGGAGGCAGAAAGTGGGAATGCTGTGTAAGGAAGAGGTAAAAGATGGCTTTGTTGGGGCTTTGTTGGGGCAGTAGTAGTCACAGAAAGGAGTGATGATGTGTATAAAAGGCCTTCCAACATCCGACAAGCCTGGATTTGATCCTAGAGGGAACAGGTAGCCATGGCTTTCCTGATCAATGGAATCAAATGCTGCAAAGAAATCCCAAAGGACGAGGTCAGAAAAGACCTCAAGGGAGGCATGAGTGACCGCAGGGAGTGTTGTGTCAGCAGCATGACAGGGAAGTAGCCAGCAGCCAGGCTCCTAGAGGAGGGAGCAGCCAGAGAGGAGCTTTAGCAAGAGGATCTCCAAGGTTCCTTCCAGCTCAGAAATTCTTTAATTTGATAAAACTGGAGCATTTGAATTTTGTAGTCTCCCAGCGGTTACCACCTTGCCGTTTTAAGGCAGCCTAGTAGTGTTGGTAACACAATCATGATCACCTGTTGATTCAGTGACAGAAATCACCTTGGTGAATTCCAATTTAACATTTTGCTCCTTCGTGACACATTTATCTCATTTTACCTTCATCTCATAGAGAAAGCGTTGTGTACATAGAGATTACTGTTGAGAGTTCAAAATACTGCTGGAATGAACAATGGTAACACATGAAAATGAATTTTAAACGGTCAAAAGCTAATTTTGTAAATGAATGCGCTTCTTACAGACGATTAAGATGCTCATTTGATGGCATCTGATAGTCAAAATAAATCAGTGTGACAGTTTATAGCAAGATCAGTGCCACAAGGCACAAGAAGCACACTAAAAGTAAAATCACCTTGTTTTAACCACTCTGCTAGAGAAGCAGCAGCCCTGGATCTGGAGTCAGAAGCCTGGCTCTGGGGCTCAGAGTCAGAGCTGTGAACTGGCCCAGCCATTTTGGAGAACAATCCAGACCAATGCCCAAAGAGTTAGGAAAGCGTGTGGACCCTTTGACCCAGCAATACCAGTATTAGGTCTGTTTCCCCAGGGGATGAGGTAAAAAGAAAAGAACCTTTATGCTCCAAAATATCTCTGGCCACTCTCTTTGTGGTGGCAAAGAACCAGAAACCGAGGGGTGCCCATCCACCGGGGAATGGCTAAACAACTGTGGCAGGTGGTCGTGATGGAATATTGTTGCACCATAAAGAATGACAATCAGGTTCATTTTTTTTTAACCTTATCTTTTGCCTTAAAATCAATACTATGTGTTAGTTCCAAGGCAGAAGAGTGATAAGGGCCAGGCAGTTAGGGTTAAATGACTTGCCCAGGGTCACATAGCTAGGATGTGTCTAAGATGAGATTTGAACCCAGGACCTCCCATCTCTAGCAGGCTAGTTAAAAAACTCAACGTGGAGAGATCTAATGAAATAATGAAGAGTGACACAGGCAGAGCCCAGAGAACATTATATATAGCAACAGAGATACAGTTTGAAGGATAACTCGTCTATGTCCACTTCCAGAGAGGAGCTGATAAACAGACGTAAGGAAGAGAGAGTTTCATACAGAAACTTATCTTTTTGTCAAATAATGCGCTCTGTAATGGGGGAGGGGGAAGAAATAGAGGAAGATAGCTGGGAATTTTAGTGTAATAAACAAATTAATTAAAAAATGAATCGATAAAGCCCTGCACACAGGCAGGCAGTTACTTACTGTCTATAAAATGCTTTAGTTACATGGTGGTGTGAGTTTTATAACAGATCATTATTCACATACAACATTCTTATGCCACAGGTAGAGAGTTATGAAGAAGCCACGTTATGGAATAACATATTTATCTGGACCCAGGAAAAGGTAAATTGTTTTAAAAACTGTACTTTAGAAATTCTTTGTATAGTAATAATTGAAGAAAAAATGACTGCTGAGATGGATAAATGTCACATTTTAATATTAAAAAATTACATGGAGGTTGGCTGTATGACAGAAAGTAAGAATCAAGAGACCTGGGCTTTGGCGTGTTTTTGTTTTTTTAAACCTCACCTTCTGTCTTAGACTTGATGCTGAGTATTGGTTCCAAGGCAGAGTGGTAAGGGCTAGGCCGTGGGGGTTCAGTGACTTGCCCAGGGTCACCCAGCTAGGATGTGGCTGAGGTCACATTGAGCCACTTCCAGCTCTAGGCCCGGCTCTCTATCCACTGAGCCACTGGGTGGCCCCTGATGCCAGGGCTTTGGGACCTCAGGCAGGTTTCAGGGATGAGGAGTTTGAACCTTGGAGTTCAGGGATTTTGTACCCGTGTATGGAATGGCGAGGCAGTGCCATGAGCGGCAGAGCATCGTCCTGATGGGGGCCTCTTGGTAGCTTGGAGGTCCAGAGGTCCTGCCTGAAGCCCTGGCGGAGGAGGCCTCCCTCAGAGCTGCAGGAGATGCCGCGTGTTAAGCTGTCTTCTGTCGCTAACAGCTTCCCAAAGGCTCTGCCCTGGAACAGGCCTCTGGGCCCTGCCACTGAGCCACTCTGCCCGCCTCCGGGGGCTGGGTTGAGGCAGCCGCAGGCTCTGATGAGCAGCGATTCTAGCTGGGAAACGCCTTGTCCTCACCGCATTGGGGTCACTGTCTGGGGCTCGGAGTGGCCCAGGGGCGTCTTCCTGATGCCTAGGCTGTTGGCCCTGCTGTTTCTCTAAAGGG
Source organism: Gracilinanus agilis (assembly GCF_016433145.1). Lineage (NCBI taxonomy): Eukaryota > Metazoa > Chordata > Mammalia > Didelphimorphia > Didelphidae > Gracilinanus > Gracilinanus agilis. The sequence continues at coordinate 134,510,235 of NC_058135.1, forward strand.
ACACACAGGGAGCAGCTGGGTGGCTCAGTGGATTGAGAGCCAGGCCTAGAGACTGGAGGTCCTAGGTTCAAATCCGGCCTCAGACACTTCCCAGCTGTGTGACCCTGGGCAAGTCACTTGATCCCCATTGCCTACCCTTACCAATCTTTTGCCTTGGAGTCAATATCTGGTATTGACTCCAAGACAGAAGGTAAGGGTTTTAAATAAATAAACAAATAAACAAACAAATAAATAAATGAAATGGCACATGCAGGCTTTCTTTCAGGCACCTTTGTGCCATAACATCTGGCTAAAGAAAATCCTTTTTCATTTAACTGCTTTCTCTTCCATTTCTCCCAACTGCTTCTTTGATGGACGGCAGCTCAGTATGCCCATTGGTACCATCAAGGCCACCGTGCTCATAGAAAGCATTCTCGCCTCGTTTGAGATGGAGGAGATTCTATATGCACTGAGGGAACACTCTGCCGGCCTGAACTGTGGCATCTGGGATTATTCTGCCTCTTTTGTGGCCAAATTTGGTGAGGAGCAAGCAATCTTTTTATTCATTTATTTTTATTTTATACCCTTATCTTTCCTCTTAGAATCAATGCTATTTGTGTATTGGCTCCAGGGCAGAAGAGTGGTAAGGGCTAGGCAATGGGGGTTAAGTGACTTGCCCAGGGTCATACTGCTGAGAAGTGACTGAGGTCAGATTTGAACCCAGGACCTCCTGGCAGTAGGCCTGGCTCTCCTTCCACTGAGCCACCCAGCTGCCCCCGAGAAAATGATCTTGAACAGAAAAAGAGAAACCTTTTTTTAGTGGTCTCTGAGAGCACAAGAAGGACTTTGTTTTTCACAGTAACATTAAAAATGTGTCTATACCCAGGGGGCCAGGGTGAGAGGTGGGTCACCAGAAATGGCAAATGGCATCTCAAGAGATCCTTAAAGGAAGGGAAAGTGAATGCAATCTTCTTAATTAAATCAGACCACATGGTCATGGCTGATAGGAAGGGGGGTTCCAGGGAGTCACACCGGGAACACCCCCACACGCATGTTATCATTCTCCTTTGTGGCCTCCGTGTTCCCCCTAGCTTCTGCCCCTCATCTCTACCTTCAGAGACCCAGCTCAGGTGCTGCCTCCTCCGGGAAGCCTTCCTTAAGGTCTCCGAGCCGACCGCGTATCCCGCCTTCTGCTCTCATCCCCCACAAGTCAAGGAGGTTCCTTTCTTCAGGTTTTCCTAGAAGATGATGGTGGGGATTTCTCTCTTGCCCTTCCCGGGTTCCGTTTCTTCCTTCTCAGCGTACGTGTTCGGGTCCCTCCTAGGACGGAGGACACGTGCGGCCATTTAAAAGTCCCCATTTCTGTCTAGTTTCCGACGGTGGTGATTTTCAAAGGTTTGTTGAATAGAATTCGTCAAAGGAAAGCATCCGTGCCAGGCCAGGGATTCTTTCTCAGCCTTTTTCTTAGCATAACGGGAGCGCCGATACCATTCAGACTGCCATGCGTGCTTGCAGAGATCTCTTTTTTTAAACCATCTCCCCTTCTGCCTCCGGGCTGGGCCAGGCTCCCCCGAGGAAGTGCCCGAGGCTAGAATGGAACCCGGGTAGGTCCTCAAGATGGCTGGCCTCCGTGCTCATTTGTCTCCTTTCCCCTTAGGCCATCGAGCCGAATTCTTGTTGCCAGACCGGAGCAAGTATGTTAACATGGAGAAGCTTTTCCTGAAGAGTTACATGGATTTGCTGGTGCAGACGTGTCACCGGCGGGGGGCTCTGGCCACCGGGGGGATGGCGGCCTTGTTACTGCCGGAGGACCCCCAAAGCCACGGCCGCCCATCGGTCCTGGCAGCTGTGAAACGGTAAGGAAATGTGCGTGCGGGAGCCGGGGAGAAAAGGTTCCATTCACCCCGAAGAAAAGGAGGCCGAGCGTGTGCTTGGAGATCCCCGGGTCAGAGCAGCGCCCCCATTCTGCGCCCCACTGCACGTGCTCCTGAGCTCTGGGGGGGAGGAGACCCCCGGCTCCTCTGTGGGCCGCCCTTTCCTTCGGGGATCCTAGCCAACCCCGCGAGACCGCGTGTCTCCGGTATGGGGAAAGAAAGGAATACATGCGCTAATCTTTTGAGAAAACCTATTCTCACCATCTTTGTTAGTCTAACCACAGGGGCAGCCTTTCCTGCCTTCCTACTCCTATTTCATGCCTGGGGACTGACTGGCCCTCCGCCGCTTTGCTCTTACCCCTCTCTACCGCCTCGCCTCGCCTCGCCTCGCCTCGCCTCGCCTCCCCAGAAAGCGCTGCGCAGAAAGAGGCGGCCAAACGCCTGCAATCACCAGCCTTGACTTCCGCCCAGCTCTTGGGTGATGCTGGACTGCCGACAGCCATTCCAACCCTCAGAGGCCTATGTTTTACCAAGCTTGCTTCTCAGTTCTCCTTCTCTTTGGATGTTCTATTTCCCAAGAGTTTGCTAGATAAATGAAGGCACTACTGAACGCCAAATGGCCTTTGGGTCAGGAAGAGGAAACTGGCACTTACTCGATGCTTCAGCAGCTTTAGAAATGACAAATGTAAAACCTTCCAAGTGAGAAAAAATAAATACCACCTTAGAAAACAGTCGAATTGTAAATAGATGACTAATGAATTTCTTTGCTAATTCTAGGCTCAAATTGTTTGAAATTAAGGCTGGAGTGGATGGATTTATGGTGTATGATATTGGCTTGGTGGAACCAATGCAGAAGGTATCTTTGTACATGTTTTACATTTGGGGAAACATTTGTTTGTTTGCTAGTTCAGAATAATATAGTGGAGGGCAAGTCCCTTAACTCCATTGCCTTACCCATACCACTCTTCTGCCTTAGAACCAGTATATAGTATTGATTTTAAGATGGAAAGAATGGTTAAAAAAAAAAAAAAGGCAATAAAGTAAAGACAACTATGTAAGCACAGTGGATAGAGCTCCAGGCCTGGAGTCAGGGTGATCCAGGTTCCAATCTAGCTTCAAACACTTCCTAGCTGTGTGAGCCTGGGCCAGTCACTTAACCCCAATTGCCTAGCCCTTGCCACCCTTTTGTCTTAGAATGGGTACTAAGACAGAAAATAAGAGTTGATTAAAAAAAAAAAAAACCCTTCCCTCTTAGAATGAATACTATGATAAATTAGGGGAACATAGAATAGTTCACCTAACAGATCTATGAAGAAGGGAAGAATTTATGACTAAAAAAGAGAGAATATTACAAGATGTAAAATAAATAATTTTGATTATATTAAATTAAAAAGGGTTTGTGTAAACAAAATCAATGTAACCAAGAAAAGAGAAACAACAAAATGAGAAAAAATCTTCAGCCAATTTCTCTAATAAAAATCTAATTTCTCAAATATATAGAGAACTAAGTCAAATTCATAAGAACACGTCATTCCCCAACTGACAAATAGTCAAAAGAGATGAACAAGCACCTTTCAGCTGTCAATAATGATATAAAAAATGTTCTAAATCTCTCTTGGTTAGAGAAATGCAAATTAAAACAAGTCTGAGGTACCACCTCACACCTATTAGATTGGCCATTATGGCAGTGAAGGAGAAAGTGATCAATGTTGGAGGGAATGTGGCAAAATTGGGACACTAATGCATTGTTGGTAGAATTATGAACTGATCCAACCATTCTGGAGAGCAATTTTGTACTATGTCCAAAGGGCTATAAAACAATGCATATCCTTTGATCCAGTAATACTGCTACTAGGTTTGTATCCCAAAGAGATTTTTTTTAAAGGTAGGGAAAGGACTTACTTGTACAAAAATATTTATAGCCGCACTTTTTTGTGGTGGCAAAAATTGGAAAATGAGGGGATGTAATAATTATTTGGTTTGACGAAAATAATAATGGTTAAAAAAAAAGAATTGTGGTCGCCATATATAAACTTAACTTCTTAAGCCAAAATGCTGTTTAGTAGCTTTATTATAGTAGGGTAGAGATAGTAAAGAGGGAATGTAGGAAGGAGGCAGAAAATATTGCCTAGCTAAATGCCCTATAATTGCTGATCCAAAGAAATCCAACTCAACTCAGACAAAGGCTACATCAGGTCCTGATAGTCTCTTCAGTGCGGAATCAGTCTCCAACCAGAAGTCCTCCCTCAGGAAGAGCCACCAGGGCAGCAGAAAGAATCGGAATGCCTTCGGCTGGCTTTTATAAGCAGTTTTCTCTATGTCACTTCCTGTCTCTCTGATTTCTCCTTCCTTTCACTGTGGGCTGGCCTATCACGGCATTTCAATTTGCCTAGCATGGCCATTGTTGGGAAGGGGGAGAGCAGTGCTTGTGGCCTTTTAGGGCATGAACTTTCTTTCTTAGTGATTTACTAAGTGTTAAGTAGGAGTACTTTAAGTTCTTGATTGATTAACTTAAAATAGACACAAAGGGGAGGGAAAGAAGAGAAGGAGACAATTTGAACCTTATAATTCTAGAAGACGCATGTTGAAAACTGTTATGACATCTAATTGGGAAAACAAAATAATGATAATAAAAACAAAATCAATATTGTGTAAGGGTTCCAAGGCTAAAAAGTGGTAAGGGCTAAGCAATGGGAGTTAAGGGACTTTTCCAGGGTTGCACAGCTGGGAAGTGTCTGAAACCACATTTGAACCTAGGACATCCCATCTCTAGGCCTAGCTTTCAATCCACTAAGCCACCTAGCTCACACACACACACACACACACACACACACACACACACACACACACGCACACACGCACACACGCACACATGCACGCGCACACACACACAATATTGATTTGAAGATGAAAGGTAAAGGTTTAAAGGGGAGGAAAAGATTCATTTCATTCTGAGCTTTGCCTCCTGACTTTTTTCAGGATGGCCTTTATTTTGTACTCACTCTCACTTGCCCTTTCATCTCTTATACATACTTTTGAAAGACCTGCATTGGTTGATGTATATCCATTTTAGTCTATTTCAACAAGTTTCCTCTCTCTTCCTCATGAGAATAATTTCTTTTGTCAAAATTTAATTTTAAAGAGTTTTCTGTTTCTTTTGCACTGAACTCATGAGGAAGTTCTTTCTCTGAATGGTGACATTTCCTCTCCTAAAACCTAGGGTGTGCACCAGACTATGCCTAAAAGTAATTTAGTATGCCTTACTATGCCATCATAGTCATTTAAGACACGAAGGTTGAGGTTTAGCTCAAGAGATAAGGCTGGGAGGGCTCGCTGGGTTTAGCTGGAGAAGGCCTGACTTCATATTCTAGCTCTTCTCACCCAGGGATGCCTACTATTTCCTTTAATATCTTTAAGATTTTCACCCCAAGGGAGGAAAGGGTGGGGAGGATCATAAATCATGTAACCCTGAAAAATATTCTAAATAAAACTAAAAGAATCCCTGCCCCCACCAAGATCACTGTTATTTACCAGAATCATTTCCACAATAACACATTTCCTTTCTGCTTTTTCTACCTTTTGAAAAATAGTGATCTTTAACCATTTTTCAGCTGCCATGTTTTTGATGGATGTCCAGATAATTGAAGTTTCCCATCATTGCACTCAGTATACCTAACATTTAGAGCTTTCCAGGAATAAAGGGCAAAGAGAAAAGAATTTCTAAAAAAATATTAAAAAAAAAAACCCTTTCTTCTTGTGGCGACACTCTGTGGTAGTGGTAGCCAGCATGGAAAGCCATCCTAGATCCTTGCTGGGGTTCCCATCCTATTCTGTGGGTCCTGACCTATTTGAATGTGGCCTGTGCCAGGGCCTGAGCTGCACCTGAGGGGGCAAGGCCATGAACAGCCCGCCTCAGTCAGCAGCGAGGCTGCCCTGGAGGAGGGGGGAGGCCCACTGTAAGAGCATCCTGGTACCGTAAAAAATAATCTCTTGGGTGATAGGGTGAAAATAGAAGAATCTTCTTTTCATATCCCTCCAGAGAGGGAGAAAAGTTCAAAAATAGGAAACAGTTAACAGAGGAAAACCATCACAGAGCCTCCAGTGCATGTGCTGGCTTTCCTAGAACAGGACTGCAATGATCTGCACACTGATTTCCCTTTGACACAGCTCTTCCGGGAGCACGCGAGAGGCGTCAATCAGCTCCATGTCATTCCCGAAGGCGTGAACGTGACGGCCACGCAGCTGCTCACCATGCCTGCGGTAAGCACAGCACAAGCCTCCCCCCAGAGGCCCTCCCTCCGGCCTGTTTCCCGTGGGGGGACAGGATGGATTCTTGGGGCCGAGGGCCCAGCACCCGTGGCGGCAGGAGGGGTAGTTATTCAAAGTAATTTAAGACGAGAAGGTTGCAGTTTAGCTCAAGAGAGAAGGCCCGGAAGGCTCGCTGGGTTTAGATGGAGAAGGCCAGGGTCACATTCGAGCCCTTCTCACTAGGGGAATGTTGGGCCCTTCACTTGGTCGGTCATTTTCCTCCTTTAAAATGAAGAGGTTGAATCAGCGGGTCTCTGAGGCTCTTCCCAGCCACGTCCAGCCAAATCTGTGACCCTATGAACCAAATTAATGAACTCTGAACATAGGATTTAGTTACATGCTAAATTCTGTGGCCCGGAACATCCTCTGGAGAGAGAGAGATCAGAGACTAGGCAGGGAAGGTTTCCCTGTGAAGGCAGGGCTTGGACTGAGCAGACTTTTTGACCATGGAGAGTTTGTGGTTCCTGCAGGACAATCATGTGAAAAATGAAGCGATAAAGTGTCTCAGGGGATGGAGAGACGGAAGGTCTTGAGTTCAAATCTGGCCTCAGACACTTCCTAGATGGATGACCCTGGACAAGTCACTTAATTCCATGGCTTAGCCCTTACCACTGTTCTTCTGCCTTGGAACCAATATTTAGTATCTTTCCAAATCAGATAAGGGTTTTTAAAAAAAAAAAGCAGTGGGCCAATGAGAAACCTTTGTGAATATTCATACCTTGAGAAGTAGAAGAGGGTCAGTGAATTCCATGAAGAAAAAGTGATTGGAGAAGAATCCCATGGGATCATGAAAACCAAGATGAGACAGTGACTTAGTCTGCTTCATGCAGTGCCTGCTCCTCCCACCTCTTCTTCCATTGAATGCTCTTCTTCTCACCCACCCCAGTTATGAGGAAGAGCGAATACTGCCCCCTTCTCCTCCTACTGGTCCATTCCTTTTATTCTCCTTTCTCCTTCTCTTTCAGCCCTTAGAACACAACCCACTCACCCCTAGGCCTCTGCTGTTTTTATTTAACCTCAGTTCCCTTTAAGACATTAAGGTTCTGAAGGGAGACTTGTTTTGTCTCCCCTTATTAGAATGTTATTATTACTTCGTCATACAGATCCTTCTACCTGCTCCTGTACATTTCCCTTTCCAGGATGCTCTGGATTCTTGTGCTTGTATTTGAGAATTCCTGTTCAGTTCTGGTCTATTCATCAGAAATTCTTGTAAGCTCTCTACTTCATTAAAGATCCCTCCCCACCCCGAATTATGTTTGGCTTTGCACAGTAAATTATTTTTTGTTATAGGCTTGTCTCTTGATTTTTGTCACTTTATTCCAAGATCTCCTCATTTGTTGCTGACACTGTCAGATTTTGTGTGATCACATTTGTAGGTATTTGAACTACACTTCTGGATGCATTTTCTTAATTTGGGAATGAGTCTTGGCTTTTGGCTGTGACATTAATGGGTTTTTTTCTTTCGGTGTACCTTTCAGGAGTTGATCAATGTATTTCTTTTGTCTTTTCTAAGTTCTGTTGGATTGAGACAGTTTTTGTTTATAATTTCTCTCTTTTTAAATTTAATTCAGTTTAATTTTTTTTTACCTATTACCTGGTCAAAACAGTTTCCAACACTTTAGAAAGAAGTTTGAGTCTTGAATTCTATTCCTCCTTCTCTCTCTCCCATTTATAATTTATTGAAATGCATAGGCTTTTTTAAAAATCATGATTCTTAAATTACTTTACATTATCTTAATTTTTATCATCTTAAGTTATTTTTAATTCAGTGGTTCTTAAATTATCTCTCCTAACTGGTTTCCAAATAAGTTTTTTTAAATCAGATATCTTACATTTTCTTTTATCAATCTTTTGATTTTATTCTAATATTTCTTGTCTTCTTGAATCATTTATTTCTTTTTGGTCTCTGAGTTTTCAGAGAGTCCATTTCTTGGGTAAGATTTACAATGTTTTGTTCAATGCTATTTATTCTTTCCATTATATCCCTTAGAGCTTTATTTGATTTCTTACTTCTTTCTCCATTTCTTCTAAATATTCATGTAGTCTTTGTGGAATATCACTTTTTTTCCTGTGAGTCCCTCCCTGCAATTCTTATGGAGTTGCATGCTCCTTTTGGAGGAATCTCTAGATTTTCAATCATTTTTTTTTTTAATTTTTTTTTTTAATTTTTATTTTAAACCCTTAACTTCTGTGTATTGACTTATAGGTGGAAGAGTGGTAAGGGTAGGCAATGGGGGTCAAGTGACTTGCCCAGGGTCACACAGCTGGGAAGTGTCTGAGGCCGGATTTGAACCTAGGACCTCCCGTCTCTAGGCCTGGCTCTCAATCCACTGAGCTACCCAGCTGCCCAATCATTTTTTATTTTTGTGGTATCCTGATTTACTATTTTATACTCTTTTATCTAACTTGTTTGTGCTAGGACCAGGTTCCACTCCCTGCTGTGGAGGTAGCCTTGCTCTCTTTTTTTTTCCCTGTCTTCTAGGTTTTTACACTGACCTCTGCTTCCTGAGGTTAGGACCCCCCTGCATCTTTGAGGTTCAAAGTTCTGGATCTTTAGGTTCCCCTCTCATGTCTCAGGGCAGAATGGTAGGGTTCTCACCAACTACTCTCCAGAACTACCAAAGTCCCCGCCTTCTCAGGGCTACCTTCTGCTCTTGCAGGTTCTTGCATCCCTGGCCCATCTCTGCTTGAGGTAGAGCTTACTATGGCACTGGCTTGGGTGGCAGCCTTCTTTCTTATTCCCCTCAGCCTTAGCTCTTGGGCCCCTCTGGGGTGGAAAGTCACTTCCTTTTTTTTTTCATTGAATTTCTTGATTATTAACTTGTTCTGAAGCAAGCCTAGGGGTTTTCCCGGAGGTTTGTGGGAGTTTAGGTCGTTGGCCTCCTGTGCGGGAGCCTTTCGTCAGGTCATTAGCATCACCAGGAAAAGGGAAGAGACAAGGACAAGACTGCAATCCACAGAGCTTACCTTTAAACAGGCTGGGGAAAATGAATGAGAGCAGAGCCATTTCCCAGCAATCCGGATCCTCCTCCTGCCACAGCGCAGGCAGGACAAGGTGGAGATTTGCTCTTGTTTTGGCTGAGGTTTTAATTCTGTGTCCAGTGAACCCAACCCAAAAAGGAACAGGATTTGACAGAAGAGAAGTGCCTCACGCTGGATGCTGAGGCTGAACGCACACGGTGCTAATGGCATACAGCTGAGCCCCTCTTCGGGCTCTTTCTGGCCTGCCAACATCTCTGGGCACACTGACACCGTCCGGATCAGTGAGGGAAAGCGACCTTTGGGAGCTGCCGCTGCACAGCTGGGCTCAAAGGCAGCCTCACACTCCCGACGAGTCCTGTTGCCTCTGTTGGCCTCCATCTTCGGGAGATAATCCTGTAAAGCACTTCGCAGTCTCTGGCCCAAAGGAAGGGCCATCTGATAGACAGCTCTTCATCTTCTGGAGAAAGCCCTTCCATCGCCGGGAGAAGCCTGAGGGCCCGCCAAGACTGCCCGCCTGGAGGGAGCCTTCAGCCGCACCCACAGAACCTTGGTGGCTTTTAGCTGGTGCTGCAGCCCACACTGGCAGGACCAGCGGCCCTCTTTTCTCTCCTGGAACCTCCACCGTTTTAGGAACACGTATTTGTGACCACAAGATGCTACAGATGAAAGAAGAATGGCAAAGATTTCAATGAACGGGAAGACCATATTCACATCATAGTAACGAGCTCCATTTACATTGCGTTAGACAATGACAAGGCACTTTACATGATCTCAAATGAAACTCGTAAAACTCCTGGAACATAAATGGAGGAAGTAGCATTACTTAGCTCTATTTTCCAGTAACAGAAAAAAGGCCTGAAGTTCCAACACTGCCCCTCCTAGAGAAACACTTTTCTTTTTTCCAGAAACACTTTTTGACGCCTTTCTCCTTGAAATGCAAAGTCTAACTTTTGGAATTCAATTTTTTTTTTTTACATAGTGATTTTAAAGTCACTTAGAAGTTATATATCAAAAGATTCCCCCCCCCCAACACACACACACACACACACACACACACACACACACACACACACACACACACACACACACACACACCCTTTTTTCCCCTTGCTGAAGGACAGAGTGTAGACTATTCCTGCTAGCTTGTCTGGGGCAGGGAGGGGGGAGGTCTGTAGATAGAGAAAGTAAGCTGGGCTGCAGCCCCTCCGCTCAGAGACCTGAGTATGAAGCAGCTTTCTCCTACGAGGTCTCCCATCTGAGAGAATGGCTTCTAGGAAGCTACCCGGCATCCTTCTGATTCTAAAAGTCAGCGTGGTACACTGGATAGCGCTTGGCTTGGAGTCGGAGGGTCTCCGTGTGAATCACTTACCACCTCTGTAACTTTGGATGAGCCGTTTAATCAAGGGGTTGAATTAAACGATTTCTAAGGCCATTTCCAGTTCCAATTTTGCAATCCTCTCCTTTTTGCATGAGAGGTTTTGGAAGAAGAGACTAAGAAAACAATATAGAATTGGTAAAGAACCTTAAATCCTTTCACACACAAAAGAAAAAGAAAAGAGTGGAAAAAGCAAAGATGAAATGCTCATACTTTTGTTGGGAGTTTAGCCTGGCATGAAATAACCCATTTCCCCATCTTGCTAGGGAGGAGTTACTCTCCATGGCCTGAAGTATAACATTGCTGTTGGAGTGCTCTTCATATATTCTTGGCTGAAAGGTAAGCGTGGAATCATTTTGTTAATTTTTTTTTTAAACCCTTGTACTTCGGTGTATTGTCTATAGGTGGAAGAGTGGTAAGGGTGGGCAATGGGGGTCAAGTGACTTGCCCAGGGTCACACAGCTGGGAAGTGGCTGAGGCCGGGTTTGAACCTAGGACCTCCTGTCTCTAGGCCTGACTCTGAGTCCACTGAGCTACCCAGCTGCCCCCCATTTTGTTAATTTTTAATAAATTCATTATATGACCTGTGAATCTGTTAGAACTCATCTGTAGTTAATAGTACTCAGCTCATCTTGCCCTAGAATATCCTACATCAGCAGCACAGAAGAGTGTGGGCTTTGCAGTGGGCATGAGGACTGTGCACTCTATTGTTGCTGGGCTAGCTTAGCCGCCTTGACCATTACCTTCCTCATCTGTGTAGGAGGACAGTAGCCACACCACACAACTCTCAGGGGAGAGATTCATGTTAATTTTTAAAACAGTGTGAAATGCTCTCATGAAACTTAAAAATTTGCTCCACTTTTGTAGTTTATCTACTTGATTAGTTACACAAAAACAATCCTGGAAAGAAAGAAGGTTTTTCCTCCTAAATCTGGAGTCAGTGTCTCTTTTAATTTGAGAGAATTTGCTGTCTCTCTTAGTGATGCTTCATCAGACCCTCTTTGGTCTCTCCCTGTGACTCACTAGCAATTCCTCTGGACTTAGATCATTGGTGTCACCTGCTATTTTTAGTTGCTCTATTTTGACTTTCAGCATGATAATATGAATTTATTTTTTAAAAATAATTTGGGGTATGGACTGAGTTTTGACATATCATGAAAGCTTTTTTATAAACTTTAAAGAACTGAGCCAAATAAAGTTTGCGCATCTATTTTGTCCAGAACAGGTTGAGTTAAGAAACAAAGAGGATAAACAAGAACTTTAATGGCTAAAGAAATGTTAACAGGATTTTTAGGACAATCAGTCTCAAAGGCACATTTGTACCTGTTTTAAGTTTAAAAGCATCATCTATTTGTACTATTATCTAAGTCTATTTCTCTTCACAAAGAATTGCTAGTCTGCTTGTATATCCCTCTAAACCAAGAAGCAAACCAAACCAAGCCAAAGGGGCTGCTTCTATGTTTGAGGAGATCTCCATTCTGGGAGTCAGCCTTCAAATGTTTATAAGCAACCTGGAAGAGAGAGGTAAAGTGAACAAACTATCATAGTGATTGATCATTCTAAATACTCCAGGATAATGAAATGAAGGGAATAATTTTTAAATGATATTCATATATTTTGGTTAGAAAAAAATCAATTTTTTTCTCCCCCCTCCTGAAAACAAATTTTTTTAAGGTGAAAAATCCCCCTGTAATAAAAAAGCATGGTCAAGCAAACACGAATTCCTACATTGGTCATGTTTAAAAAACACATTTTATTCTGTGCCCCAAGCCTTTCTGCCAGAAGATGGGGTAGCATGCTTCATCCTCTGGAATTTGGTTGGACATGCATTTGATCAGATTTCTCAAGCTTTTAGAAGGTGTTTGTCCTTATAGTGTTATATCATACAAATTGTTCTCCTTGTTCTGTTCACTTCATTTTACATTAGTTCATATAACTTTTCTGAAGTTCTTCTGAAACTCCTTTTCATCATTTCTAATGGCACAATAGTATTCTATTACGTTCATATATCATAATTTGTTCAGCCATTCTTATAGGAATAATCTTATGGAAGAATTTTCCACTGGGAGAACTATGAGAACACAAAATAGATAAGCTTCATTCAATATGAATAAGTTTGAAGTAATGTAATTTGTCAGAGAATCAAAATGCAGACTTTTAGCAGCTAATCATCCCAGAAGATAATGGTCCAATGGGCAATGGTAGCCAAAAAGGGCTACCACAAAAGTGGCCGGCATCATTAGGTAATCGATTGAACTGATGTAGAAAATAATCTTACATTCACACCATATTTTTTTGTCTCTAAGATGATTTAAATTTTATTTTTTCAATGATAATTTCTTTTTCTCCCTACGACTTCCCTCCAGTGGAAAAAAAATTTTTTAAAGAACATGCTAATCAAACAGAACAAATTCTCATGGTAACCGTGTCTCAAGATGAAGGCTCATAAGGAGACACGATCTCAAGTTATATGGAGAGTATAAAGAAGATGAATATTGACCGAATTGAAAAGATACTTCTTAGAGCTTAAAAAGCATAAAAAGAAACATTTCATTATACTTACTTTGTTCCCTTTCTGGACCTCTCATCTCATGTGGGCCCTCCTTCCTTTCACCATTGTTAAGCAGGACCCATCCCAACGCCATGGGGAGGGCTTATTATCCATGGCCTCTATCCCCGTCTTACTAGGGAGCTTCTGCTAGGTCCTGCTTTTTTTCTAACGGCCCAGTTCTTGGCTGTTCATCTGTCATTATCTCTTCCTCTTGTGCTGTGCCTGGTACGCCTCCCTTTAGAGTCACTAGCAGCACTTGTATAGCCCCTTTCTTCAAAGGGAGTCCTCGTGGATAATGCATCACAGTGCACCTGCACCAGCTGGTCTCCCCCTCATTTCTGGGTTCATTTAGCCTTCATTCTTCCAACGCCATGGTTTTCCATGACTCCATCGTTCACGGGAGGATGGCATAGGAACATAAGGAAAACCAGCTCCCCTGTTTTCCCAAGGGTAATTATTTGCAGCACTCTCCAATTCCTTTTCATTTGTGATCCTAGTTCATGGTCATTCTCTGCAGTGCCTATTCAAGAAGACAGAAACTGGTAAACTAAATGGGCCTCTTGTCATCATCAGGGCTGCCTCATGCAGTATGTTAGGTAGCAAAAGTATGGAACTCTGTACAATAAGTAGTTGCACAGGCTGAAACATAAATGCTCAGTGCGCACTAAATAATCCATCAGAGATGAAGCAACCAAGACTCGGTAATGGAAACTGGCCATTTTAAGTATAATTGATAATATGTAATCTGCCAGAGGAATTCTGGGTTGGAATATAGCCCACATTCAAGATGACTTCCCTTGTACCCCAGTGGTCATCATCTCCCTCCACAGAAGTGGGTGGGAGTAGAACAAGGTAGCAGAGATGACCGTTGTCTCCCTCTACCACTTCCGATGCTCATCAGTGGGCTCTGCATCGATGTAAACATGCAAACATCACTGTGCCAACATGATGGGCCCCACTTGGAGGTTTTCTTTCAAGGCTGCCAATCATTTCTAGCTAATAGTTTGTGGGGTTTCCATCTTGGTCCTTAAGCTCTCCTTTCTTCTATCCTCTTCAGCATTGGGGTGTTTGCAGAAATGGTTTCTTTCCCCTCATGAAACAGCGGTCAGCTGGATGGCATGTGGTTGTAGTGGTCCTCTGGATAATTTGCATCTTCAGAGGGAAAACATCTTTAAAGAAGTTTGTAGACTCCTTGCTTTTCTGTCCAGTGAAGACTGACAATTTACCTAAAAGAATCCAATAAATTATACAGTGAATGCGGATTCCCATTATTAACCAAAAGTCATTTAAACACCATTTTCCTGTGTATTACCACCTTGTTTCTTTTGGCTTGATAACATTTCTAGATGTTACCTCTTTTGATTTAGAGTAAAATAACTCAATACTACTAGAATTCTAGATTTTTCTTCTTGTAATACAGAACAGCACTCATGGGCAAAACTCTGCTGCTAGGGGGAAGTGTCCAGTTGCAACCAGGGCAGATGCCTGCCAAGTACCCCTGGATTTCCCTCTGCTTTCTCTTGTGGTCATCCAAAGCAGAGTCAAAAAAAAAGACTACATCCAAACAGCTGCTTTGCATTCTCAACCCATTTGTTCCCAACCATAAATGGGGGATGGATCCCAGAAGCCTCAGAGCTCAATGGGATGGGGACCTGAGGGAGAAAGGTGACTGCTAAGACATCATCCCTCTGAGAATTCTGCAGTGTGCTAGGTAGTTACTAGACAGTGGAAGAAAACTAGGTTTTATCACACTTTTTAGTACTATCGGTCAACTCCAAAATGAACAGATGCCTGAGAAAACAGGGAAAATCTGTAGGAAATCTCTGGTACTAAATCATTTGCATGCTGCAAAGGCTTTTAAAGTCAGCACCATTCTAGACATGGTCTTCTCACAAATACGAACAAAATCCATTAGAATTAGTTGACAAAATTCAAACTTTGGTCTTTTTCTATCCATATGAGCAAAAGATAACAATATTTAGGGATCTGTACCATTTGGGGCAGAGATGCAATCATACAAAGCAGTTAGTTTATTTGTAGGAAATAAAACAAAATTCTTGCATCACTTCCTTGCCCTGAGCCCCACATCAACAGATAAGTGGAAATACTTTACTCAATAACAAAAACTTAAGGCCTGAAGTTATTAGTACTCTTGCTGAAACCTATGCAGAATTTGCAAATATTTATGGCATGTCTTCTCTGGGAAAGGAACCATCTTTACAAAAACAAATCCAGTGTTAACCTTAAATTGTTATAAGGAAACCACAGACCCTTTTAATATTTCCCATTCAACAGACTGATGAAACTCAATTAATAGGGAAAACCCCTCAAATTTGCAAAGGATTTTCAAATTTTGTTACTGATCAACCTACTTTAAAATGTTTATCTCAGCTATTAGAATTAATGGAAAACATCAGCACATGGTCACAAAAGGCCAAGAGCCCAGACAGGGGACTTTCTCTGCTCTTTTGGCATCAATTTCCAGATAAGACCAAGTAGCAAGAAAAAGTGAGAGAGGAATCTGAGGGGCAAGAAAAGGGAGCGGAGAGTGGTGGTCAGTCTAAATTTAGTTTTACTTTTTGTGACCTGTCATTTAAATGATCCATTTTCAGTTTCAATTCAATGGCCAGTTAGTGGTTCAAAGTTTGGACCCATTTCAAAGGAATTTTCAGTTCTATCCCAAGCAGCAGGTCACAATGGCAGCCCTCTCAACTGAGGGACATCAGTTTTTTGCATGAGGGTAGGAGCATGCTGCTTAGTTAGAAGTACTCTGGCCTAGAGAACACTCTTAAA
Source organism: Gracilinanus agilis (assembly GCF_016433145.1). Classification (NCBI taxonomy): domain Eukaryota; kingdom Metazoa; phylum Chordata; class Mammalia; order Didelphimorphia; family Didelphidae; genus Gracilinanus; species Gracilinanus agilis. The sequence continues at coordinate 134,526,097 of NC_058135.1, forward strand.
CTCCTTCCACTTCCAACTGGCTGACCAGAATTAAGCTGGGACAGCAGAGAGATAAACAATCTTCCCCAAGCCTATGAAATTGGTGGGCAGAGGAGAATCACCACAGGATGGATGAAATTGTATGGAGATGTGGTCCCAAGAACCCAAGGCAAGAGGAAACTGTCACTACTGGGTGAAAATAAGCAGTGGGAGGCCCCAAAATGTGTTCTGTAAAGTGATCATTTTCTGTTATTCCTGAAGGAGAAGGTCATTTTTATTATCGTGGTCAAGTTGAAGATTCAGCGACAGCAGAGATCTCCAGGTCACAGGTATGTGAAATTCATTGCATGTCCAACCCTTGTGGCCTTTGCTAAAGTTGTGCAAGTCATATAGACAAAACTAATTTGCAAAGGTGGCAGCTATTGCACAAAAAAAAAAAAAAAAAAAAAAAAAAAAAAAAACTGACGTCAAAGGGCTTAAAGTACGTGACTTAGGATGATTGGAAACCATGAAATAGATTAATTTTGGAAACTTCTCTTTTAACTTCATTAGGCAGCCACTTTTCTGTGTCTACTTGATAGCCCTGTAACAAAATCTAGACCAGGGCTGGCTGTGAGGTGCTTCCCAAAGATCCTTGTAGGAAGAGCACTTTGAAGTCATTTTACCAGTTTCAGAATAACACCTCCTACCAATTTCTCTCAGATGGAAGTCAGGTAGGGTGGAACCAAGATGGAAGAGGAACTAGAAGATGTACCATGAGTACAGACCATTCCCAACACCTCCAAAACGATCTAGGAAATGATCCTGGGCAAATTCTGATCAGGAAATTGAAGTCATTTTTTCAGGCCAGGTCAGAAGAGAGACAGAGGTCTATGGACAATGAGGACAAGGCATAGCCAGGATTGGCTGCACAAAGTGGCTATGTAAGTAAGAAGAGGTCTCATGGCTAGCAAAGAGGAGCCTAAACTTGTTTGGGGGACACAAGCAGGTACAGCTTGCTTGCTACCAGATCCAGGTCCCAGAGCTAACTAAAAAGAGAACATAGGCATGAAGAGGGATGACATTCTATACACTGTATACTGAACATGGATTAAGTTCCTAAGCAAGCAGTTAACTATGTGGCTCAGACCCTGGGAGCAGAGCAGGCTCTTAGTTCCAGTTTCTAGTCTAGGCTGAGGCTGAATAACCAAGGAAAGAGTCCCAGACAAAGAGGAGTTTATAGTGCTCTCATTTTGAGCCACTGGTTCTTTCCAGCAGCAGCCATGTACTACTGAACTCCACACAGGGGCAAGCTCAGACTGCAGGGGGTGGGGGTGGGGGGTCAGTGATCATACTATGCCCTGGATCAGACTATTTGGGGAATTAGCAGGTCTTACATCTGAACTGTCCCTTAGATCCTGGCATAATACTCAAATACTGTAAGAAAACATTAGCAAACCAGCTCAAACATTTCTTCCAGAAGTGTGCAGAATCCCACCCTAATATAAGGTCCAAAGTGAGAAAATAGGCTTGGAAGAATGAGCCAATGCATCAAGAATCACACCATAAAAAAAATATGATGCCAGGGATCCTCAAGACAAAACATTTATAAGCAAAGCCTCAAAGGAAAACACAGCTTGAATATAGGTTCAACTAGAGCTTCTAAAAGATATGAAGTCATTGTGGGGTTTTTCTCTCTAAGTTCAAAATGCTTTTAAAATGGAAAGAAGCCCTGGAAACAAAATTTGGAAGAGAAATGAGAGCTGTGGAAGAATAATTTCTAAAGGGAATTAATAGCTTGGCATTCTGGCATAAGACAACATTCAAACAACAAACTCTCTGAAAATTAGAATAGAGCACAGATGAAAGCTGTTCCTCATAAAGTGCTCTGTCATCTAGTGGTTTCATGCTCTTCCCTTATCTCTGCCTCCTGGCTTTTCGGTTTTCTCCAGATTTCAATTAATGTTCCACTTGCAGCAAGAAGCCTCTGGCAATTCTCAGTTTTTAGTAAAGCCTTCTGAAATTACTGCTAATTTATTCTGTACATACCTATTTTCCTTGTAGTTCTTTGCATGTTGTCTCCCCCTCAGGGGTGAACTCCTTGAAAGCAAGTACTGGTTGGTATATTTTCCGCCTTTCTTTGAATCAACAGTACTCAGCATGGCACAGTGCCTAGCAGGTACTTAATAAATACTAGTTTAGTGATCAGAAATAATAAAAACAAATCTTAAAAATTGAAGGGAAAAAAAACAGAAGAAAATGGAAGGTATCTCACAGCCTTTTACCTAAGAGTCATGATATAACAGGCCACCTGAAAGCCATGACCAAATAAAGGGCCTAGACATCACACTTCAAGAAGTCACCAAAGAAAACTCCCCAGATCTCTTGAGAACACAGAATTTTGGAAGCCCAAAATGATAATTCTCCAAACACCCTTCATAGCCAAAATCCAGTTTCTAGGTTAATGAAAAACAAAACTTGAAAAAGCCTTAGGCACTACATTCTGGTCATAATGACCAACTACAATTTAACAGGACTCAACAACATGGGGATTTGTTTTTCATCTTCTATTTTTGAGGGGAAGGGTAAATTTTATGCTAATTGGAAAAATTTTAATTCAAAAAGAAGTTGGGTGCAAAGCTCAGTAAAGCCAGTGCTCTTGTTGATGCTGCAAAATAGTTCGCAAGGTTATTAGAATTATTAGAATACCACATTCTTGCATATTTGAGACATTGAAGTTCTCCTAGTTCAATGTTTTCTTTTTTACCTGCTGGCTCAGGTTACCACTTCTTTAAAAGGCAGACAGAAATACATGAGAACTTTTTAACTCCTACCCTAGATCATAATTTCTCTTCTCCCTTAACCACTTCTGATTTAACCTTTGCTGGCTGCCTGTGGTTTTAAACAGATTCCCTAACCCAGTTACTGGCAGAAGTGGTGCAGCAAATAATAGTGCTGGGCCAGGAGCCAAGACAACCTGATCAAATCTGGATCAAGACACTTGTAGCTGTGTCCCATAGAAAGTCACTTAACCTTTAACTGTAGTTTCCTCAATCTTAAGATGGGGATAGCAGCACTTCCCTCCTAGGGTTGTTGTGAGGACAAAATGAGATTTTTGTAAACTGCTTATCACAGTTGAGTGGCTGGCATGATGTGAGGAACTTAATGCTTGGCTTCTCCTTCGTTCCCTATCAGTTGCATTGGAAAGGGATTTCAGTACTCCTTTTTCTTAAGGAAAGGACAGTTGATAGGGGAACTGGCCTCAGAAGACATGTTAGGTTCTGCCTGTGACACATATGCTGGCTCAGGGCAAAGGGGCAGATCACTTAACTTCATGGGTAAGCTACTTAATCTCTGAGTGTCCTCAGGCTCTCCATGGCTGTAAATTACAGATGAGCTGCCAATGTGGGTTGGTGGAGAGTATATTCATAATGGGAGTTCCCCACATGGCTGAAATTAAGGTCTGTGATCAGACCCATCATTCGAACTAAGCTATTTCCAATAATTTCATTTCTGAATTAGTTTGAGCACAGCTGAAGTTTCAGAATAAGATGAAATAAGATGGCAGAGTCTGATGGTAGAATTCACCAATCTTTTAAAACTTTGAAGCTGTTGTTTTGTACTGGAGAAAACATACACTTCGTCCTTAGAACTCTGTAATGCAAAGATTAATGATGGGGAAAACCAGTCTGTATTCTAATTCAGGTATGGCAATGGATCCGTCATCAAGCTAGATTAGAAGATGATGAGAGAATGGTGGTGTCAAGGAGTCTCGTTCACAACTTAGTCAAGGAAGTGAAGAATGAACTACAAGATGGTTACTGTGTATCTGAAAGGTCAGTTGGTCTCGCTAAATGCAATCTCTTAAATTCGACTAATCTCAAGTATAAAAAAAAGGCAGTTCACTGATTTCATGCATCTCACAAGAAAGCATAGTATCTTTCTCTATCTCTTTCTAGAGCAAAACAGCTGCTGCACACTGCAACTGAAATATTCCTGGAAATTGTTCAGAAAAAAGATTTCCCTGAATTCATCACAACCTACTTAAACCTGGACCATACTTTTCTGGTATCATCTTCCTACAACCATAGCTTTCATTCCACAGCTGTAGTTGCTATTCATAGTACAGCCCAAACCAAATCTAGGCTGTGAAGAACCAGTGCTTGACAGAGCCAGCAAGTCACCACTGACACAGGAATTCTACTTCACTGGTTATTTGAAACACAACATATTAAAATGTTTGAGTCGCCTATGACAAAATAAAATCAAGTCAAGCCCCTGTGTTCTCTTGAATTGTAGGGTTGGGTTTTTGTTGTTTTTTTAAAGATTAAGTGAGACATTTGGCTGAATGTAAAGGAAAAAGGAAAACAATCAGTACTCTCTCTAATGTCCATGTAGGTTAAATTGACTTGGATTTTCAAAAACTTCTTCAAATCTTAGCAGTAAATTAAAGTATTCGGTATGGATCAAAACACTTCCCCCTCCCCCCCCTTCACTTTGCTTTCCTGCTCTTATTCCTCTCACTGCCCCCACACCCATCCTACAATTGTCAGCATGTCATTCTGAATTCATGAGTGAGTTGAATGTAAATTAGTTACCGGCCCTCAAAGCAAACAGTACACATACACCTCATTTTTAAATTATGTTTTTGGGGTAGTGTCTGGATGTAAAATGAAGGAAGTCAAGGTCCTCAGACCCTAAACAAGTTATGAACTATATCAAGTAAACCTGAAAGAGAATATAAGATTTATTCAATTGTTCCAGTAAAGATTGGGTTGGATTACAATATACACATTGGGAATTTCTCTCTTAAAGGGTGGTAAACTGCAGTAAGAGTTATGAGTAGTCATGGTCATTCTAAGACAATCTACAGCCATTTTTACAGTCAAGACAATAGATGAATTTCAGTTCAATATACAATAGTTTAAACATAATTCACCCCTCCCCCCCATCATATGGCTGGTGCCTCCTCAAGCACCTCATCTGCGGCAGAGGTAGCACACCAGTTCTCTCAACATAGAGAACTTCAGTTGCCAGAGGAGAAGTTTTTCTTTTTCTTTTTTTTAAAACAATAATACATTGCCATCTTTCAAGATGTTCCTGAGACTGGGCCAGGTAATAAAACAAAAAATGGGATTCGGTTTGTACTTTTTATACCATTAAGTTGTGGTTTATAAGTACAGATTAATGGACTAGGAAAAGAGTTGGTCTTTAGCCCAACAGTTCATTTGACAAGAGTTAAAGTCAAAGTCTTCCTGAAAAATCCTCCTCAGAAATGACTTTCTAGAAACTAAAAGTACCACAAAAATGTAAAGTGTATATACAGTCTATTCATTTTTATTCAATCATCTTGTTATTATTTGCTCAGATACTGCAAAGGCCATTAATGAGAGACTGTGGAGCCCAAGGCTAGTTCTCATTGTTTCATAGGTTTAGCATATTAATATTAAGGCTCATTTTCTCAATCAAAACCATTTACATAGCAGGCTTCAATTTTCCCTTAATTAAGATGGGTGAAATCAGTTCACAGTACTAGCTGCCACCCTAGCCTTTGTGGAGAGAGATTGTAATGCCAAGCAGTACTACATTTTGCATCTAGGAATTTTCCTGACACCAGCACTTCATATATATACTACATAAAGCTTCCGTTTGCACCAGCATTAACATATCAATGTTATAACTGTACAGCACAAATTACCTCTGACTTGCACCTGTGTCTCTTTCCATCTGTGTATTTTCACAGAAGCCCAATACCTATTAGTTGAAATATTCACACAACTGTTTTTCAAAACATTTTATTGCATCATATTTGGTACCTTATGTTTGACAACAAAAAGGAAATTACATCTGTAACTGCAGGAATAAGAAGCTGGTCTGTTATTGAAAAAAAATCTTGGGCCCTTTAAAAGTTACAAAGTCTTGGGCTTGCCTGAAACAACTGAGCAAGAAATATATTCTTAGAAATGTAGGGCTTCAAGTATTACAAACCTGTGACACTGTGGAAAAATTCCAGAGGTATCTAAACTGCAGCACTTTTTATTTTTTTCTGCATAACGTGAACAAGGCCTGCTGAGGTTTTTAACTATTAGTCTCTTGATCAGTCATAGAATGGTAGTAAGGAGTTCTGCTCTTTACCTTCAAGCCATGGTGGGTTCTCTCTTTTCACTTTGGGGTGAAAAATTCATACTTCCTTTTTAATTAGTTGGTGCCACATCACAGTGCATTTGGTTCTTGCATTACAGTTTTATTGTTTGGCCAAAACAATGCTGAAAGGCTTGCCCCAGAACAGCAATGTTACTTTATTTTTTCAAGTTTTTTTTTTTTTTTTTTAATTAAAATTGAGATTGTTCTAACTGGTTCCTTCAGTTAAAAACTGTGGTACAAGAACACCAAACTGATCATGTACAGTGAATTTTGGAGACACAACAAGCTTATTGAACACCCTATGTTTCTTAATAATTCTGCTTGGTATCTATTTGTCCCATTCACTACAACATCAAACTTCTGTTGTAGATTTCTCTGTAAATAGTGATTCACATTGCATACTTCCTATGGTCAGATCAACCCCATATCAAAACCAGTCAGATGCTAAAGCCCCAACAACTCTTTGTGCTCAGTGAAAGAATCCAGTGCTAAAACAGCATTTATGCTGTCTGAGATATAGTAATCTCACAAGACAAATTTAAAGTAATATTTCTGCCACACACCTGCTTTGTTAGCTGTAACAGCCTCCAGATTTCATATAAATTAGTTTAAAAACATGGGTGGGAAGGTAGGTATAGGATATGGTAATTTTTCCTCTCAATTTTAGCAGCTTTTTAATTTTTAAGAAACTGAACCTATATCCTGTAATATGTTAGATATTTTATATATATACTTTTTCAGCAGGATAAAAAAACATAAAACACTATTTGAAGGCTAAACGTTGACTCCTTCCATTCTGTGTAAGTTAGAGCAATGCAGCAGGTGCGTGACAAAAATATTATACACTAGATATGGTCCAAAGTCGTTTCGTTTGCTTAAGGGGCTCAAATTTCGTTGGCCAGTTCTTCGGTTTCTGCAGAACTATCTCCATTTATCGTGATCTTGGTGTCTTCCTCATACCCGGGAGGCATGAAAGCCAGAGCGTAGGGGAAAAGCTTATGGCAATTTGCTCGGTATGTTTCAGCAGCTTCTTTACAGTCTCCAAGGCTCCCATCACACAAGGCTCCCAAGGCCTCCATGCATGTCTAAGAGAGAAGGGGAAAGAATGAATTTACAACGTAAAAACAGTAAGTTTCTTTTTTCAACCTCTGAAATACCTCATGAAGTTAACACATTTCCAAATAAAACAAGAAAGGATGCACTTAATACCTCACCCAGCAGCATTCCACAATTACAATATTCCTTAAAGATAAATTATTTCAAGTCTCCTGAATCAGACCTAAACGGAAAGCCAAAGTTTTGAACATCTCTAGCTATCCACTCCATGCCTTTGTCATGTCAACTAATGTACTTCCTTACTACAGTAATTTGCAGTACTAAAGCTTAACAAAGCAACTACTTTTTATATATTCAACATTTTACTCAAATAAAATAAAGACAGAACAAAAATGCATTTCTGAAAACTTGACTTACTAAAAGCACTATGTAACAAAATCAAACCTGACATATGGAACATATGGAACAACAGGAATTACAAAGCAGTTAACTATTTACCAAAAAGCCTCTTTTCAAAGGAGGCAAAATTCATGGTTCACAATCCCGTTTTGAGCCAATTCACACAGGTTTGCATTTTCTCACCTTTTCCTTCTTTCAAAGGCCGGGCAATTCAATTTTCCTTTTCCTTTCTGTCCAAAAGGGCCAAAAGTGGGAGGTTTGTGGTTTTGTTACAAAGAAACCCAGCCAGTCTACCACCCAGGGCTTCAGGATGTAGATCGGATTATTCCCTGGCAGTTCTTTCAGTCACAGATGCCTAAGCCTCATCTTGTTTTCTTAAAACACCGCTTGACACTTCAGTCTTTTCTACATGGTCTCTCTTCTCAGTAGACTTTCTAGCTTAAGCTGGATCCTAACCTTTTAACCTGAATCTGGTTATTGCTACAACATTTGTTCCCACATTATTACAGCAATTTAACTACTAAAGATTGGAACTGTTCCCCTCTTGACCAAACTCTTCTTCAAAACAAACAAACAAAAAAATTTTTGATGATGTAAACTTCTCTGGGCATCTGTTTCTTCTGTAGGTTGAAGAGCCTAAACTACAGTGAAATGGAAAGCTGGTTCCATTTTTGTCACCCAACAGGAAGTATTTTCCTTTAGTATTGTGAATACATGATGAATGTGACAAATTAATAAGACTTAAGAGAGGAAAAACAATTTGAAAACTTATGATTCTATGGTGGATGCTTCTCTGTTAGCTTAATTAATATACTCTGCCTTGCTTTCCTTATACATGTCAATATAAAAATGTTAATCAATACTTGTTCCTATTCTAGAAAACAAGAGTATAAACTGCAATTCAATTACATGTGAAATTCTAAGATATTTTCACCTACATAATGGTACTTTTGGAATTAGTGAACAGTATGTTCTGTTCAAGAATGTAGTTGGATAAAATAAAATGCTAAATGAGATTAATTACAACTGCTAATTGGTCTTTATTCTTGACATTTAAAAACGAAAAGGTAAAATTTTTGTAAGAATTCACAAATGTAAACAATAGAGAAATAAAATCTCTGTATAAAAAACAAAGAATATTCAGGTAGCTCTAAAGAGAGATTGTGAAAAATCTTTACCTGGAGGTTCCTATTAGTTAGAGATTCATCAAGTGTTGTTGCCAACTCTACTGCTCGCTTCTGACTAGAAGGATCCAAGTAATAGACCATTTTGGCAGCTAAACAGGATAAAAGAAACATCTTAGGGTTTTATATTAGGTTAAAACTACCCTCCAACTCCCCAGCTAAATGAGCCAAGGAAAAGAAGGCCAGGAAGGACTTTAACATTGCTCAACCACCTTAAGATTATTTAATGAAAAATAAAAATTTTCTGGTAAAAAATAAGTTAAAAGTTCAGTTTAATAGTGAAGCACACAAAGACAAACAAAACTGTTGCCCTTTTAGCCAGGAACACCCAAGAAAACCAAAAACTCAACAATGCTCCAGCACTTCAGAGACTACACTGTCTCTGCATACAATGACCCAGCTTTGATTGTCAGCACCACTGTTCAGAATAAGCAAAGGGTAAAAAATCCATGTGCACAAAAGTAAATGGATTTAAACATTACAACAGAAATTTTGACTTTACATAGTCTGTAGTCAAATACATTAATACTTGATCCTATTTTTAAGTCTCTGACCCCCAAAACTTGGTATCCTATTGCTTAGAAAGTTCTGAATTGGTGAAGGAATTTGGTAGGAAACATTCAAAAAATTCCATTCCTATTAGATGAAATATCTCTTTCATCTCTCCACAGATCCTCTCTGACATCACCAAGTACTTAGTTCATACACTTACCCAAAAGACTGCAAACTTAAGAGGCAGCAATCAGTCCCAGTAAGAATAAAAGTAAGTTCATTACCTGATAACCTGTGAGGCAATGAATCAAAATTCCTCTTCAAGAAAGTTTCATTAAAGTTCTTTGGGTTGGTTGCTCCAAAAAGCCGGTTTATCTCTTGTTTTAATACTGTTCTCACTGCATCAGGCAGATCTTTACTTTCAGACCCTGCTAATAAAACAAACAAACAATGGAGTGCAAAGTGAGAAATAATTGGTAGTAATCCATGACCTACTGAATGGAGCTAATGGAACACAGTTTTATCTGAAGAGTAGATGCTGTACAAGATTACTTAAGAGTGAGGATCTATGGTTCTTCCTGAGTGGAAACTCTCTCCCCAAGAAATGTGCCTAAAACTTATGGTCTTAAAGGGCTTGCTTGAGATTCCCAGGTAGCTTGGGTCAATAGCCCAGGGTCACATAGCCCGGACTTGTCAGACATGTCCAGCCAAATGACTCTACCCCAAACTGCTTCTCTACTTACCCAGGAATTCAGAAAAGCCTACAAAGGAGGCTCTCAGTTCTAGAACACCGCTGTTCCTCCCATCCTACAACCCAAACTGCATTTATCTCATTGAAGATAAATCCGAGGCACAAAGGGTTAAAGAAACTAACTGGGAGCCAAAGAGTTCATGAGACAAAATCTGAACCAGACCTTCTGGACTTCAGGCCTGGCTCTTGGCAGTTGGCCACATTGCTACATACTTACATTCTACAGATATATTTAAAGGAGTCACACTAGGAGAACTGTGACCTAAGAGAATATAAGACCTTGAAGATTCAATATCACATTTGTTATGTCATTTTCAGTTGTGTTCAACTCTCCATAACCCCATCTGGGGTTTCCTGGCAAAGAAATTGGAGTAGTTTACCATTTCCTTCTCCAGCTAATTTTACAGATGAGGAAGTAAGGCAAACAGGGATAAGTTAAATGACTTGCCCAGAACCACACAGCTAGTGGGCATTTGAGGGTATTCTATCCCAGTACTCTATCCACTTCTCCAACTAGCTGATCACAGCCCATAACAAAACAACCTTCCTTTTAACACTGGGCTCACTGATCATTTGATAACTGAAAATACACACCTGAATCAGAAAAATAAATTTTCCAAGTCATTTGAGACTCTTTCCATTGCCTGCTTAAATGGATTATAGGTAAGTTTTGGAAGATATCAAAAGATCAGATGGTCTAAGATCCATAATTTTCAGATGAAAAAACGGGGTCAGAAGTAATTTGCACAAGATCAGCTTCTATTCGAAAGACCCAATAAACTAAAAGTCAGGTGTACAAACACTGATAGGTCCCTCTTCAGTAACCTGTGAATTCACTACAGGAGGGTCCCCACACGGAGGGCATCTCTCAAAGAAGACAGAACAGTGACATAGCTCAATGAAGATTTAAAGTTCAACCCTTCTCTTCATGATCCCTGGCTATTTAACCTCCACTTATAAAATTTTAGAAGACAACAAAAAAACAAAAGTAAGCCACACTTGCATGTACAGACACTCATGTTTCTAGGATTTGTTAATAATGGCATCACTATATAATTAGCTCTGAATGATCAAAGTTTTATACATACTAAATTGTGGGGTATCATTTTGAAGGAAACAAATCATATTTGGATACTACTCAAAGTAGACTCCAATCTCTTTAACATAGGCAACATACAAATTAATTGTTCTGCAACTGAAAAGGAATTGTATTTTTATATTATAACTTGATGCCTTGAAGAACAGTTGTTTACCTTTAAATTGCATTTTGTGAGGTTAAGGAATGAGGTCTAAGTTTCCTTACCGGGAATTACTACCCCAGTAAAATCACAAGTCTGAGTGATACCCTACTTTTAAAAAAAAAAATAGATATGAAATCACCCAGAAAAGGCTTGAACAGCATACATACTTACAACTCTTTAAAAAATATTTACTATTACTTGTATAATGCTTTAAGGTTTACAAAACACTTTACATTTGATTCTCACAATAACTCTGAGGTTCCTAGCATTATCTCCCCCTTTTAAAAATAAGAAAAGTGAGGCATAAGTGGCTTACCCAGAGTCACAGTTTTTTTTAAGTACCTAAGACGGGAAGTATACAAAACAGAAATGGAGGAAGGAGATAGAAGTAACAGAAAAGCTGTTTCTGTTTAATTTTAATGATAGTGAGGGCAGCTAGGTGGCTTAGTAGATTGAGAGTCACGGTCATACAGAATTGATCCTAAGACAAAATTCAAATTGCTTCTCTGGTATGAAAGGAGGACCTCTGCAATGTGGAAGGGATACCTGTACATAGTAGATCATTGGGCCAGTATACAAAATTCTTTTAGCAGGCTAGTACTTCCCTTTGAGAACCAAAGATTAACTATGTAACAAGTTGAGGCAATGGAATAGGAATTTAGTGAAGATTTAGTTGTTTAAAAACAAAACACTGACATTCTGCTGAATGCTGCCTGAAACAGGCCAAGTGATTTTTTTAAAAATTAAGATTTACTATAATTAATGTCTTGAATTTTGCCCTGTGGCACCTTCCAAGTTTAGCAACAGCCACTGATTTGTCTTCTGCAAAGAACTAATTATAGTACCATCTCTAACTCAGCATACCATCCATTTATTTTCTCTGTAGTGGATCCTCTTCCAAACTAATCTTCAAAGATTTATGAGAGTTCTGGTAGTCTGTTTATAAAAATTTTCTTTGTATCCAAAGTCTCCTTTCTTCCTCAAAACAGCTCCACTTAAGCAAAATTAATTCATAGATGTATATTTTAAGTTTTGTCCTTTGAAGCAATGTCTAGTCAAGACTTTTGGATTTTTCAGATTCTTTCCATTCCACTTTAAAAATCAGTGTAAATTTTCAAAGTCTCCCCTGGTGTGACTATTTCCCTGGGCTGTGAGTTGTAATTGATAAATCTGAGCACTTCTAATATGAAGATTTGTCTCAAATCTACAAATTTAATCTAGGATGAAAAATATTCTGATGCAAATTCCAGGAACTTTCCATAAAAAATTTCATACCAAGTCACATTCTAAAAGCTCTTGCTCCAATTCCCTATAACCTGTAAATAATCTGACTTTAGAGATAAGTTCCCAAAGCTCTTCTAGCAAATGATAAATGCTTAAGAATTCTAACCTTCATTTCAAGGAGCATTCAGCATTCAATTCGTAGTCTATGAACCTTCTGGGTTAAGATGGCAGCAGAGGAAAAAGCAGCTGCTTAGCCTCTCCTAACTCATACTTATAGGACTCCTCAAGACAAAAACAAATTCAGACAAACGAAGGGACCCCACAACAGGGCCCAGAATTGAAGGTACGTGGAATCAGGGTATTTCCAAGCTATAAAGGGGTAAAATAGCTCTCACTAAAATGCGAGCTGAGCAACCCCCTCCCCCAGCCCACTCCACCTATAGTGCCAAAGCCAGCGCAAAAGAGTTAGAGCAAGTTTGGGGCACCCATTAAGTCATTGGCAGCTCACCAGGGCCTGCTCCTGAGAGCAGTAAGACTTAAGAACCCAAGAGGCTAAAGAACGCGCGGACTTTGAACACAGACTCTGAGCGTAGGTGCGGACTCGGATCCTGAGCGCAGGCGTGGACCTTGAGTGGGGACCCAGCTCAGAGGGGTGTACGACTGTGGAAGCAGCTCCCTGAGACTGTTAAAGGAGCTTCAGGCAGAGGAACAAGCAAGGGGACCACCAGGAGACTTGACCCTGAGAACAACTAGACCTAAGACCTTGACCCTGAGAACAACTAGACCTAAGACCTCAGGAGCCTAAAGAGTGCAGATGGACCCTGGAAGTGAGGATAAAGCTGAGAGGGCACACAGCTCACAATGGCAAGCCATCCACAGGAAGCCCAGAAGAGAAAGATAAAGAAGAAACCTTTAATGCTCAATGACTTTTGCACAGAAAAAATCCAGACAACAGAGCAAACAGCAGAGGTGAAAAAACAAGTAACCATATCCAAACCTTCCCAAAAAAAATGGTAACTGGTCACAAGATCTTGAAGAGTCTAAATCTGAAATTATGAGAAAGATGGAAGAGATCTGGGAAGAAAATAACTGTTTAAAAGGCAGAATTTCGCAAGTGGAAAGTGAGGCAAATAAATTGAATACCAGAAATGACCAGATTGAAAAGGAAAACCAGTCTCTAAAGGCTAGAATTGGGCAATTAGAAAAAGATGCCCCCAAATCAAAAGAATTGATAAGCAAATTGGAGACCAAAAATCAAACAGGATAACAGGATAGACGAAATCAAAAAGGAAAATCAAAAGATTATAGCTGAAAACCAGTCTCTAAAGACAAGAATTGGGCAAGTAGAAGCCAATGATCTCTCAAGACAGCAAGAAAAATTAAAACAAAGTCAAAAGACTGATAAAATAGATGGAAACATGAAATATCTCAATGAGAAATTGACAGATCAAGAAAACAGGTCTAGAAGAGACAATTTGAGAATCACTGGTCTTCCTGAAAAAGCAGAAGTTAATAGAAATTTGGACTCCATACTAAAAGAAATTATTCAGCAAAATTGTCCTTAAGTTCTACAAGAGGGCAATACAGACATTGAAAGGATCCATAGATCACCCTCTACACTAGACCCTGAAAAGACAACCCCCAGGAATATAATAACCAAATTAAAGAGCTTCCAAGTAAAAGAAAAAAAAATTTTACAAGAAGCCAGAAAAAGACAATTCAGATATCAAGGAGCACCAATCAGGATCACACAGGATCTGGCAGCCTCCACACTAAAAGACCGCAAGGCTTGGAATATGATATTCAGAAAGGCAAGCGAACTGGGTCTACAACCAAGGATCACCTACACATCAAAACTGACTATATACTTCCAAGGGAAAGTTTGGGCATTCAACAAGATAGAAGATTTCCAAGTATTTGAACAGAAAAGACCAGGACTAAATGGTTCGATATCCAACCACAAAAATCAAGAGAAATATGAAAAGGTAAATAAGAAACAGAAGGGAAAGTAATAAAACTCATCTTTTTAAAATTTGCCTCTTTAAGGGCTTCAATAAGATCTAATGATTTGTATTCCTATGTGGAGAAATGTTATGTATAATTCTCTGTAGTGAACTCTATTCACTATTATAGTATTCACTATTATAGTAATTAGAAGAATTATTCATAGGGAGAGGTTGGAATACTAAATGGTCTAAGATGATATAGGGGTGGAAAAGAGGGGGATGAATAGTAGAGGACACCAAGAGAAACTTGAATGAATAAGAAAAATAGGATATTCTATTACACACAAAGAGGGCATGGGAAGGGGAGGGGATGAATACTATTATAAGAAGGAGAGGAAGAGAGCATCAAGAGGTAATATTTAACCTTACCCTCAGTGTAATTAACCCTGAGAGGGAAGAGTAGCTATATCCATTGGGATTTAAATCTCTAACCCTACTGAGGAAGTCAGAAAGGATAAACCAAGGGGAGCAGGGGAGTGGGGAGGTCAAAAGGGAGGGGAGAAGAAGGGGGAGGGAATTCATTAGGCCTTAAAAATAAAAAGAGGGGAATAATAAGGGAGGGGGTAGAAAGGGAAGTAAATCAAGGGAGGGGACAAGGGTTACTGGCTTAAAGCAAACCACTGGTTTAAAAGGAAATAGTGTAAGAAGAAGGGGTAGAACTAGGAGAGGATACCAAAATGTTGGCAAATACACAACTGATAATTATAACTCTGAATGTAAATGGGATGAACTTGCCCATAAAACAGAAGCAAATAGCAGAGTGGATTAGAAACCAAAATCCTACTATATGTTGTCTATAAGAAACACATATGAGGCGGGTGGACATACACAGGTTTAAGGTAAAGGGCTTGAGCAAAATCTTTTGGTCTTCAAATGAGAAAAAGAAGGCAGGCGTGGCGATCATGATTTCTGACAAAGCCAAAGTGAAAATAGATACGATTAAAAAAGACAGGGAAGGTCATTACATCCTGATTAAAGGCAGTATAGACAATGAGGAAATAACATTGCTCAATATGTATGCACCAAATGGCATAGCATCCAAATTCGTAAAGGAAAAACTGGCAGATCTCAAGAAGGAAATAGATAGTAAAACCATACTAGTGGGAGATCTAAATTCGTAGTCTCTGTGCATTTACATTTCCCACACAACCCTTACAAGAAAAGTTAAGTCAAGGGGACTACATAATCATTATACTTTCAATAAAAGAACACACATACCTACACATACCACAGCTTATTTGTGTTTAAATGGGAAATACCACAAATGTGCAGGAATTTAATGTGATTTTTTATTGGATCTTGAGACCAAAATTTTTCCATGGCTCAAAAATTAAAGTAAAATTTAGTGGAAAAATAAGTTTCAAATATTATAAATATCTTATATACCTTTTCAGGAATACACTGAACTAGTAATAAACATGTATATTTAAAATATTCTAAAAAGGAATCCCACTTAAAAACTTACACAACTTCTTTATTTGAACTAATTTTCAAATTCCACTCACAAAATCCTCAATCCCCCTAAATTTTAGATAAGCAAATGACAGAATTATATCATTTAGGTAGAAGGAGCATCAGAGAGGTCCTTAGAAGACAATTTTCTAGGGGATGGCTGGGTAGCTTAGTGGATTGAGAGTCAGGCCTAGTGCCGGGAGGTCCTGGGTTCAGATCTGGACCCAGACACTTCCTAGCTGTGTGACCCTGGGCAAGTCATTTAACCCCCATTGCTAGCCTTTACCATTCTTCTGCCTTGGAACAAATACATAGTGTTGATTTTAAGGTGAAAGATAAGGGTTAAAAAAAAAAAAAAGATGACAATTTTCTACAAGATGTAGAAATTTCCTAGACATAAATATATAACATTGTTGACAGGTTATCTAACCTCCAGTTGTACACTTCTAATAATGAAGAACTCACTGGTGCCCATTCTATTTGGGGGAGAGTAGTAACCATCAGAATGTTTTCCTTATATTAAAACTCATAGGTTGGGCTTTTTTAGTTTTAGTTGTGTTTTGTTTTCTTTTTAAAAGACTATTGAAATTAATGTTCATAGGGGCAGTTAGGTGGCTCAGTGGACAAAGAGCCAAACATGGATATGGGAAATCCTGCCTGTATGATCCTGGACAAGTCACTTAATCCCAATTTCTTAGGCCTTAGCACTTGTCTGCTTTGGAACCAATACTTAGCACTGATTCTAAGATAGAAGGTAGGGTTTTTTTTTTGTTTTTTGTTTTTAATGTTTATAGCTAAAAATTAAAATGTTAGTTAACTTGACATTAAAATTCTTTGGTGGTTTTGTTATTTGGTTTTTCTATTTCCTCCAATTTAAAAAAATGCAAATTTAATATCTAGTGAGAAAGAACATACTATAAAATGTTTCTAAGTTTTGTAGGTTAAAATTGTTAAATTCATTTTTTAAAAAAGACACCTAGAGAATTACAACATGTCTACAAAGAAACTTACTAGTAACTTCTGATCTTTAAAACAGCACAGTATATTATATATATAAAGAATATTAGACTGGGAATCAGGAGGCCTAGATTTGAATTCTAGCTCTCCAATTGTTATAAACTGTGTAACTTACACCAAATCATGTAACTTCAATGCAACCCAGTCTCCTTATCTGTAAAATGAAGAACTAGATAATGTCCAAGGTTCCTCCTAGCTTAAAATTCAATAATTTTAACATCAAAATAACATAGTGGTTTAAAGTTTAAAACACTCAGTTATAAATATTGATTTTAAAGGCTTGTTTTGATGAAAATTTTCTTAACTAATAAGATAACTCTTAAAATATTTTTATTCCAGATATACCTTGTAGTAAGTTAAGCCACTTCCTAAAAATCCAGAATTACCAAACAAATGAATTAAAGAGCAACTACTTCATTCACTTTCTAAAAGGACTCTGCTTTTCAAACAAATTTATCATGACTCCTTGAAATGAAAAAATTCTCTAAGACAGAGGTTTTAAGGTTTTATGGGTCATGCACTCTCTTAGGCATTCAGGTGGAACCTACCTAATCCTCTCTCAAAATAATGTTTTTAAATATATAAGGTACAAATGAAACTAATAATAAAAAACATTTTTAAAACAAATTCAATATTTAATATGTTTACAAAAGTCGAATTTATATATCAATTCTCAGGTATATGCCTAACAGTGCCATATAGAAAATAAAACGCATAAGTACCTTGATTGAACTTATTTCTGGTTAGGTATACCTGTAGCTTTAAAAATATAGATATTAGCCATAAATGAGGATCATTGCTTTTCCTTCAACTATATTAACAACTACATAATACCTTATCTTGAGGAGAATTTTTTATAAATTCGTGTCTATCACTTAGGAATATTATAAGCAATAAATACTGCTATAAATATGAACTCTAAGGGGTTAAAAACTAACACATACCAGCACTGAAGAGGCGAATCATACACTCATGAAGCCAAGGATGACTGGAATCAATAGCAAATGCCCTCTTTACTGACTGAAGCATCAAAAGAAACTTTTCTGTAAAGAAGACAGAAAAAAATTTTATTTTATAGCATGTCCTCAACTCAGAGGATTGGCTAAAGTAGATTAAGCATTTTAAAACGCAATAACCAAATGGTATAACTGATTACATTTGAATTGCAGCATATTATTTAAATCAAATGATTTTTCTCATCAGCAGTGAAAGCTAAATCAGTAGCATCCAAGAACATAAAAAAAGAAGTTTCACTGAATATGGGAATGAATTCAATCTTAACATTCAGCAGTCTCTTAAATTACTGTCATGTATTATTACTGCAAAACATGTTTAGTGTTATACTTCATTACAAAAGCTTTGGTAGGTAAAGAACAGTAAAGCATTTTGTAATACTGGAGAAAATGCCAGGAAAAGCATGTCAGCTGCCATGTGATCTCACCTTAACAATTTTCCTTCTGATCCTTTTCACTACACAGTCATAGGAAGGTCTAGAACTAAACTATCTTTTTAGGGATTTGTTAGGACCAAACCTTACCCCAAGAACTGGCTTTTGATATTCGTATAATAAAAGAGTTCTCAGGAATCAAGATTTTCAAAGTATTTTTTCCCTTGTAAAAACATGTGAGTCTATATTATATAGATATAAAGGGGAAGGGGAGAGAGAGAGAGAGAGAGAGAGAGAGAGAGAGAGAGAGAGAGAGAAAGGAGGAAAGAAAGAGGGAGGGGGTGGGGAGAGGGATGGAAGAAACCTATTTTTTAATATAAGTAAGCATAATGTCTTTTATTTTCCCCATTCATACATTTCAGGTTCTTGACATCTTAGCACTGCCATGCATTTTGACTGGTATATGAAAAACTGCTTTCTAGTAAAGTAGGGTTAACATGGTTTTTGATGGTTTTTCCTTAGCTCCTATCAGGCCCAAAGTTCTCAACAATACATGTAGAGGGAAGAAGTATACCACTCAACTCAAAGATTGTTTATTCAGTGCAGTAGACTTCTAAGTCCTGAAGAACGTTTCATCCCAAATTGTTAGGAAACAGGAGATGGGCCCTTCCACCTCTAGTCCCTATGATTTGCTGGTTTGCAGTCTTGGTCAAACCAGATTTACAGAAAAGAACTGGAAGACAGAGCAAGGCAATGTGTAAATAAAGGTTAAGATGGTATGGGATGGTCTACTTCCCATAAAAACTCTGAAAGGATGGTGAACCCAGCTTTTACAAGGAATAAAATATCTTCCCCAGGACTCTGTTTTCTTATAAATGTAAAATGAGAGTTGGACTAGGGACACTCTGACTCTTCTATTCCTACTGCCACAAACTCTAGTTCATGCCCTTATAACCTCAGGAACAGAGGATTTCTTTCCATTATTTTCTACCTGCTCTAATATATCCTGTTGGCCACATTTTTGATCATGTAACTTCTTGCCACCAGCCCCTCCCCCCCAATCAAAGGTTCTCTAATTCTTACCAAGTAAAAACTAAGTTCCTTAGTCTGACATTCAAAGTTTTTCACAATCTAATCCCAGCTTACCTTTCTAGCCTAATTATTCTTATAAACTAAAAGAATTTTTACCTTTCCTCAAACATTTGTGCTTGTTCATGCTACTGCCTCACCTAGAAATTTCCTGTCTTATATTTCTCCTGTAAAAAATTCTACTCATCTTAAAAGGTTCAGTATAAGTGACATTTTTTTTCTAAGAAGACTATCTGATCACCCTGGCCAAACATCACCTACCCTTTCTCTGAAGTCCTACAACATTTATCTGGATTGTTCAAAAGGGACTTATCACATGTCTCATAGCTTGGAAAAGACAGTAAGTTCTCTTACTCACCAATTCCAGTTCCTGTTCACAATAAGCATGGTTAAGTTTACAACTGTGCTATAATGCATCATGGAATATGCCAGAAGAGCTTATTGTGAATGACTTGTGTATCTAAACCAGCACAGTTACTCATCTCAGAATATACCTTCACCACCTACCTTTCCTAAAGTAAATCTCAAAGGCAAAAAGATGAGTCTCTATTTTGTTCTTTACTAAGTTCTTCAACGGTGTTAAAAATTTAATAGCTTCTTCCAATGGAGTTTCGACCTAAAAAAAAAAAATGTCACATAATCATACCAATAATTCAGTAAAGCAGCTTCTGATCACCATTATCTCTAACTTTGCATCTGAACACTTGGTCAACTTATTTATAATGCTGACTTTATTAAAGAACCTTTAGACAATATTTGCCTTTAAGATAAATTTTACTAGTTAAATACCTCTGATTAAAAATCTGTCTATTTATCTGCAAATCTTTTTACCCATTTAATAGGATAACAAATAATAATATTCAAGGATAAATTCTTAGGACTGCTATGTGTTATCAATTTACAATTTGATGAAATTTCTTAGCATGAACCAAAATGACAAGAAATTAAGAATTTGGCATTCAAGAGCAAAAAAAGTATGAAATGTAAGGGTCATTAAAATTTCATGGGAGCTTAAAAAGAGTCAACAAATAAAGCTGTCTTTATATTTAACAGGCTTTCTTCTTGATGTTCCACAAAAACAATCTGTCACAAATGTTATGCAAGAGCAATTTTAAAAATCAATGAAATTTCACTTCTCCATAGTATGTCTGCTAAAGAAATATTTATCTAAATAAGAGGCATCATTTTATTTCTAAGTTCAGCATACAATCAATCTTTTGGCAATATAGAATAAATAAAATCAACAAAGTAGGGAGCAATCAATGCTCTAACTGAACTCTTTCTAAGTAGAAATACTGACATAAGTGCCATCTCTGCTTCTCACCTCTGCTACTCTCTGTTAGACATGGCTTTTGAGCTGCACAATGAAGATAGGTAACTGAATAGAAGGAGAAAGAAGGAGAAAAGGAAAATGTGATGCAGAAAGACTTATATGAGAGCTGTCTATATGCCTTAACAAAAAGGCTTCAGCTCAGAAAGCTAAAAGTTGCCAAATCAAATCCTAGTTTAGAGTATCTTTTTAAAAACATCAGCAATAAGACCTAAAACATTTATAATAAATCTCTGCTTATGTTCACTAATCTACTAGGGAAAGCATAAGGCAACTGGCCCTGAGATAAAAAAAAAAAAGATAAGAAGGGTATTCATCAACAGATTAAAATATTAACAATTAACAAAGAGCTAATTCTAGTTTATCAAGTTTTCCCATTTCCCATTTAAATTTTCTATTTCATGACAGAATATCATTCCTTTAATTACTGTTACTTAGTAACCCCATGTCATTCAAGTTTTAAACTTGAAATATGGATCAGGAAAGAAGATAAAAAAGAAATGGGAATGCAGAAGTAGAATAAAAATTAAAACTTCTAGATTTCAAAACTATACTCATTTAGCCAAAGAAGAGTGTTTCTTCCATTTGATTATGTCCAAGACTCCAAATATACTAACAAGTACCTTGGCCAGTTTCTCAGGGATAAGTTCTTCTTTTGGACCTCCGATTTCCTCATCATCATCATCCTTCTTCTTTTTCTGATTTCTCTGCTGCTTCTCTTTCTCTGCATTTTTTTTCTCTTCTTCAAGTTGAGCTTTCTTCTGAGCTCTTCTTTGTTTATTACGTAATTTCTTTAGCTCTTTGTCTGACATGTTTGCTATAAGTACAGAATTTCAAAATGATTACAGCCCTTTTTGGATTTTCAATATCCTATTGTTATTTATTTCATTTAGCACGAGCTAAATTTAGCGCGCGCGCACACACACACACACACACACACACACACACGTGCGCGCGCGTGTGCGCACACACTACACATTTTAAGTGAATAAGTATATTTCCTTAATGTATCTCTCACATCTGAGCTGGTAATCACTGACAAACACACTTGAAAGTCAATAAGTAATGTTTATTTGGATAATTATAACTATTAACACTTGGAGAAGCATTTTTAAATTTCAAAATGTTTCACTATGAAAACTTAAAACAAAAAGGCCATAGGGGAAGCAGCCGAGTAGCACAGTGTCTAGGCCTGGAGACAGAAGGACCCGGGTTCAAACCTGACCTGAGACCTGCCCTTGCTGTGTGACTCTGGGTAAGTCACTAAACTCTTTGCTTAGCCCTTGTTCTTCTCTCCTAGTGTTATTACTAAAACAGAAAGTAGGGGATATAAAAAAGGGAGGTCGAGGGAGAAAACACAGGGGGATGGGGGAAGAGAAGCAGGCCGGGGAAGGGGGTGGCAGATGGATAGGGGATACCTAATCTGCCTTCATTTTTTTGTTTCCCATCTCCCTCATCAAGAACTATGTAACAAAAATAATAGCCTCAAACAAGCAAAAAGCTATAGACATAAAGATAATTATGGGGAAAGATGCTAATGTTTAATTTATTAGCAATTATCACTCAATGGCTGGACAGTTAAAACTGTTTAAATATGACTAAAGTAGTTTATAATGTGCATATCTAAATGAAGTAATGCAAAGGTAATTCATGTGAAACTAATGCTGACAATCTTCCTACAAGAAAACTGCAGGCTTATTAACTAGATAATTAATTCAGTTTTTTGCTTTGCATATGCAGGAAAAGGGCCTATGAAAGGAAAATTTCATAAACTCTAGATCATAAAAATTATTTAATCCCACCCACTTATTTTACAGATTAAGAAACTGAGGCCTGGGGGTAGCTAGGTGGTTCAGTAGATTGAGAGAGCCAGGCCTAGAGATGGGACATTTCTTAGCTGGGTGACCCTGTGCAAAGTCACTTCTGCCTTGGAACCAATACACAGGATTTATTCTAAGATGGAAGGTAAGGGTTTAAAAGGAAAAAAGAAAAAAACTGAGGCCCCAAAGTTAGGTGATTTGTCTAAAATTCATAAAGCTAATAAGAGAAGTAGGACTATAACTCGGGTCCAATCATGCCTCCTAAGCCAGTGTTCTCTCAACTGTATTGTGCTAATACTTTCTTGGGTTAATTTTTAGTTCTTGATTCATTTGGATGCTGATTCAATGAAAAAGAATTGGGGCAATTATGACATGCCATTTTAACAAAACAATTTAGTTGGCAATGCAAATTGTCTCAAATTATGTTTTTCTGTTTCATACTGGCTTAAGCATTTATCACAAAAATAATTCTACTCAAAACCTACATACTCGCTGATAAAAGTAAGCCAGTAATGTACCAAGAAGTCTCAAGGTACCAACTATGGCAACTTTATGTCCATGATACTTAATACAATTATTTTAAAAGTGTTCTTTAACCAAGAGAAGTCTTCAGTACAAAAAGGAAAAACTAACTCCATACTCTGCTGTGCATGGGGAGTTTTCTGTCCTCACAAAAGTATTCAGAAAGACTTACTGCCAAAATTGAGAAATAGCTATCTCATTTCTCTTTCTATACTAACTCTTGGGCTGATGGTATTGGAAATAATAGTAAATAATATCAGTATTATTTACTCAACTTCTGAAATAATGAAGCATTAGAATAAATTAAAAACATATGAAAAATTTGACACCCCATAATGGTGAAAGCAATTCTAAATTTCAAGATAAAATGTACTGCTCTTGTTTTTAGCTGCTACCTACAAGGTCATTATTCTCCACTAACCTAGTATTTTAAAATTTCCAAGATAAATGTTCTTTCTAAAATAGTAAATGTGAAATTGTTTTGTTATTAAAAATAAAAATATGTGGGACCAATATTTATTATAAATATAGGCCTAATGTCTTGATTTATTCCAAAATTTCCTTATCCTTCCATCTATCTCAAAGGTATTCCTTATTTCCAAACCTTCCAAAAGTCATTTAGTAGTTACAGATTATATCAATATACTTCAAACTTAAAAGTGTTTCATGCCCAAGTTACTTTGGGAAACACTGATTTGAATCTCCATAAAACTGAATTCTATCATTTGCATTCAATAAAGAGCAAAGAATGAGAGGCTGTCTGTGTGTGTATACATGAATGGAAGGTAGCAGGAAAGACAAATGATAAAAGCTACTTTAAATCTCTGTTGTTTCCAATATTGGGGGAAGAGGTGTGATGGGTTGTGGACTGAGAGTGAGCCCAGGAACTATACTGTGTGGAGGCCAAATTCAGCCTTGAATCTATATCACTTCATGACTCTGGTCAAGTCAATCAAAGTCTGTGTATTCTGGGCAACTCCATCAGACTCTTAAGCAAGGAAGGTGCTGGCTTTAGCCCTGAGACCTCAAGACCTAGTTCACCTCCTCTTCCTTAGGTGAGGTCAAACAGAATTCAATATCACTGAATCTAAATTTCTCATTTAACTGATGAAGGAACCATGTTGTAGGAGGTAAATGGACTTGTCAACTGACCCTTGGCCAGCCAAGGTCAGATGTAGGCTTAGGGCCCAGGTCTCTTGATTCCCAGTCTAGTGCTCTTCCAATTATGCTAGGCTGCCCCCTCAGCAATTTCAAAGTTGACACAGATCAAGTTCACAAAAAATATTTACACTTATTTCTAACCCCTGAACAAAAGCAATCCCAGAATGACAACAGCAGTCAACTCAGTAACCTGAGCCCCACTTTATTCTGATGCCACTAAAACAGCTTCCAGATAAAGAAATGCACCAGCTTTGGAAAAGAAGGCCAGCAGTCCTACAAGAATAGAGGCTATCAGAACTGACCAAAAGCATTCACAAACTATTCAAATGCTCTTCTCAATGGGGCAGGGAAAGGGACTAGATGACAATTAGCTTTTAGCCACGATCATGAAAGAGCAACAGGATACTAAGAAGGTAAAAAAAAGCAGGGTGAAGCAGTGATTGAACTGAGTGGTTTTCTCAACAAAAGAATCAGAAAAAATAACACTTGTAGTGGAAAAGAACACCAGACTGAGAGGAGGGAAACCTGGGCTCTTTGGTTTCATTATAGATACTAACTTATTCTAGAGGGCCACTTTATTTCTATGGACATCTACAAAATAAGGAAGGGAGACTACATGGTTTCTAAGATCTCTTGTAGTACTAATGTATTGTTTTATTCTATTCTACACTTAAAAATTGTAAAATTCAAAAATACTGAGTAAATGTATTTATTGGTCATCATTTAAGGAAGAAATTCTCACTTGAATTGAAAGTAGAAATGCAACTGAACTGTAACACATTCATTCATTTTTCCATGAAACTCACAAAATACATTTTCACTAACAGAGAGCATCCCAAAGACAAAACATGATACAGACAAGAAAGCATTTGTTAGTACGCACACAAAATAGTAAACTGAAATAAATCTGAGTGATCTTATACCTGTATCAGTCTCATGTTCTTTATTCTCATCTGTTAGTGGGTTATCATGAAGTTTCAAATAGATCTCTATAGCAATCCTTGCTGCCTTGAAGTAAAACGGATGCTGTCGAAGTACATCTTCTAGTTTTAACAAGTCCACATAAGACCTAAGTGTAATCTTCCTCATACAGTACGTATGAAAGTCAAACTGGTCATCAGTGATTTCTACAAAATGCTAACATAATACAGTGTTCTTTAGCAAGTATTAATGTGGAGAAATACAAAAAAAAATTTTTAATTAAATTAAACCTTATAAAACTCCAGAATTGCTTTTGATTTCTTGTCATGAAAGAATTAGGAAAATAAAACTAGAATCAAAAATTTATAGTAACTCAAAATTTACAATCTATAAATCTTACTTTAAAGGAAAGCAACAGTTGCAGCAACCCCCCAAAACAAACAAAAAAAAAACCCCAAAAGCCCCCTGAAATCTATCTATTACACATAGAAGTTAGAAGGAAAAGGAAAAAAAAAAGTCAATTCATTCTGAATGAACTACTGTAGGAACACTTATCTGGGAAAATGAAACATCAACACAACTAGGAAACAATATGAAGAATTAGTATTCTGTAAGTACTCTAAGAATACTTAAATAGAATTACCGAGAAACAAAAATAAGAAGGGTATCACACATGGAAAAGTAAACTGGTTTATTTAACATTATTAACATAGTATGTATTTTTTAAAAAACCAGTCACTAAGCCCTCTTAAAAGGGAGACATTAGAGAGCATATTAATTTGAGTTCATTTTCATTCACCAATAAGTACCTTGTCTTTCTATTTATTGTGTTAGCCAGAAAGGATACAAAGAAAGAAAGGAAGCCATTCCTGTTCCAAAGGAGTGAACATTGTGGATATGGGGGGGGGGACAAACAAACATGACCATTACACAGAGAAATGCAAAGTAAACACAAAGTAATTTGAAAGGTGGAGGTGGGTGTTGGGACATACTTAACAACTTGAGAGAGGAGGGAGGGCCAGAAAAGGCCATGGTTCAGAGGTTGCACCTAAGCTGAATGTTGAAAAGGGGGAGGAAGAAAGGGAGAGTCAGGAAAACATTCTAAGAAGGGGGTGGGGGGTGGGGAGGAGGAACTGGACTGGACTGATTTTACAAAGGCAGAGAAAGCAAGAGATAGAATGTAGTAATGTAGCATACAGTGAGAAACAAATCCAGCCAATTTGGCAAATACACTGAGACCAAGAAAGAAGAATAAAGTCCAGAAAAATGCTGGAGCCAAATTGTGAAGTGGTTTGAATGTCCAATGAAGGAATCTGGACAGAAAGGAATGAAGTTCCTTGAGCAAGGAAATGGTATAGTTAGAAATTCATGCTTTAGAATAGCAGTTATGCCAAGTATGGATTGGCTATATATGGAATTTCAATCAATATACTTTGGAAATTAAAAAAAAAATTCTAAAAGTTAGGAAAATTATACTGAAAAGGGGGCTATTGGAAAAAACTTAACAGTACATGTTAAAACAAAGGAATTTCGTGACAAAGAAATATTTCACTTACTCTCTCAATTTCATGACATTTCTTAAGTGCTTCACCAAATTTATTCATTGCCTTGTAAGCCTGTGCACATTCTGTCTGGAACCACATACACTGCATTTCATTCAAATTTTCCACGGCAGATGTTCCTTCCTATCAGAAAAGCATAAAATATATTAATAAATGAACACTAACATTTTATATTGCTGCACTGAACTCTGATCAATTCTGCAAGAATCACTTAATTTTTTTATAACTGCCCCCAAATGTTCAGGGCATCTGCAGAAGTAAGCAAAATTATATTTATAACCTTTGCAAAAATAACTGCAGTTCTAGTAAATGTTCATAGGGTTCAATGACTACCTAAACATCTGCCATAGATGTAAAAAGGATTTCCTGTAATGGAGTTCTTAGTTGGCCTTTCAGGTTCCACCAACTTGAAGACAAAAACTAAGAACATAAAGGAACATATGTTGGGCACTGCAAGAGTCTACAAATAAATAGCAATGCTTTTAGGTTTCTCATGTTGACTAATCTGACTTGTTTTTAAAAATCTAGATCTTTTTTTTTTTTTGTAAACAAAAAAAGTTTACAAAAGAAGTCTATTTAGTTCTATTAATTAGACAAGATAAATGAAGTCAAGGAAAAAAAATATATAAACTGATTCTCTCAGTTAAACAATTCGGCAAAAGACCCCCGACAACAAAAAACAAAAACCACCCAAATACCCTTGCTTAACTCATTAAAATGCAAAGAGTCCATTTTCCAATGACCTCAAAGTGAATCATTTTAACTAGCTTAAATTATCATTGTTATCTGATGTAGCTGTAAAATTAATTTGGAAATAGTTTCAAAGTAAACCTCTTACGTTAAATAGAATATGTGTATATAAATATAAAAATCCATAACTTTCTGTGAATTGAAAAGAATATATATCAAAGGTAAAAAGTTTATTTATAAAATTAAAATGAATATTTGACTACTGATTTAAATCAAATCTAGTTTTGAAGGGCTTTTGTTTTTTGAGTGTGAAAAAAAAATAAAAATGATTATGAAAGAAATCAAAGTATATGATAATTAAGTTATACAAACCCTTGTAAACTTAGAGCACATTTCCTCAGCCTCTTTAATCAGGTTGGCTTTCAGCATGTACTTGGCACATTTGGAATTGATAAACCTGTCTGCTGTGTCTAGGGCCTGAGCTTCATCCATCCATCTAGCAGCTTCTTTAATATTGCCAGCATGCTTACAAGGAAGAAGTAAAAATCACATTAGAATTACAATTTTTTAAAGGCAAAATAGGTTATTTATAAATTTAATGAACTAAAAAAAAAACACACAAAAGCAGAGCACTTAAAGAAAATTAAAGAAATTGTCACTTGGATCTCAACTGGTTAATTAGAGAAGCCACATATTCTACTATGTTATAGTTATTTAATCATGTTAAGAAGACTCAATTTTTAATCCCTTCTGGCTACATAAAAAATAAGATTTACACAAAGAAAGTGCTTTTAATAACAAGCTTGTATAAGTACCATTATCTCAGTTTTACCCAAAAATAAGTTGACGCTCCTTAGAGAAATAAAACAATTGTCCCCTAGATTTATAATCATAGAAAGAGGTTAAAAGCAAACCTATGTCTCTCAGTTCTACTTTAAATGCTCTTTGAATATCAAGAAGCATTCATCTCTGAACAATGTCACTAAATATTACTTTAGATAATCCAACATATAGCTACGTAAAGCAAGCACAAAGTAACAACAGGATCATTAGATTGTGGTTTTTCCTAACTCTTCTTCCCCAAATTTACAAGTCATGTATTAACTGCCTGCTGCAGTTAATAATATTAATTCATTTGATCTTTATAACAACTTCAGGAAATATGTGCTATTATTATTTCCATTTTCCAGTTGTGGAAACTGGGACTTTCAAGAAGTTAAATGACTTGTCCCAGAGTGTCTGGGGCTGGAATAGGACTAAGAGGATACTGTGCCTTTAGGTCCATCTCTCTATCCATTGCACCCCTTAGCTGCCTCAAGAAAATACAACAATCCAGGACACAGCTAAGGTATTTTTCCAATGTTCCCCAGCACCAAATGTGATATTCTAATGACATTAGTAAGTCTCGGCTTTTGGTCTTCCTGCCAAGGTGGCCACCTGAGTAAGAGATAGATCATCCAGCTCCTATCTACTTATTCCAACAAAACCCTGCAGTCCACTGCAGACTGAACCATCATTAGACATTCAATGAGAAATAACAGTGACTCTTTCCTCCCCAGAAATGCAGCTCCAGGTCTCCTGTGAAGCCAGAGGAAGTAAAAGGCATGCAGCTTACACAGCTCTATGTTTAGAAGAATAAAGAACAGAGGGCTCCCTTGAGGAAACCCCATAATAGAAAAGAAGCCAAGGAGTAAAAGCAAGTAATGACCAGCAATGCTGATATGTGAGAAGCTGGAGTGTTCCCCAGGAGGTGAAGTTCAGTTTAAGACTCAGAGAGACAAGGCAAGGATGACTCTTGAACCAAAAGTGCATTGTACTTGGGGGAGAAGTGTGGCAGAGAAGGGGTGGGTGGCTAAACCTAGGCCTAGGAAAGGTCCCAATTTAAGAACTGATACTGGGGAAATGAGTATAAAAAGGAATGAAAAACTATAAACCAAAAGCAAAAATATTGCAAATCCAATTCTATAACAATGGCAAAGAAAGATGCTAATAATCTAAAAAAAAAAAAAAAAAAAAAAAAAAGGCTTTTCCCAAAGGACTATAGGAATGCCTAGAAGAAATAAGAGATATACACTTAAGAAGTGGGAGAGGAATAAGTAGCTTAAAAGAGAAATGTAGGAGAAGGCTAGGGGGGAAAGAAGGAAGGGAAAGGGGGAAGAGGGAAATTTTATTCAAAAACCAGAATACCCAAAAAGCAGAGACCAAAAAGAAATCAATGAACATGATATTGAAACAAAAATGAAGAAGGGGAAGAAGGAAAATGTAAGATATCTAATCTAAAAAACAACTGACCTAGAAACAAGTTCCTAAATAATTTAAGAATCACCGAACTGCTTCAAAACCTTGAATTTGAGATTTTTTTTGGTAAAAGGCACAGACGATTAATTCAAGGAATCATGAATGAAAATTGCTCAGATCCAGTAGAACCAGAGGTAAAAGGAAAGACAGAAAGAAAATCCCCAAATCCCAGAAATATCAGCCAAAATCCTGAACTCTCAAACCAAAGAAAAAACACTGCTAAAAAATAGGAAGTAGCTCAAGTACCAAGGATACACAATCAATATCACAGAAGACCTGGTAGCTTTTACTAAAAATCAGTGGCAACCTTAGAATACTATATTCTAAAAAGCAAAAATATAGGGTGCAGGGGCAGCTGGGTAGCTCAGTGGATTGAGAGTCAGGCCTAGAGACAGGAGGTCCTAGGTTCAAATCCGGCCTCAGCCACTTCCTAGCTGTGTGACCCTGGGCAAGTCACTTGACCCCCATTGCCTACCCTTACCGCTCTTCCACCTATGAGACAATACACCGAAAGTTAAGGGTTTAAAAAAGAAAAAAGAAAAAAAAAAAAAAAAAGGAAAAAAAATATAGGGTGCAAAGAAAAACTTGTCATTTATAAAATGAACATAATTTGTACCTTTAATGGAACAGAAGACTTAAGAGCATTTCTGATAAAAAAAGACCAGAGATGATTTGGAATTTTAAAATACAAACACTAGAAACCAGAGAACTCTAGATAGGTAAATTTATTTTGAGCAAGTAGAAGTTATATAATGCCATTCTAAAAAGGAGGAAGCAAGTATTCTTTGCTAATCTTAATGTCTTCAAAGAGTACTGAGATTAAATTAAGACAAAAAACAAAAAAGAGGTCTTGAAGGGGAGCTGGTTATGTTCAGAGGGTTTAAAGAGAAGAAAGAGAAAAGATAAAGGGAAGAAATTACCAGCATAAAGAGGACAAGAGAGGAAGAAATTTCTATTCCCTATAATCAGAGTGTGTAAGAGTATACAAAACATGGAACAAGGGAGTATAGGCATAGATGAGCCTCACTTTTACCAGAAACAGAAGACAGTTTTTAAAAGGAACATAATACCAAGGAGGGCATAAAACAAACTTCCTGATCTTAAATGGAGAATCAAAAAGGACAAACAGGAAAAGAAAAATCTAAAACTTAGATATTAAGGGAGTGCTCTGGATTATTTTAGGCAACTGAGCTGTGGTTGAATAAACTGCAGGAATAGGAAAGGAATGGAATCTTACTGTGCCTTAAGAAATAACAAAAGACAGAATTTCAGAGAATCCTGGCAAGATGAACTGAGAGACTGAAGGAACAGAACCAGGAAAACAATTTAAATTAGAGTAATAACAATGCAAAAGCAAACTTAAAAAGACTTAAGAACCCCGAACAAAACAATAACCAAGCATCTCCAGAAGATCTATGATGAAATATATAACCTAACTCCTTTGATGAAACATAAAACCTAATTGTTTAGAGAAAGAAGATGGGCACAAGAGGCAGAGACATACATTTCTGGACACGGCCACTATGTGTAGTCCTTTTGCTTGATTACATTTATTTGGTTTAGGGGATGAGCAGGGAGGCTTTCTTTCTCTTGCTTACATGACTAGCGTAGGAGGGGAAAGGTAGCAATAGTAATGGCAAAAAGAGAGAGGGAGGGGTTATAATTTTTTTTAATGAAGAGAAAAAGAACAAAAGAAATTATAGAAGTACAGGTAAATAAGGCAGTTTTGAAATGTGTGCAGAATATGATTATCAACACACAACATGTATGTATGTATGTATGTATGTATGTACCCATAAAGTGGTATGAAATAGTGATTTACTATTTTATATAGAATCTTTTTGTGTTTTATGGTATGTATGGAAATTATCTTTTTTTTTTTTAAACCCTTATCTTCTATCTTAGAATCAATACTGTGTATTGGTTCCAAGGCAGAATTGCAGTAAGGGCTGGGCAAAAGGAGTTAAGTGACTTGCCCAGGGTCACACATCTAGGAAGTGTCTTAGGCCAGATTTGAACCCAGGACCTCCCCATCTCTTGGGAAATTATCTTTTTTTAGGTTAAAAAAAAAAATCAAGACATCCAAAACTTTTAAAGTCTTATAAAATTTTAAAGTTTATAAAATTTAGGGGGGAAATGACAGTAAAAATAAATATTACCTTATAGATTTTAGCTTTCACAAGAAAGAGTTCTATCAACGTAGGTGTACTTTCTATAGCAGCATTTATATATTCCAGAGCTATAGATGGCTGCCCAATTTTGTCATAATGCTGTGCCAAATAGTACTGGACCCAAAGCAATGTGGTAGGAGGCTCTTCCTTGCCATCATCTAAAGGGGAAAAAAAAATCCAAAAACACAAGAATATAATACCAACATTTCCCTAACTTTATTAAAATATAGTTCAAACTTGTTTATGTAACATATATAAAAATGTCTTTTTATTACCCAAAATGACTAAAAGCAACTCATACTTATATATTGTTTTAGGATTTGCTGCAATGAAATTTCCATAATCTCATCTGATCCCAACAATATCCTATGAAGTAGATGCTATCTTTTTCACCAAAACTATGATTCCCTTGGGGTAGGAAGTCTTATCAAAGCAGACGGCAATTGTTCTACAAAATTTAGTCTCAGAGAGTTGTTTGGAGGCAATAAAAGGCATGAAGTTTCCAGGATCACATAGCCAAAATGAAAACAGCAGAACTTGAACTCAAGTCTTCCTTTGAGGCCAACTCTCTAGCCACTACCTCTCTCGATGGTATTATTCTCATTTTTGTGGGTGATGAGCTAAGACAATGAGAAGTTAACTCAAAGTCACAGAGTTATGAAGTAGAAACAGAACCTAGGTCCCCCCACTCCCAGTCTAGCACTCCATTTATCAAACCATACTACCTTCATCAAGAAACAATAAAAGGAATAAAGATATAGATTTTTTTCCTTTATTAAAGCTACATGTGCATGGTAGGCATTCTGGATTTGGTCTTTTAATAATGTAGTAAATATTTCAAGATTCATGAAAACCAAAACTTGGCACTTACCAATGGGGTTAAATAACCGACAGCTTTTTAGAGAGGTTTCATAGCCTACTACTAACTCTTCTATGATTGCCACCTAGAGGACCAAACATACACAAAAATTACAGTATAAAACCACACTTAAATAACAGTACAAAACACTATATGACTGCTTTTTCCTATGTAGTATATATGCTTATACTATCCAAAATAGGATCAGAACCAAATAACTGTCCCAAACAGGAAATTCTATTTCACATTTTATAAGCTCTTAACCACATATGTACAGATGCTGGCATGTTAATACCTGAATCCTTAGAAATCTAACTGCCACTTGGTGAATAACATCATGAAGGCCATGATTGTATTAAATGATTTTCACCTGTAAAAGCACCTGATACAACCCCATAATTTTATAACAGGAATTTAGGAAAGGTCACCATCCTTATGATTTCCAGGGTGAGAACATGATCATAAGGAGAAACTTGTTACAACAAAACTACTTGAAGAACCAAAGCAAATGCCATCCTGGTGGTAGTTATCTCCAACAACTTGTAGTAGATCAGTGATTCCCAAAGTGGGTGCTACCGCCCCCTGGTGGGTGCTGCAGCGATCCAGGGAAGGCGGTGATGGCCACAGGTGCATTTATCTTTCCTATTAATTGCTATTAAATTTTTTAAAAAATTAATTTCCAGGGGGCTAAGTAATATTTTTCTGGAAAGGGGGCAGGAGGCCAAAAAGGTTTGGGAACCACTGTAGTAGATAAACAATAAGACATCCATCTGCATCAGTGCTACTCATTGGTTTCAAGGTGCCAATCTAAAAAAGTTTCAGTGTTAATTCTAAGTTTTATATTATTTTAATATAATCAATGCTTGATATTTGCTTCCTGGACCTATCTAAAACCTTCCTTCCTTCCTTCCTTCCTTTATCCAGACAAAATACCAAGATGATGATAGATTTACTGAGCTAAGAGGGAAAAGGGGGCCAGCCACTTATTTAGAGGATATCAAAAAAGGCACAGAAGGGCTGAGTTTCATATTACATGCCAAGCTAAGTGTAAATGATTTTCTAGAATATTTATGGTTTGGAATTATGGAAATCTCAATTAGTAGTCAAAAATGCTTTTAAGAATCTCAAAGGCAATGGTAAAGGAAGAAATTTTCTGTGCATTTATAATACAATCACTAACAACTATACTGGCAAAAAGGAAGCATTGGAATATTAATAATATGTACACAAAGACACCGACACACACCCTGCCCCTGTATAGGTAATAAAGAAAACATGACTTTCCCATTTATAACAATGGCATCTGAACATAAAACATAGATCAAATACCAAGAGAAAAAGAAGAGCAAAAAATATGATTAAACTAAGAACTTAATTTAGATTTGTTTCTCTTCTATCTTTGATGATCTCAAAACAATCATTTTTAATCTTTTATTATGAAAGACTATTCAACACTGAGATACTAGAAAAATAAACATTCTCAATTAACAAAAATTTACTCTTTTTAATTAAAAGAATGAAAGTCAACAGTGAAACAAATTGAACCTCTAATTCCCCTGAATTTCTTTTAGAATCCTAGTTAAAAGGAACCTTCAAGGTCATCTATTCCAACCACTGCCCAAATCAATAATCTCATCTAAGACATTCCTAAAAAACAGTAATCCAGTTACCCTCTGCTTGGGATGCATCTAGTGAAAGTGAACTCACTACTCAAATCAATATCCCAGTTTATTTAAAGTTATAATGATTCTCTTTCTAACAGACTTATTGGTATTTTAAGTTATACCCTCTTGGGCACAAGCAGGACAATTATCAGTCCTCTTCCACTTGATAGCCCTTCAAATAACTGAAGATGATATCATGTTTCATACAAGCTTTTCCCTTCAATCTATGCTAATTATCCTCCATTATATCAACCAATCTTTGAATGGAATGGACTCCAGTTCCCTCACCATTTTAGTGACCTTCCTCAGGTTGCACTTAAAATTATCAAAGATCTTCCTAAAATGTTGTACCCAGAACTGTATACAAATGTTCAAATGTTGATTAGGGCAAAGTACAGAGGAATTAATATCTTTGCTTACTTTGCATAACACACATGTATTAACATAGTTTATGAATGAATTCGTTGTTAAGATTTTCACATAGCATAGTGATGGCTGATATCAAAATGAGCTTGAAATCTTCTAAAAGCCCTGGGTTCTTTTCATATGAAAGTTTTCTAAATACCTACATCCCAAGTCAGTTACTTATTTCCCAATTTCTTGATCTCTATTAAAATTCATCTTAGTAAAAAAAAATTCATCTTAGTAGATTTGGTCCACTATTAGAGATCTTTCAGATCCGGAGTCTAAATCATGGTAGTAGGCAACCCTACCAGTTTTGTGACATTACCATGATTATTATTAAATACACCAGTTTTCTTTCATCCAAATAAATGAAGTGGTGACTAATACTGAGTCAAAAGCAAAGAATATACAAACTGACAAAAGACATCCCTCCAATTGAAAAATTATTAATTGACATTTTTCAGATCTAATAAGTCAAACAAATCCAAACCCACCTAATTATACTATCATCCAACCCACATCTCTCCATTTTATTCACAAATCTTGGGAGACTTCGTCAGGTGCATTGCTGACATGAAGGTATACTGAAGGGAATGTATTCTCTTGACCTACCAGACAGGGTACAAGAAATAGCACTGACTTTTATTTCAGCCAATTTACTAAAAACAATATTTGGGAAATTATTCAGAAATTACTACCTGACTTTTTATACAAGCAATTGGCTGACTACTCTGAGGGTATGAAATCAAAGTATATTATCTAGACTT
This sequence comes from Gracilinanus agilis, assembly GCF_016433145.1. Taxonomy (NCBI): domain Eukaryota; kingdom Metazoa; phylum Chordata; class Mammalia; order Didelphimorphia; family Didelphidae; genus Gracilinanus; species Gracilinanus agilis. The sequence continues at coordinate 134,561,667 of NC_058135.1, forward strand.
TCTCAGTCTACAAAAGGGAAATAAGAAAAGCCAAACTGAAGGTCAAGGCTACTCTCATAATACATTTGATGAGGACATGGGAAATTAAAATTTAACTATAGCAGTAACTTAAAAGAAATGATACTCAAAAGAAAAAGTGGGTTATCTGTATTTTTAATGCATATAAAATTTTCCGTGAGCATTTTATAACATTCTTTTGTCTTACCTTGTCTTTATCTTTGTATAATGATCTCAAAGTATTGAAAACTGGTGGGCAACCTTTACTGAAATTCATCCTTAGGAACTTATCCAAACATTCCTTAAACTTCTCACCTTAGGAAGTAAAAAAATACCATTAAGTTTTTCCTACCAAGCCATCACTTTAGAAATGTATACAATTAGCTTCTGACAATTTTGTAAGGCTTAAATGAAAAGTTACACATAGGAAAAAAGGCTTAAGTGCCAGAAGGTGATGGATGTGATGAGGACTAAAATATATCATAAAGAAATGAACTTAGTATAAAAATTAACAAAGTGACTGCACTCAACACAATTGATTCTTTAAAACTGACTTTTATCTGGAACCAATTAGGCCAATGAAATGATAAAGAAAAGTCCCAATAAATACCACTTAGAAGATAAAGATGAGAGTATGTGAGATCTCTCTATGAATCAAATCTAGTAAAATAAGCTATTAACTCCAAAATTGGGAAATGAACAGAAGATAGCCACAATTTAATCAGTGCCAACAGTAACCAGACAATGAAGTCAAAAACTTCTAAAAAGACCTCCATCACTGAACAATATCTTTTTGTTAAAAAGAATAGCTCAAACATGAGCTTATAAGATCATTTGCAAAAATGAAAGATATGAGGTGTTGTGAACAGCATCACCTCCAAAAAGAAATCCGAAAAAAACCATCAACACCACTAAAGAGTTTGACTTGACACTAAATAAGGCACATTCATCCCAAGAAAGTATATTGATAAGAACTAGAAGAACAAAAAAGAAAATGCAACAAAATGAAGGCATTTAAAAAATAACCTACATTCACTGGTGAAAAAAGAGGAATCAATCACATTTGGACTCTATTACTTCCATATAATGTGCTAGATGAGAAAATAGAAATAAAAGTTAAGAATGATCAAATTCTGAAGAATACTTGGGATGGACCATATTGCGGGGATTAATCTGTAAAATGTCTCAAATTAAACAAGCATGTGTTGAGTGCCTATTGTAAAAAATATCTCAGATTTTATGAGGGAAAAGACAATCAAGATCATCTCTCCTAAACCATAAAATCTGACTCATTTATAAACAAATTTTAAAATATTACAAATTTTACATAAAAGTAGAAACTTATTTCCTTTGCTCACTTCTATTTTCCATCTATGTGCTTATAGTCTGTGTGTTTTCTACTATCCTCACTGTAATAACACTTCATATAAATCTTTTCTAAATAATCTTGTTATACCTTGTATTTCTCATGACAAAGTTAAAGCCATGGATATCAGTTTTTACAATTCTGTTGTATACAAGATTAAGAGACCACACTTTTACCATCACACAACTGAGATGTAAATGAATATAAAGAATGTACTAAAACTATTGATATTTAAAATAGCTTTTGGCTTGTTTGGCAGTCAAATGTGACTTTCACTTTGATAGCTCTCCTCAAACAAGCTACCTCCTACACCACAAAGTTAGGATATGTAAATATGGAGGTAGCATACAAATCAATATAATTAATTTCAACACACATTTATAAAGTCATCTATACTCTGATAATGGTGATATAAAGAGAAAAAAAAGCAACAGTCTCTGCCCTAAAGGAACTTACAGTCCCCTAAGGAAGGAAAAATAAATAGAAGTAAATAGGTACTTATTTAACTATGAAGTAATTTCCTCTGGAAGTCAAAGAACTGGGTAAATCTGGGAAAGACTTCCTATGGAAACCATACAATCTGGTTTCTAACTCTACCACTTTTTCTAACCCCTTTTTGTACATTTTCTCCTTCTTTGGCCTTTAAAACACAACTCTTAGTTCTACCACTAACTTTCTGGTCTTTCCTTTTCAGTCTCCTGCTCCTATGGACTAAGTATGGTATTATCAATACTCTTAATCTCTCCTTTGATCTCTTCAGCTTTTCTGGCTTCAAAGATCATCTGTAAGCAAACTATTCCAAAATTCATATATCTAGCCCTAATCTTTCACCTGAACTTCCAGTACGATAAGACCTGCAGTCAGTGAGACATCTCCACTTGAATAGGCAAATAAAACCTAACACAATGAGCATGCAAGAAGTTTGTCCTCAAACCTCCCTATTTTTGCTAATATGACTGCCCACCCAAGACTGCAATCTTGGAGTTATCACTGACTCTTCCATTTCCTTCAACCCCCACTATCCAATCAGTGCTCAAGTTTCACCAATCTCAGTACCATATTTCTCAAGGATAGTCCATAGTTACTATCTTAGCCTCTGCCTTAGTTCAAGCTCTCGTTCTAATAACAAAGGAAATTATGGTATATGATTGAAACGGTATGTTACTTACACCCTAAGAAATGACAAATATAAGAAATAAGCAAAGGCTAAATTATCAGTTACTGTATACAAGTGATTCTTGAAGAGGTTCAGGTTCCTTCTGAAGTCCTTTCTACATGTGAGATTCATAAAAAAGCAAAAGAGAAAAGTAGGTGGAATGTGAAAGGAACAATAATGGTAGAAAAGAAAGTAAGCAAGTAGGAAGAAAAGAAGGGAGGAGGAAGAAGCCTTAATAAACATTTTAAAATATACCAAATAAAGTAGAAGGAAATTCAAACAAACAAGGAAGTTTTGTTATTATTACGTTTAATAAGTTTCATATACATCCCTCTTTCAGTTCTTTAATATATTAAAATACTTGTGTTTGTTGATTTTAATGAATAATAAAAAATCAAATTTTAAAGAAAGATGATTAGCCAAATTACAAAAAATAATTGAAAATTCAAATCATGACAAGCAGCCGATCAAATGAATGTGTGGCTGCGTGCATAAGCACTTGCATCTAGGACAAATGTAGCTAAAGAAGGCAAGGAGAAAAGACCATATATGGAAAATTATGTAGTGTTTTCAATGATCCAAAACTCTTTACTGACCCAGAAAGTCCATCTCTTTAACACCAATATTCTCCTTATAATTCTATACAGCTGCAAATAGATTCCCATGACTCCAGAAAAATCAGAATTCTAGGTAATCTAAAAATAAATGAAAAATGGAATAGTAGCTATAAACAGACAGAAGCATCCGAATGCCATTGATGGCATATATGCTGTCACCCGTCAAGGATTTGTAAGGTGGGGAAATAAGAGAAATAACATGTTTTTCAGTCATTCAGCTGTGTCCAATTCTAGCACATGGATAGATGCTTTCTGGAGGGAAACCTGCTCAATGTACTACAGGCCTACAATGTCTATAAGTAAAAAGGGTACCCAAACAAATGAAATTATACTTCTATTAAAGTAACTTTCGTATACTTGCAAAGCTAAAAAAAAAAAAAGAGGTAAATAATGTAACAAGCACAAAAACATTTTTATTATCTTGCAAAAATTATCTCTTACCAGATAAAAAGTTGAGTGGCAGCCTTCTTGGTACTAATCCCCTAGGATACTTAGTCCAGGCTTCCTCGTAAATTTTTAGGCGCTCTAACATATTGACTAAAGGGGGGGAAAAAGATTTTTGCAAATAAAAAATATACATTTGTATATTATTCCCAGTGAAAAAACATAAATGCTCCCAATATATATCAAACTAAATTGCAACATTTATAAGCAATACGACAATCCTTGTTGGAAATTTGTACACATTATGAAAGGATTTCTGCAATAGACATCATTTTTCAGTTAAGTTAATAAAATATATATTTAGCCAAGACAACTTTCAATCTACTGAGAACTATAAAAGTATTAAAATTTTACCTGGCTTGAGTGACTTTTCCAAGCCTTTGTAGTATGCCCAATTTTCAGGATTTCTCTCTTGTAAACCTCTATATACATCAGTAGCTTCTTCCAATCGGCATAGTTGTAATAGAAGTTCCCCTGAAAGTCATATTAATTCAATGTGTGAATCAGCAGCTTCCCTTTCAGTTAAACTTTTCCTTAAATATTCTTTTAAAATTGGATAACAATTTCAATTGTAATATATCAGTCACTGACACAATTTTATGGTCTATGATTTTATAGCTGTGTAAGACAAAATGTTCCTTAGCGCCCTTCAAAACAAATTAGATGCTTTCCACAATTAAATTATGCCAAATTATTTTTAATAGTAAATAGCTTATAAAATTGTTTACCTCCCTGAGTTCAATATATCCTAGCTTCAGTGTGCCTAGACATAGCTGTCAGGTCAAATATCATTTTCATCATGTCACTTGCTGTTCAAGGTCCTAAAGCAGTTACCTATCATGAAATAGACAGTAATTGTAAACTCTCAAATCAAGGCCCTCCATTAATTGGTCCTTTAGACTCCCAATAATTTCATGTCTAATCAAAGAAATTCCACTTTAACAATGAGATTCTACTTTCACATTTTACTCAGTGTGCTTCTGATTGTGTCCCCCACCACCAACTGTAATGTCTTTCCATCTATTTTCTGCTAATGCACATTTAACTATTCCTTCCATTTCTGACCCCAAATTCAGCTTCATTCAGCAACGAGTCTCCCTGACCTATCTGTTATTGTTGGGTCATTTCATTGTGTGACCCTGTACAGCATTTTCTCAGCAAAGTTATTAGAATGATTTGCTAATCCCATCTCATATGGATTAAAGCAAACAAAAATTAACTGACTTCCTAAGAGTCACACAGCTAGTGAGTATCTTAGACCGAATCTGAACTCAGATTTTCCTGACTCCAAGCCCAATATTCTATTCTAGCAGCCTGCAACCTGATCTGACCTACCTAACCCAAAGTTATTCATCTCTGTCAGCATTTTGGTTTTGTTTTGTTTTGAAAATATTAAAGCTTAATGGATGAAACACATAATCATTTACCATGCATTTATTTCTGTCCAACTAAACTTTTAGTTCCTACAGTAGTTTAAGGAAACAAGTGGGTTGTTTTAAGCAAGAAATCTCACTATATTCTTTAGAAATAAGAAAACTAAAGCATAGAAAGATTTAAGTGACTTAACTAAAATCACAGCAAAAAAACAAAACAAAACAAAAAAAAAACAACACACAGTAAATAGTAATCTTTATCTTTCCTTGCCTGAGTGGGTAGAAATCATCCAGGGCTACTTTAACTATTCCACTTTTCCTTCATATTTCTTTCAACTACACAAATATTTAAGTGCCTACAATGAGCAAGGCTCCTGCCCTGTGGTCCGTCTCTCCCCTAAGCCCAACTATTCTTACATTTCTTACTAACATCTTAAGCTGGCTATGGAGAGTGCTAAGGCACTTAATTAAGGCTTGCTGTAGAAAATAGTGCCTGTTATTACTCATATCCTACAATTGAGGAAACTGAGTCAGAAAAAGGTTAAGTGACTTGCAGTAAATGTCTGAGGTTATATCTGAACTCAGGCCTTGTAACTGTAGGCCCAGCACTCTATCATTTAGCCACCTAGCTACAATAGTAGTCCACCTAAGGATGAGACAACTTGTATTTGAATCTCTGTTCTTTTCTCAATGACCTTAGACAGATCTCTTGATTGACCCCAGAGAGCTGTGTCTTTTTCTTCAATTGTAAAAGGAGAGATTTGGACTAGATGAGTAGTTCCCAACCTGAGTATGAGTTTTTCCTTACACTTCATACCTAAATTTGTCTCTTTGCAAATTCTACCTATTACTCTAAACCTAAGTAAAGCAGAACAAAACCTCTGAGAGGGAGGGAAGAAAGGAGGAAGGAGAGGGACAGCTAGGTAGCACAGTAGATAAAGTGCCAGGTCTGAAGTTAGGAGGACCTGGGTTCAATCTGGCCTTAGATACTTCCTAACTATATGGCCTTAGGCAAATCAGGAAAGGAGGGAGAGGGAGGGAAGGAAAAAGGAAAATATTTTTTGCTGTTTGCCTGACTTTCTGGGAGGGGGAAGAGGAGATTCTAGAAGAAATTTTGGCAATTTAAAAACAAAACATATCAACAAAAACATTTGCATCTTCTATTGCACCACCTCACTTCAAATGCCCTATTGTGCTCCAAGGACTTTTTCAAATTGTCTATTTGGCTATTTTTCTCAAATTCACATTTACTGTAGTTACATATCAATATACAAATGTATTGGGAAACTTGTCTTCTGGAAAAGAATGTCTTTTATAATAACTGCATAGCTCTCTCTTTTTTAGTCAAATGCTATACATACAATGAATTGTCTCTTCCTCGTCTTTCCTTCCCCGTGCCTGTCCTTCATCCATCTGTTTCTTTTGTATCCTGAAAAGCCCATTTAGAGGAGCATAAATTCTAGTTCCTATGACTGTTATTGGAAGCCTCTCCATGAACACATAATTTTTAATTATTGCAGTACTTTGATGTAAAAACTTATTCATTAACAATTTTCCCAAAAGCGTGTATGTGTTTTTATATCTTTCATAACAATGTAGCAGCTACAACTGAACATGATGCTTCAGAGGTAAATTGAACAAAAGTGGAGTTCAATGGAACTCTCATCTCGCCAATCCTGGAAATTAGACCACTTATTGTAGCCCAGAATACTCTTTGCTATCTGCCTGGCTTTCTATAAGGTGGAGGAAGAGAAATTCCATAAGAAATTTGCATTAGATTTGTCACACAACAGCTACCACATCATACTGTTGACTTATATTGAGCTTGTGGGACACAACACCTCCCATCATCCCTGAATTTGTTGATGTTTTTTAACCCACATGTAAGACTTTATATTTGTTTTCATGTTGTTACGTCAACCCAGTCTGCACATTCTGTCAGAGCCAAAAATCAAAATGATCATGTCTATTGTACAAATAGATTCACAGTTCCCCTTTCTCTGGCCCAAGGGACTTTGGCTCACAAATGGAAAAACAATGGACTAGGTGATCATTAAGGCTTTCTCATTATTTCTGATGCTCAGAATCTTCTAAACAAACAAAAAAGGGTGGTAGTGGTAAAGAATCTCTTGGAAATTCATCATGTAATGGGATTGGGAGGTGTAGGACATCACAGGAATTTAGAGCAAGGCTAGAGAGCATCTCAGTGGTTATAAAATCCAATCTTCTAATTTTATAAAGAGAAAACGGAGGGAAAAAGAGGCAAGATAACTTGCTTAAAAGACTAAATCACCCACCTTTAACCATTGGCCTTTTAATTAAACTCTTATTGGCATATCTTTCTCCATATATTCTACCTTCTCACTTACATGTATAATAGCTCTTAATTCTACTAACAGTCCTCTATTATATTAAAGAAGAATGGGAACTTAGAGCCCTTGTAATTTTCTTCATTAGGATGTGTAAAGTATTAATATTTGTAAAATGAAAAATAAGACTACATTTGTATTACACTTCACTTGAAGTGTTTAAGAAATAATAACACATGGATTAATCAAGGCCATTTAAGGATTTAATCAGAGAATAATTAATACAATTACTAACAACAATATCACACCATTTTAATAACATTTTCATATTAGAAATATTTCACAAACATTACCTCATTTAATCTTCACTAACAGCCTTGGGATAGACTAGAATGATTATTAGCCTTTATTTTACAGTTTAGCAAAGTGGTGCTCAGAGAAGTAAAGCCACTGGCTGAATGTTCACCAGCTTAGAGTCAAATGTCCCATCTCCCATCCAATAGTCTGAGATGAGGAGTCTGGTAGCTGAAGCCAATCTTTGTATGGAATACACTGACTTGGAGAGGGGGAACCTGTGCTTTTTACCTCTGGCCTTTCCAGTGAGTACCCTAATCATCTATTTAAGAGGCACTTGATTAGTATCAACTATAAAAGCACCAAGCCCCCATAGTGCTTTCTCTTAAAACAACTCAAAGAATAAAACTAGTGATTAGTGAGCCACTTTATTAATCAACCCATTTATTTAAATGGGGGTGGGAGGGCATATTTCTATATAATATTGGAATTATTATTCAATAGAATTCATCTGTTACTCTATCTGGTCCTAAGAGAGAGGTCATAAATGAGATATAGAATAAGACATACATTTTTAGAACTAGCCAATATAGGAATTGGTTTTGCTTGACTAGAATAACTGTTATAAGGACTTTTTCTTTTCTCAAGTGGAGAGTGAGAGAGGAAGGTCTGAGACATTTTTTTTTTTTGATGCAGAAAAGCAATCAGAAGAAAGGCCAGAAAACAACACAGTAAAGTATGACAACTTTAAAAGCTACAGGATAAATTGATTATGCATACTTAAAAAGAAAAGCAAGCTGTTCATAAGAGTGATCTGCAGTTCATATACAAATCTCTTTGTCTTAAGTGATTATAGAAATGTCTATTTTATTTAGTTTTTAAGTTTAGAATAAAAATAAACTTCAAATGGTTATTTCCAAAACTGACTATTTTAAATTACTCTTTTAAATTATTAAGCAATTATTTCTCCCTGCTTTTCTTCCTCAGGTCCCACTAAAATAACGACAAGCAGTAATCAGAACCAGTTGCTGCTTAAAAATAGAGAAGGCTATATTGAAGTAAATGAATTTAGTGGGCTAGATTTCAATAAACCCAAAGATCCCCAACTCTTTGGGTAAAAACCCACTATCTGACAAGAACTACTGAGAAAATTGAAAAGCAGCCTGGCAGAAATTAGGTTTAGATCAAGGTTTCACACCATTTATAAAGACAAGTTCCAGCGAGATATATGACCAATAATTAGATACATAACAAATTAGATGAACAAGGAAAAAAATTATCCCTCAGATCTATGGATGGAGGAAGAGTTTGTGACCAAACAAAAGATCAGATCACAGAAGATAATATAGAACATTTTGGCTATATAAAATTGGGAAAAAAATTCACTGCAAACAAACAAAAAAAAAAAAGAAAGAAAGAAAGAAAAGGAATGAAGACAAGAAGAAAAACAACTGCTTGAACACATGGGTTGATGGAGATATTATTGGGGATGTAGATGCTAAACAATCACCCTAGTGCAACAATCAATAATATGGAAATAGGTCTTGATCAATGATACCTGTAAAATTAGTGGAATTGCGTGTTAGCTATGGGGAGGAGGGGAGAGTTTTGGGGAGAGGGAAAGAACCATATAACCATGTAACCATGGGAAAATATTCTAAATAAAAATAATAATAAACTAAAAAAAAAGGAAAAAATTCATTGCATAATAAGAGGAACTACTAACTGGGGGGGGGGGGATTTTTTGGCATCAAGTTTCTCTGATAAAGGTTATATTTCTAAGATATGTAAAGAACTAATTAAAATTTATAACAACAACAAAAAAATAAAAATAAATCTCATTTCCCGCTTGATAAATAGTAGTAGTGTCTATTATAGAAATGGATGTTGTCAAAAGCTTTTTCTGGGTATACTGACATAATTATGACTGTGTTTGTTTATTCTATTATTAATTTGGTCAATTTTACCTAGAGCTTTCTTAATATATTAAATCAACCCCATACTCCTACATGGTATAAATTCGACCAATTTATAATGTGTAATCTTGGCAATATATTGACAAAGCCTCTTTAAAAAAAATTTTTTTAATATCTGTAGCAATAGATATTAGGAATAGTTTTCTTCCTGTATATTCATTTATTTTAACTTTTCTGGTTTAGATATCAAGACTATGTTGGTATCATAAAATCTGATAGATCCAGATTTCTGTGAACAATTCATATAATACTGAATTCTTCTTTCATTGTTAAAAAGAATTCACTTGTAACTGTCTGGTTCTGAGAGGTGATGGACTTGGGATTCAGAATAAGACATAGTTTCAGACACAGCCAATGTGGGAGTTATTTTTGCCCAACTATACGTATTAATTACATGGATCTTTGTTTTTCTTTCTTTTTTTCTCCCAAACAGGGAAGGGAGTAGTGTGAGAAAGAGAAAGAAATTACAGAAGAAATAAAGAAAAAGAAAAGCATATCACTAAGGCGCCATTTTTAAAATATGCAGCAAAGAGAACGGAAATCAAAGAAAACACGAGAGCTCTGAAAGATAGAGACTGAACTTATTAAAGATACTGTAATAAGACCTACAGTTTCATGTAAAATCCTCTGTTAAATATGTATATGGAAATATCAATTTTATTTGGTGTTTTAAGTTCAGAATAAATCCATTTTTAAAATAGCCATTTATAAAATTCTCACAATATTTTGGTGGTGCAATGTATAAAAAGTGGATGGAAAATTTAAGTAATTTTATTAATAAACTACTTCCAAAATCCAGAACATTAATCTTCCTAATATTAAAAAACCAACTAAATAAATTGTATATAGCTTGTATAAAATTGTTTTTGGTCTCTTCTAGACACAATTAAATGCTAATGGAAATAACATTTTGAAAAAGATTACCTTTGGTTTCTTCAACAGCAAGTTTATCACATATCTGCTTTTCATAGGTTCCAAGGTGTTCCAATGCTTCTCTATAGAGCCCTGCTTCTCTCAGGACTTGATTTTGATATAAAAGAAGCTCACTATATTCATAATCCACTTTATCAGGAGATGTCTGAAGAATAGGAATATTAATATTTTATTATTTTTACACCAGAAAGCTCTACATTTACAAGATATATAGAAAAATAAGAGGATGAGGTTTTTATTAATAAATTGTATTTTTATACTTCAAGAATCTATAATTTCATCGTTAAGAATAATTCCACTTACCAACACAGTTGCAAACATTCAAAAGCTCCTCTATAATAGTTTTTAAGAGGTGATGTGACCAAAAATTATCACCCAACAGTCAAGCTGGCATCAAGCCTCTCCAAATTTAACTAACCAGGTCATCGGGCAACAGATACCATCACAGGTCCATAGTCAAAAGCTTTTTCAGCTTGGATTCAACAGGGTGAAGCTGTACTCTATGTTAACACAGCCTTCAATAGTTTGGGGTCACCTTCATGCCACAGTAAGGCATCCAGATAGAACTACTTGAAGAACCCAATTCTTCAAGTAGTTAAATCTGTATAGTACATTAACTTGATAAAATTTTAAACAATAACAAAACCTTAATGTGAGGCTTGTAAATTTTTATCCCTAATAATTACCTGCTGTGTTTTCCTAAATTCTTCTAAAATCTTTGCTGCCATTTCATAATCTTCTAATAAATGGTATGCAATAGCATAGCCAATCCATGAGGCTCTCTGTGCAGGTCGAAGTTGAAGTAACTGATACCTCGTTTCCTGAAAAACAGTTTTATCAATATTTCTTCTGTTGTTATTTTGATACTTAAAAGTACCATATATAGGCTACAATTTGTTGAGTTTGTGGCAAATACTTGGGGGTGGAAGGGGATGCATAAAGGAGTAAGGAGTAAAACAGTATCCAGTAACAGAAAAAGCAAGGTTTTTTGTCTGTATGAGAGCTATGGGAAAAGAAACATTTAAGAACTACATAAAACACACAAACTGCACAGGCTTCTCTGCATTAAAAAAAAAAAATTAAAGATTCTCACTAGAATATAAATAATTCAAAATATGAAATATATAGTTTTACATGTGACAGAATATTCAATCTTGATTCCTACATCCAATCTTTCTGAATAAAGAGGTAAGATGGTCAAAGTCAGTGCAATGGAAATACATACAAGAAACAAGAAACTAGTTTTGAAAAAACTTTCTGAAGGTTCACAGCAAATGGATAGTTTATTTAAACACTGAAGAAATGAACCTAACATAAATTAGAAGAGAATAATTACTGTACAGATCTCAATTTAATGTAAAAGCAAACTTATCAAAAACTAGGGTACTGAAATTTTGTCAAAGAATGTACAAAAATTTTACATCTGAGACCTGAATCACTAAGATCAATTTGTGAGGGTAAAGAATTTTAAAGCTACAAAAAGTGTAGGAAATAAATACAATGTCTATATGCTGTCAACAAAAAGCAACATCAACTTGGTACTTTGAGACCATAAATAGTCTTTTTTTTTTTTTTTTAAACCTTACCTTCCATCTTAGAATCAATACTGGGTATTGGTTCTAAGGCAGAGGAGCGGTAAGGGCTAGACCAGTGATGGGATACCTTTTGAGCTTGGGTATGTCGAAATTTGCCAAAAAAAACAAGCATAACTCGGATGGTGTGTCACTTCGAGAAAAAAAAAATCATAATTTTGCAATATTTATAGTTTAAAATAACAAAAATGTATAATTGTAATATATAACTGTATTTAATAAACCAAAATAGGTAAATTGATATAGGTAGAATCGTCATCTATAATGCACAGTGTCTGTACTACACTACAGCAAACGTTTCATCCTCGGCATGCGGCCCCATACTTCTATGTATGAGGCTGCGTGTCATAAAAAATGGCCACACGTGTTAGTGCTGACATGCATGTCATAGGTTTGCCATCACTGGACTAGCCAATGGGGGTTAAGTGACTTGCCCAGAGTCACACAGCTAGGAAGTGTTTGAGGCCACATTTGAACCCTGACTCTCAATCCACTACACTACCCAGTTGCCTCCTAAATAGTCCATTTTTATGTAACTGATGAAGTACAGCCTTCTGAAGTAATCTACAATTTGCCTTTAATTAAAAGTTATTCTAGTCAGATAAATATAGCCGATAGAGGAAAAAGATCAAAATAAAAAGATTTCAAAATTCTATTCCGAAGAAAATAAATAATAGAACTAATTACAATGAGGGTAGCATCATTTTGCCGTTATAAATGCATATACATACTTACTTTATTATACACTTACCCTATAACCCTCAAGGTCCCTCATCTGAATCTGTAATAAAGAGAGGTCCCTTAAGATCTGAAGATTGTCTTTATCCCATTTTAGTGCATTTCTATAACACTTGATAGCTTCATCATACTTCTTGTCTGACCTTTGCAGAAGACCATAAACATGCCAACCTAAAGGAGCTAGTTAAGGCCACTACAGAACTTAAAAGTGAAAAGGAGACATTATAAAACTGTACTTTTCAAGATATTATATGAACTAGAGTGAATCATCTATAATATGATCTTACAAAAATACTAGCACAGCTAACATTTATATAGTGTTTTAAGGTTTATAAAGAGCTTTACATATTCTATGATATGTTAATCCTCATAATAGCCTGTGAAGCAAGTAGTATAGATATCACTGTCCTCATTTTACAGATAAACTGAGGCTAAGTAATATTTTAAGTGACTTTCTCATGGTCACACAAGTGACCTTAAGTGTCTGAGGAAGGATTAAAATCTTGCTATTATCTTACTTTAAGTCAATCTTTTAACTACAATATGCTGTATGAATTCATTAGTCAAACTGCTGTGTCTGAAATGGTAAGAAAAATCCTAACAAGGCAATAATAAGTCAATTCAACTAAGTTAATTACAAAGTAAAATCTACTTAATACTTATTTAAAAACAATGTTTTATTTCTTGTGTGCATCCCATAGCATCAAAGATTGACTAGTAGAAATATAAAGACATTTTCATTTCTTTCCTCATTCGTTTACAGTTAGTATTTTTTCTATCTACTATCTAAATATCAAAATTCTACCTACTGATCATAAATAAGCATAATAATCAATATGATGACATCTTTGGTTGAATGTAAAGAACTTCTATATCTACTATATAGGATGCCAAAAAAGTATATATACCTATAAATTTTTTCACTTTTATAGAGCAAAAATGGAGACAGAGGAACTATTACTCCTGACCATTTTCTTATTAAAGTCCATCTTAAAAAGGATACACACATGGCTTTTCAAATCGTTTCTTAAGCCTCTACGAACCAGTTCATATGCCTCTTCTTTCTTTCCCAAGCAGTTCAATGTTAGTCCCTTCATGGCCAGAGTTTCTAAAGAAAGAAGATCAAATAAGGATTGAAAAAAAAAAAAAAAAGAAACCAACAGAGCCAAAAGACAATTGTGAGAACACATAGAGAATGATAGGCAATGAGTAAAAAGGTGGGGAAGATATCAAAATTGCAGGAGGAAGGAACAGGAATCAAACCATATTAATACCTCCCCCAAAAAGGTGACCAAGAAAATATTAGCAATTAACAAACAATACATCTACTCTCCCATTTACAGAAACTTTTTATTGAATCATCTATATGTTAATCAAGGGTCCCCTTAATGGAGTTATTAGTAGGGAACAAACAGGTTTTTACACAAGTAATATTTAACAATAGGTCAACAACCATATCATTACCATTTCACAATTGGCTGAAAATTTTAGATAGTATAGGATTCCATTAAGCTGTTTTTTGGTTATGAAAAAGATAAATATTTGATTTAGTACAGGAAGAGACTTAAAAACTCTCACCCAAATCATTTGAGATTCTTTGAAATACATGATAGAAATAAGCCTAATCAAGAATCCTCTGATCATAAACAGGAGAACAACAAAATTGAGCAATAAAAAGTTGCATGATTATTATAGTGGGAGAAAGATATCTACTGCAGAATTCAAGCTGAAAAGAGTTTTCTTTTTGGATGGTGAGATCCTTCAAATGCTTCTGTTCACAGATAACAATGTGTTCATTGCATGAAAACCTTGAAACAAACACTTCTGAACCAGAAATCTAAAACCACTAAAAAAAGTTTGGCTTAACTGTCCATACACATAAGACTAAGTGGATAAAAAAAAGTATTGTCCAAATTATGAATTATTTTGGATGGAAATTTATAGAACTTGTCCATATAAGTTAGGCTTAGAACTGAACAGAAGGAGGATGAGATGGCTTGATTTGGGAAAATTACAAAGCTTTCTTAATGACTTCAATTTTCCCATGGAAACAAATGTCCATCTTTTAAATACTGGCATTATTACCACTGCACACCTAGCAGATTGACCAATATGTCAGTAAAGGAAAATAATAAATGTTGGAAGTGATGTGGCAAAATTGGGACACTTATGCATTCCTGGTGGAGTTGTGAATCGATCCAACCATTCTGGAAGGGAATTTGGAGTTATGCCCAAAGGGCTTCAAAAGAATGCATGTGCTTTGATAAAGCAATACCATTACTGGGTTTGTACCCCTAAGGGATTAAAAAAAATGTCTGCACAGCAATTTCTACAGCCATGTTCTTTGTGGTGGCAAAATTGGAAAACGAGGAGGGTATCACTCAATTGGGGAATAGCTGAACAATTGTTATGTGATGGTGATGGAATATTATTGTGCTAAGGAAATGATGAATTGCTTGATTTCTATAAAAACTGGGAAGACCTCCATGAACTGATGTGAAGTGAAATGAGCAGAACGAGGAGAACACTGTACACAATAACTTAAACATTATGGGATGATCAAATGTAATAGACTTTGCTATAAATTGCAATACAATGATCCAGGACAATCCCAAGGGAAATATGGGAAAGAATGCTTTCCACATCTGGAGAAAGAACTGTGGGAGTAGCAACACAGAAGAATATGATTTATCGCTTGTTTATATGGGTATATGATTTGGGGTTTTGGTTGTAAAAGATTACTTTATTACAAAACTAATATGGAAATAGGTACTGAGTGATAATACATGTATAACTCAGTGGAATTGCTTGTCAGCTCTGGGAGGCAGAAGAGAAGAGGAGGGAGAGAACATAAATCATGTAACCATGGAAAAATACTTAAAAATAAAATTTTAAAAATAAAAATTTCAGAAGGTATGACTACTTGAAAATAATAATAAATCAAAAAATAAATGCTGGCATTATATCACCACTGCTATATGACATTCAGACATGCAATACAACATTCTCCAAAGATTTAATAATTAATGCTACTCAAAAGTCAATGGGAGATGTGTATGAGTTTGAGCAGGCAGCAACATATAACCAACAAAGAACTTAAAATAAGAATAGGACTAAAATATACCATCAATTAATCTACAATAGGAAGAAAAGACAAGCTGTCATGGGCAAGCAATGAAAATAGGACATCCAGAGCGATCCACTGGTACCTTGACATCTGAAGAAAGCTAAGAATGCTTTCACCTCCTGTGATGAACTTACAGGAGGACATGGAAAGAAGGGCTTGGAGGAGCTGTGATCTGCATCCCTGGAGGAACTCACAGATCTACTTGAACATTAGACTTGAGTACAAGCTATCTTGAAAGTCTTAGTGCAGTTTTAAGCTTTAGAGACTTAAGACTTCTGGTACATCCTGTGTATAAAGTACAAATGGCAAAAGGCTAAAATTTTAAGATTTGAGTTCAGGAGACAGGGAAATATCAGGTGCACGAAGAAAATCTAAATACAGAGGAAAGTAATCAATATGATTTTCATTATGTAGAAATAGAATAAAATAAATGTGTGGTAACAGAATCATCAATATAGAGCTACTAATCATCTGGGCCATCTAATCCAATCTTTTCATTTTATAGAGAAGAAAACAGTTCTAAGGAAGTTAACTGGCTCATACATAGGAAAATAGGTAGAATGATTCAGAGGAAGGATTTCAACCCAGGATCTCTGACTATAGATCAAGTTCTCTTTAAATAGCACCACATGCCTCCTGCTATGGGATAGAATCAACAGAAGTAGGCTATGTCACTAATTAAGAAAACAAAAAATTATGTTGTTTTGTATTTTTTAAATACATTTCCCAATTACATTTTAATTTGGTTAAGGGTGGTGGGCACTTGTATCTGAAAATTTGACATCTTGGACCTACATAGTCAACAAGCATTTATTAACTGTCATATGATATTATTTACTGATATAAGAACACGTAAATCTTGTAGCACTACAATTGGGGTCTGTCACAAAACCACTATATGCATGAAATTTCTTTATAATGAGACCCTATGATATGTCAGTAACTTAATTTCTGAAAAGTGTCTAGGATCAGCCTATATTAAAACAAAATTTAGCTCCACAGCCAGTATTATGTTAATATCCTAATGAAGTATGTGATCCAGAGATCCCTGGGGGTTCCAAGACGGAGTCCACATTTCAATTTCTAATACAATAAATGTTGCTGTAACACACATAAAAAGTCTAGGGCAGTGATGGTGAACCTATGACACACATGCCAAAAAGGGCACACCTACAGTAGCTGGCCAAAATTCATTACTAGAAAGGCAGAGGGACTCAAGGTGGAGCTGTTTCCCTCTCCTCCCCTCCCCCTCTCCACGGCCCTGAGGACATTCCTCACTTCACCTACCCCTCTGTCCAGCAGGCGGATGGGAGTGCTTCCTCCTTGTCCTCTCTGGGGCAAGGTTCTGGGGGTGGGGGATGTCACATGCTGTATGAGGGCACAGCATAGATGGCAGCCTATTGAGTCTGTGGTGAAGGGTGGGAGTGGGGGCATGGTACTTGCTCTGGGGGGGTGGGGCAGGGCCTGGCATCACTGAAGAGAAAATTCACCATTACTGCTCTAGGGTTTTTGTGTTTTTCTTTGGGGAGGCGTGCAGGGGGGAGGTAGTATTCTAAAAAAATTTAAGAGTGTAAAGAAAGAGGTCCTAAGATATTTTTTTTAAAAAAAATTTTAAACCATAATATCTTTTATATATATCCTACTATATTAATTTTATTTGTTACAGGGCTAGGCAATGGGGGTTAAGTGACTTGCCCAGGGTCACACAGCTAGGAAGTGTCTGAGGCCAGATTCAAACCTAGGACCTCCCTCTAGGAGGTCTCTAGGTCTCTAGGCCTGACTCTCAATCCACTGAGCCATCCAGCTGTCCCTCCTAAGATATCTTTTAGTTCAATCTTACTTGAATTCAAATCGATTCAACAAATATTTATTAAAAAGCATCTATAAAGTACCCTTTTAGGCACTACGGATATAAATAGTCGTTTAGCCTCTGACCAATGGAGAACTCATCATTTCCTGAAGCAGCCTAATCCACTTCTCTCTAGATAGCTCTAACTGTTAACAAGTTTTTCCTTGAACTGAACATAAAACACACAACCACAGATATTTGTTCCACCCTCTGGGGATAAAGAGAATAAGTCTAATATCTCCTCCATAGGACTTTCAAATACTTAAACACATTTATCAGGATGTCCCAGTTTCATTACATGATCACCGTATGACACAGACCTTTTAGTATCCTAGGTTGCCCTCATCTTATGCTCTTCAACTTACCAATGTCCTTAATTGTGGTGCCCCAAACTGAAAACAATACTCTTGTAGAAGTTGGATGAGGGCAGAGAATAGATGTTCATATTTTTATTCTTGGAAGCTATGCTTCTCTTACTGCAGGTCCAAGATTGCATTAGCTTTTTGGCTGTTATATCACACTGCTGACTCATACTAAACTTGCAGTCCACTCAAAATCCTAGATTATTTTCAGATCACGTCTCTTACCATTTTATAATGTGAAGTTAATTTTTTGAGTCCAAGTATAAAACTTTAGAGTTAATCTTAATGAATTTTTTTAGTCTGATCAGTAGATCCACATGTCTATATCTTCAAAGTGTCCATCCATTCATATGGGAATTCTCACATATGTATAAAAAATGATTATGTGCTGCTATACATTTATGTAATATGTGTTGGAAAACAAATTTCAAAATGATGAGATGATGAAATAAAGAAATTTTAACTATTATATTAATGGCACAAAAATCCTTTTTTATCACACTAAAATTTTCTCACTAAAATGTTTTTATTGATAGCAATGTAATTGAATTTGTGCTTTATTATTTTAGAAAATGATGACAATTCTAATATCTGGTTTTAAATTGTTGAAATTTTTTATTTTAATGGCTTTCAAAGCTGGGGAAAGGGGAGCCCTCACAAAGATCACATCTACCAATTAAACAAAGTTTGGAAAGTAAATTTCTATCTAATTTGAGGTAAATTGTTCTTGCCAAGTAATTAGAAGACGTTGAATTTTTCTATTTTTAACAAATGGGTTCAAATTCCACTCAAACTCTTTTATCTGAAAGATTTTTTGAAAGGCTAGAAAACTCTTCTTAATTTTTTTTAAACTACAAATATTGGAGTTTTGATAGAGTTAATCTTAGCAATAAAAGCTTTACTTTTAATGTGTTATATAATGGTTTCAAAACATAATTGGTTACTATCTCAATATACACTTCTGGTTAAGTTTCATTACTGGTGATAATGTATATAAATCTGTATTTTGAATCTTAATAGTCTCTTTTGGCCAAAAAGAAGTGTCAGCTCTTCCTTTTGTGATTCATCTGTGCTTCCATTATTAGTATTATTTTCAATCCATGTTTTCTTTAGAGAGGAATGTTCAAAGTGTCCATCCATTCATATGGGAGTTAGCCAAGTTAAAGCTGATAACCTAAACTGAAAATCCATTTATTTATTTATTTATTTTTGGGTGTGCCACTTTTATTTATGGGTTCAACATAATCCACATCTGGATGCCAACAAATAAAAGTCCTGATTAGAATATAATTTTTCAGTCCTGTCACTTTTATGTCAAAGTGGAAGATATTGTGGTCCAGTGGAAAGTTTCAATCTCTGGTTGGTAATTGAGTTCCTTAAATACATTTTCCCCCAAAATCTTCATCCTTAAAATCACCCTACCGCCCCCACCTATCCATTCCTCTTGCTTGGGAGTACTGCAAAGTCATATTGCATTGAAAATAATTTAACCAACAAAAATAAATATTTTGCAATGCAATATATACCACATGTTATAACTCTCACAACTCTCTTAGCACTATGCCCTGCATAACCAAAGAGGCACATTACCTATAACATGCACTGAGAGCCAGTCTCCATGTATATATATTAAATATTAGTGAAGATTACTTTTTCCCAGATAAAAATTCAAATTCTGATATTTTCTTCCTTGCACCCCAACATAACTTTTTTTTTTACCCTTATAGTACAAACCCATGTTGCTCTAATTTCCAGTGATCCAATATATGAGTG
The DNA here is from genome assembly GCF_016433145.1 of Gracilinanus agilis. NCBI lineage: Eukaryota > Metazoa > Chordata > Mammalia > Didelphimorphia > Didelphidae > Gracilinanus > Gracilinanus agilis. The sequence goes on from NC_058135.1 coordinate 134,581,573, forward strand.
TGGTAGCTAGCCTTCTCAGATAAGGGTCGCCTGAAAACTTAATTAGCACATCACTTTATTAAACAGCACAGAGACAAGCATATATCCCTGGAATATTTTATGAGAAATCACATGCCATGTTGATGATGAACAAAGAATTATTCTATCCAGTTACCCAACCAATTCTAAATGTAATAATTGATTTTATAACCTAATACACACACTTCCATCTTCTCCAAATATTTTATGAAATTTTGTTAAAATCTAGGTAATCTACAGCATTCCCTTCACCTAACATTTTAATAACTATAAAAAAAAGCTTAGAATATAACATAATCTTTTTATTAAAATAACCCTAGTTCTTTGTAATCATCATTGGCTTTTCTCAATATTCAACAAAACAATCATATTTTTAATGATAATCCATTCTAGAATTTACGCAGTATTATAAGTCAAGGTCATTGGTATACAGTTTGTTGATTGTTCTCTTGCCTTTAGGGTAAAATTTGGACAATATGTGTCCTTCAATACTGTGCTATATAATATACATTTCTATGACAAGTTTGTGATGTTTCCCAAACTCCTCATTTACTTATCTGCCTAGGTGGTCTATAATAAAATAAAATGATTTCTCCTTCCCTGTTGACCCTCATTCAAATGTACTTCTACCACATTTTAAAATCTCTGGTTATTGACTTCTTCATGATTATGCTTTCTTAATATATAATGCTACTTGTTTTCAAAGTAGAAATCCAGGATATCAATGATACCAGATGAACAAATGCTCCAAAATACTAATAATTAGAAAAATGCAAGTTAAACCAAAAGCCATCAGACTGCCAAAGAAAAGAAGGGAGGAGAGGAAGGAAGGAAAAAGGGAGGGGACTATTGTTGCCAAGGTAGTGGGAGTACAAGCACATTGATGCACAGTTTGTGGAACTATGAATTGGTCCATACATTCTGGAAAATAATTCAGAGCTAAAACCAAAAAAAGTCACTAAAATGTGAAAACCTTTTGAATCAGCAACATACCATCACCATGTCTTATATCTAAAGATGTGTGTGTGTAGATACACACACACACACAAAAATATTAATAGCAACTTTTTATTACAGGCAAAAATTGGAATCTAAGGGAATATCCATCAACTGGAGAAAGGCCAAACAAGAGATGGTATATTAATTGGATAGAATATTATTGCAATATAAGAATTATGAAAGGGACCATTTCAGAAAAACCTGAGAAGAACTGTATGAACTGATAGTGAAGTGAACAGAAAGAGAGGAACAATTTACTTAAGAGTCAAACAACTCAGACGAGACATAAGAATTTTGATCAATGCAGTATAATTCCAGAGGACCAGTGACAAAACATGCTACCCATTCCTGAAAGAGAGGTAATGGACTCAAGGTACAGAATAAGATACACATTTTCCAGACACTGCCAATGTGGGAATTTGTAATCCTTGACCATGGATATGTTAAAATGAATTTGTTTACTTCTCCTTTTTAAAAGAGGAGGGGAGGAAAGAAGAGGATAGGGTACCATACACTCCTAAAAAAATGGAGGAAGAGGCCAAGATCTATATGAATTGATACAGAATGAAATGAGCAGAATTAAGAAAACAATATATGCAGTAAACTACAACAATGTAAAAAACACCACACCAAAAAGTCCAAAGAAAGTATAACTAGATTATAAAGTTCAAGTGGAACTTGGATGAAGAGATATGAAAAGACATCCTCAACTTTCAGAGAGGTCCACAGTTGTTACATATATTACACATGTTTTCAGACCATTTTTCAAGGTATTGATCAATTGTACTGACTCTTTTTTTCCTCTCCAAAAAATACTATTCATGAGATGGGATCGTCTCTGGGAGGGGAGAGAAGAGATTATGTGAGATAGAAAGCATCAGTAAAAATTTGTTTTAACAAAAAGGAAAAGAAAATCACAAACAAGATAGCTTTGAAATTTTTATGTTGAATTTATTATGTATTTTAAGAGAAAAGCTATTCAAAATTGAGATTTGCAATTTCATGTATAAATCTTTTTCCTGTTTTACTACACATATAAAAAAGACATTTTATTTCTTATCAAAGTTCAGAAAAAGAAATACAAATAAATACACTACTTCTACCCTTTCCACTTTAACCTATTCTTTTTCTTCTGGATAGGGTGTCTCTATCTAGTCAATAATGTTTTCATCCCACAAAGTCTCAGCAGTGTAAAAGTTAGGAACACTTCTTTGTTCCTAACATCCTAGAGTGGAAAGTGGTACTTATCTTCTTCACCTTTTCCTCCAGCTCTCCAGAAAGTAGACCATTCTACATTTGAAACACAGATAAAGAGTCTCTCTACTGGTTGAGATTATCAGGGCTGCTTTTTGTTTTTCAGATTTGTGGGCATTAACACCGTATCACCTTATAATTGATAATTCCACTCATCTCAAAAAATAACGCCACAACTACATTCCAGTTGTGTAGATAAGGAAGCAGAAATAAGAAAATAATGGTAACAGCAACATAAAAATAAAGGCAATAAAGGGGAAACTGAATACTTTCTAATATGCACAAACCTGGCTTTAGAGAAGAGCTGGGAAAATATACCTCCCTTGACTCTTTATAGAGCCAAGGAAATATGGGCAAGGGATATTAAATATGCTCTCCAACCACAACTGAAATAGCAATTGGTTTTGCCAAATAATCCCCCCCCTTTCTTTTTACAATCTTTCTTATAAGGAATGGTTCTCTGGATTGAAGAAGAGGAAAAAATACATTCAAGAATTAAGGTTAACAAACCCAACACATATCAAATTAATTTCTCATCTGATATAAAATTATCAAAAGTTGTCATTTGAGACTTGCTATTTAAATTCAAACTAGAGGGGGGAAAAACTTTTGTGAGCAAATTTCCAACCCAAATCCAACATGTTTTTCTGAGTCAGAAAATAATACAACTCACTGAAAAATTAAACCAAGTTCCAAAACAAAAAGAAGCATTTTATGAAACATGAAATAGTCAAGAGGTGCACAGTAGTTTACATATTCTAACAGTTTCACATGATAAAAATAAAAATATAGGAGGGGGCAATAAGTGAAGAGACCATTCTTAACAAGGGTGAAGAATCTGAGGATTAATATTAGAATAGTCCATCAGATACAAATAAAAACAAAAAAAGCATAAAATGTACAAGATTATTTTAACCAAATAATTTAATGTCAAAAGAAAAACTGAATATCCATTCTTTGGCAGATAACCAACTAAAATAGTTTCACAACACTATTAATAAATTATAACCAAGGCCCACCTTAAATTGCAGGATGGTGACTGTTTCCTCTGACTGTCCCTAGCCAATGGGAAGGTAGACTGACGAAGTCACACAATGGCAGCAAAGAAGGCAGAGAATTACTAAATGAGGCAATATTCCTGAGTCAGATTTTCATAAATCTATATTACTGGACGGATAAAACAAATTCATTCCCTAATTCTGCCAATTCTAAGTTTAAATTCTGCTAAGTGACGTATGTTCCTGAATAATGACAACTATTTATAATCTAAAAGTATATTATTTTAAATAAATTTATAACACAAAACAACTATTATCCAAAACTTTAACAAATATTTAAACTTACCTCCATGCTCTGCAAATTTGGGATTTGAGAGGATTTGTTTGCAAAACTTCAATCCATTTCTGTATTGTTTGTGTTCGTAGCATCTCTATTAAAAAAAAGGAAAAAAATTAGCAAGAATTGGAAACTACTATTTTCATTACAATAATAATAATAGGAGGTAAAAGACCTTTCTTATAGTCAGGAAAAAATGGATTCAAGTCCTGCTTCTGTCACATTTTAACTTTGTGATCAGGGACATTTCACTTATTGTATGAGTCTTTGGTAAACTTCTAAAGTAAAAGTTTATGACAAAATGCAGATCTTCATCATCATTAGATGTTTCTACAAAACTATGAATTTACAACATTGATAGAATCACAGGTCAGACCCCAACACCACTATATGGTCAACAAATAAAACTGAATGTCATTCTCTAAAAATTATGGGCAATACTTGAAATTAAGAACTTCAGTAAAGGATCTAAAGCAGACTCATAAATCATCAGTTCTTCTGTATAATACCAATAAATTCCCAAAGGAAGAGCTAGAAGCAGCAAATACATGTAAATATGTATAAAAATGTATGAAATATGTGGGAGTCCATTTGCCAAAATACACAATGCATAATTTAAAGAACTACAACTCAAGATACTTTGAAAAACAAATATGGACTTAGATATTAACTGCTCAGGTTGTGCTGTGCCAACATAACAAAAATGAAAATGTACCTAAATTAATTCACATGCAAAACTACCAAGTGATTACTTTATAGAAACAGAGGGGGGAAACTAATATAATTCAATTGATAGTACAAAATGTCAAGAATCTCAAGGGAAAATCATGGGGGGAATGGGGGGGAGAGGAAAGTGGGAATGAAAAAAGCCTAGCAGTATCAGAGAGATCAAACAACATTACAAAGTAGTAATTATCAAAACTATGTGGTACTGATTAAAAACAGAAAAGTTTATCAGTGGGATAGATTAGATACAAAACATCTAGAAATAAAGCAGTCAAGTGTTCAGTGAACCTAAAGACCCCAATTACATAAAACTGCTAGGAAGACTGGAAAGCAGTCTAATAGAAATTAGTTTAGACTAGTATTTCATACATTATACCACAGTGGGCTTCAAATAAATACATAATCTATACAATAAAATGTCAGAGCATAAACTAATTAGAGAAGGGAAGGTGATACTTCCTACAACTATGGATGGTAGAAAAGTTCTTGACTAAAGAAGGGATAGAGGTGATCAAAGGAAATAAAATAGATAATTTTGAATACATAAAATTAAAGCTTTTGGATGAGCAAAATCAATTCAGTTTGAATTAGAAAGCAAATGATTAGCTAGGGGAAAAATCTTTGCAGAAAACTTTGTGATAAATGTATGATATTCAACGTTTCTAAGAACTCATTCAAATATTTAAAAGAACAAGTCCACGTAGTCAGATACTGAACAAATAGTTCTCAAAATGCTCTAAGGTTCTACCTCACACCCCTGAGTATATAATAATAATAATAATAATAATAATAATAATAATAATAATAATAATAATGATTCTAGTTGAAAGCATGACCACTAGAGCTTATTACACTTAAGGAAGATATAGTTAGATTAGATTAGATTAGATTGGATGGATAGATAGATAGATAGATAGATAGATAGATAGATAGACAGACAGACAGATAAGATTGTAGAGGGACAGACAGAAAGATGGATGCTAAATAATGTTGGGAATGTGAAGGGAGGGCATTAGGAACAGAGGGGCATCCTCAAGCTACCAAGTAACACAATACCACTGTGAAAAATATAATATATAATATGATATATATCATAATACATAATATATATAAGATAAAATGATATATAATATAACCTATACATACAAAAATATTTATAGCAACACTTGTTGACACAAAAAACTGAAAACAAATGGGATGACCATCAATTGAGGAATGACCGAACAAATTACCATATCTGAATATAAAAGAATAGTGTTTATCATGCAATAAAAAATGGCAAAGGGGATGGATTCAGAGAATCAAGGAAAGACTTATATAAACTGATACAAAAAGAAATGAGTAGAACCAGAACAATTTATAGAATTATTATAACAATGTTAGAAAAGATATTTTGAAACATTCAAGAGCTCTGATCAATGTGACAATCAACCACAACAAAATAATGCTTCCCACCTCTTGACAGAGGTGATAAGACTAGAGGTGCAGAATGAGACATTTTCAGACTCATACAACATGTGAATTTCTTTTGCTTGAATGCAACCAGTTCTTACAGGAAAGGGCGTGGTACAGGTATCAAAGGAAGGAAAAAGGGAGGGAGTAACACCATTAAAGAAACATTTTTAAAATGCAAAGAAGAGAGAAGGAAAATCCAATAGAGAAACAAATGCATTTTAGAACTATCATGTGTTAACTAGGAACAAACACTGAACTATTAAATAGTCAGAAAAACCACACTTTAATTAAGGAAAGGGGTTGAGTGATTTCCTCAAGGCCTCTACACAGAGCTGTACACTTCAAACCCACACAGAGTCCCAATACCCTGGTTGCTCTGGTCACTGACCTCTGGGAGAGTCATTGGCATGAGATCCACAACTCCAAGGAATAAAAGATTTGGGTGACTATATGCCATTTGGGGAATCCAGGGACAGGGAAAGATGATTGATTAACATTACCATAGCTACAAGGAAATGGGAGTGTTCAAACTATACAGACAGGACACAATCAAGCCAGGGAAAGGAGAGATAACCAGAGGGTAGGGTGTAAGGGAATGGACTATTTATGGATACTAAAGGACAACCCCTAGGGAGACTTGGGTCTCCCTAGGAAAGGGTCTCTGATGCAATAGGAGAAACTACTGGGATAAAAGGATATTTTAACATTTGATTAAAATCTGTTAACTTCACCTAGCTAAATCCATTCAAAATCTTAAGGTCTTTTGTGGAGTCTGAAACAGCTAGTCTGAGATACCCTTCAGGGTGGATTCTCACAGGAACTGTAAAACTTGGAGTTTATCAGATCATACTAGGCTACAAGTCTGGGGGTTTCTACATTGACACACACAAAGAGAGAAGGAAAATCCAAGAAAGAAACAAATGCATTTTAAATTATCATGTTATATGTTACACCCATTAAAAAAATCCATCTGTTAATAAAGATTGTTTTCAACATAATTCCATCTCCCCCCCAACTTTATAGGTGAAAATGATCCTATTTGTTAATGTTTGCTAAGTTCATAAGATGTTTTATACTGATCAATAAAAGACAGCAAAAATAGAATACAAACTTCATAAGGGTAAACAGGTTCATTTAGTACTATGATGAATTTAATACTTTAAAACTATATTTTTAGGGGGCAGCTAGGTGGCTGAGTCGATTGAGAGTCAGGCCTGGGTTAAAATCTGGCCTGACACTTCCTAACTGTGTGAGCCTGGGCAAGTCACTTAACCCCCATTGCCTATCCCTTACTACTCTTCTGCCTTGGAACCAATACACCGTAGTGATTCCAAGACAGAAGGTAAGGGTTTAAAACACACACACACACAAACACACACACACACACTTTTAAAAACCATACATGACAGAAGTTCAGTTTCTCATGCAATCTTTTATTTTTCACATTCTAAAATTATGTTTGTATGAATTAAGTTCATAATTTTAAAAAAAGAAAGAATGTGTGTGAGAGGGACAATGACTGCTGAAGCAAAGTCCTAGAAGAAGGTAAAGAGAAGAGTGTTAAACACACTAGTCAAGAAATTAGCTTTAATATGGTCTCTTCCAGAACTATAGCTATGGTCCTAAGGAAAACAGATGTTGCAATGAAAGACAGGGGGACTTGAAGGCAGAATAGAAGATTTTTAAGTAGCAAGAAAAGGCATTTGATTTTATGTAGCAAATTATTTGTGGATAAAGTCAGCCAGTTTTGGGGCAGGTTCTTCTTAAACCTGTGAGTTGCTAGTGAGAATATTACTATCACCTTTTTCAGATTTGGGAACTTAGGATCGATCAGAAAGGTTAAGTCACTTATTCAAAATCATAGTTATAGCAGAATCCAAGGCTCAAATTTTGGATCTTTAACTCCAAAACCAGTGCTCTTTTCCAGTGTTAACATAATAATCCAAAATTTGTAGATGGGGAGGAATAAGCATATTGGTGGTCTTATGGGGAAAACATGGGGTTTAACTTTTAATTGGGTTCAGAGGAAGGGTGAGCAGGAGGCAGGACAGACAGATAGACTGGGACCAAACAAGTAGGTAATAAGGAAGAGAACTGGGATATTAATCAATATGCCATAGTTCAATTCCATAGTGTCAGAAAGCAAGGGAAGTAATACTCAGCTCTCCTCTAACCTAGCAGATATAGCAGGGGAATGGTTATTTTTTTTAAAACACATTGAAAGTTTGTGCAATCCTGAGCAAGTTGATTAGTGCCTTTCTTCCGATTCTTGCAATATTTCAAACTTTTTCATTATTATTTTATCTGTTATAGTGATTTGTGATCAGTGATTTTTCTGTTATTTGTATTTGTTTTGGGGCACCTGTGAACGTGCACACTTAATAAACTACAGTATAATGTGAACATAACTTTTACATGCACTAGGAAGCCAAAAAAATTCATGTGACTCACTTTATTGCAAGATTCACAGTGGCCTACAACCAAGCCCATAATGTCTCCAAGGTATCTCTGTACAAAATGTTGTTTACAGATGAACAAACTTGAAACATAAATATTCACACAAAATTAAAGAGTATATAGCAAAATCTTCAGCTAAATTAAGAAAAAAAAGTAGCACTACAAAAAGTGAAAAAAAAAAGACTTGATTTAAAAAGATAAAGTTAAAGTTTTTATACTTTAAAGTTAAAGATACCAGAAACAATTAATAGCCATGGTTAACATTTACCAAATGACTTATCTAAGTATTTATTGTGAGTAGAATTTTAGAAAACTTAAGACACAATATATCCCTGGACCATTATTGGAAATCCAAAGGGGAATACATAGCTCTCAGCACTCCATGGTACATTAGCAAAAGCTGACCATGTATTAAGAATACACAAAAAGCTCATAAACAAATATGGAAAATTATTAATATTAAGTTGCATTTACTGATTATTAGGTAATAAAAATGATATAATAAAAGGTCACTGAAGAAAAGGAATAAAAATTGAATGGAGGCTAAATAACAATCTTAAAGAATTAGTAACTCTAGAGCTTGTATTACAATTATTTGTATATACAGTATATTATTAGGCTGTAAGATCTTGAAGGCGGGGACAGTTTCATTTCCTGATCTTAAAATTGGGGATTATAATACTTGTACAATCTCACAGGGTTGTTGTAAGGGAAACTATCATACTTCAATGAACGATCAATAATTTTGTCCACCTGAGGGTCTCCTTCCTTGCCACAGTAGACAGTTTTCATGAGTTTCTATGACGGGGGAAAAAGGCATCATTTGGCAGCCAACCTTCAAGTAGTAAGTTTCTCTAGACTTACCTGGAATGGTTCTCTAACAATAGGGTTGATCCCTGGGTACTGACTCAAAAAGCCTTTCTGGTTTGGTAGGATTTACCAGAGCTTGTGCTTCAATAGCACAGCTTTTAAGAAACAAGCATCACCTCCAAACAACTATGTAGCATTGGACTCCATCAATAAAAGAATACATCTATAAATGTGAGTTATTACTAAACCTAGCATAATGCCTTGCACATGGCAGGCATTGAATAAATGATTGCTAAACTGAAGACCAGATGAAACTAATAAAAGTCGATATGAAAAATGGCTGCAGATGGCAAGTGAAGAATCGTAGCATTTTAGAACTGGAAAGAATCTCAAAAGATTATTCAAGTAAAAACCAAATAAATATGCTTTGTATCTCACTTCTAAAATTTAGGAAATGAATTTTAATATTCAAGATTTTTGTTTGGTAGCCACCTTCATCCCAATCTGAAATGCCAAAAGTGAATGATATAAAATGGGTTTACATTTAAACAAGCACAGAAAAGCCTTTTATTTTAAATATGAATAAAAAGGAATTTTGCTCCCTGGTTTCTTAGGGTTTCCTTTACTAATCATAGCCAGCTGATAGTCTAGCACCTGTAGAAAACAGTATCAAGTCAGGATCCCTAGAAGAGTTGGACTCAATCTAGGGTTGCAATAATTCACCTCACCCCCACGGTGTCCTATCTACCCAGAAAAAAGTTGGCAGTTTCTTATTAGTCCCCCAAACAGGAAAAGAAGCATCAGTTTTTTCCTCACCTTATCAACCTTAGCTCTATAGGTGGCAGAAATGACCTCTTCTGGACTTCAACAGTATATACTGTGATGAAAATACTAAGCATTTGAGTATTTATCAAGCTCTGTCCTAATCCAAGATTAACACATGGAAGAAAATGGCAGTATCTTGCTCCCAAATCACAGGGATTTACAGGATTAGAAACTAGGTACAGAGATTCCTTGATAATAGTGTTCCTTCCACTATACCATATTGGCTGCTGTTCTTAGAAACCTTCATTTGGATAAACCAAAGGATATTAACAATTGGAATAAGTACTCATTTTCTTACAAAAGAAATTCTGGGTAAAATGCAAAGAAATTTGGCAGAAATTACCTTTAGATCATCATAATGCCACACACATATATACATAATTCCACAATAACTCCAAATGCATACATCCGAATATATATGTATAAATACATACATATTTATATCTGTGTGTAAAATTTTTTTAATTAGAAGAAAATGAAAGGAAATTTTCTGCACAACTATGCCAAGGCAAAAATACCCAACTATAACTGTCAAAGGTTATCATGAAAGATAAAATGGACAATTTCAATTTCATAAAATTATAAAGCTTTTGCATAAACCAAGTAACCCAGAAATTTGAAAAGTAATTAATACTAAAAAGAACCAGGTAAGTCAACTGATGCATTTTTCTAAGCACTTGAATCTTAAAGGTTTAGGTATTTCTAACTTGTGACTTTTTAAACACATAGAACAATTCTTAGCAATCTAGGTTTTTCAAATAACCACAAAAAATAAATGAAACATGGTTCTACCTATAAAGGACCAGATGTCAAAGGATACACATATGCTTATCTTATACTTTTGTGGTAAGAGAAAATATTCCTACTTATTTGTTGGGTTCTTTGCCCAGTATTAGTCTTTTCTGATTGGAGCATCAACAAAATTCATTGAACATTTATAAAACAAAGTAAAATGAAATTTTGCCATTACATGTAGTTTTTACTCATTTTTTTCTAGTCCTTCAATTGTCAGAGTTTATAGTTGGGATGTCATAATAATATAGATTTGCTTGCATCCTCACTGATAAAATGTCTAAGAGATTCTCTGATGAATAAGTTTTATAACTAATAAAAAATATTCCATCTGACTCATCCAATGGTAAATTTTCAGACATTAATTCAATGATGTAAATGTTATTACTACAATGTGTGAAAAAGAGAAAAAAGGATTCCTCATTTGACTCTAGCATCAATGACTACATCAGTAAAGTTCCTTATATAGCAGACATTTTAAAAAGTCATTAGCAAGGAGGTTCTCAGACCCAAGTTTATGACAAAAGAGATGAAGGGTGGGGACAGCTGGGTGGTTCAGTAGATTGAAAGCCAGGCCCAAAGATGGGAGGTCCTGGGCTCAATTCTGGCCTCAGATACTTCCCAGCTGTGTGACTCTGGACTTTACCTCCCCTTGCCTATCCCTTAACATTCTTCTGTCTTGGAATCAATATGCAATATTGATATTGATTCCAAAATGGAAGGTAAAGATTTAAAAAAAGAGAGAGATGAAGGGCTACAATGGCTCAGAAGTAAAGATGGTTCTTCTTGGCAATGACAGTGTACGGTCACTTACAATAGCCAAGTATTACTACATATCAATCTGGACATACCTCATATTTGTGGGTCAATGCTTAGAAATATTCAGAAATGTACAAAAGCTAAAGGTCAATAAGCACTAACTGCTCTGTTAGAAGAAACAAAAAAATTCATTGGTCTTATTGTCACATGTGGCATCAATGGAAGACATTTATCCATTAAAATTATGTGGAATAGTTATTTGGGGTATGTATGTTCTTTGTTCAGTAAAATCATACTGCTGGCAATTCCTAAAAGGAATGAGGTACTTTTGCTTTGAAATGAAAAATAAAAGTAAAATGTCTCTCCTCATATAAATTCTGTCTAGTAACTTTGCTATGGAATCTTCTGATTGAAATTTAACAGAAGGCATTTATACCTGATATACATGTAAGGGGTAATGAATAATTGGTGCCATGTAAGGCATAATGAAAATATATTCAATATATGTCAAACAAACCAGACAAATCTGACCTGAAACTTTGGTTGGCAGGAAACAATGAACATTAATACTTTTTTAAAAAGCATTTCCTGACTTGGAAAAAGACAATCCTGGAAGCAAGAATACCAGTGTACCTCCAAATATACTAGTAAAACCATTACTCAACAAAGGCAACAATGTAACGAGCAATTATTTTACATCCCTTGATCTTTTCTTGAGACTTCCAAAGCAAGTTGTACTGTGGACAACTTCCAGGGGTAATGAAGACATGTAGGCCACCTTATGAAAAGGGGGGTTCAAAATTTATATAGAAGCCAGTAGCAATTCTGACTTCATTCTAATGTAAGAGATCCAAGTCTGTATCTATTTATGAATATCTGCCATGTAGGTACTCGGATTCCAGCAAAGAACAACTCAAAAGCAAAAGCCAGATATGGCCCTATTTTAAAATAAAAATAAAGCAGGAGAGTAAGATGCTTTTGACCAAATGGCAAGAGGTTACTCCATTACAGTAGCAAGTAATTCCAGATGTGTTCTTCATCAAGAGCTGAATAATAGATTAGAAAGGTTGTAATTCCAACACTGGGGCAGCTAAGTTGTGCTGTGCATACAGTGCTGGGCCTGGAGACAAGAAAGACTCATCTTCCTAAGTTCATATCTAGCCTCAGACACTTAATAGCTGTGTGACTTCGAGTAAGTCACTTAATCAGGTTTGCCTCAGTTCCTCACCTGTCAAATGAGCTGGAGAATGAAATGAATGGCAAACCACTCCAGTATCTTGCCAAGAAAACCTCAAATGGGGTCATAAGAAGACAATTATGACTGAAAGGAGCGAATAACAATTCCAACATGAACCAATGAGAATACATTCAAAAGTTGAGCAGATAGAGCAGCTGGGTAGCTCAGTGGAGTGAGAGTCAGGCCTAGAGACGGGAAGTCCTAGGTTCAAACCCGGCCTCAGCCACTTCCCAGCTGTGTGACCCTGGGCAAGTCACTTGACCCCTGTTGCCCACCCTTACCACTCTTCCACCTATGAGACAATACACCGAAGTTAAGGGTCTAAAAAAAAAAAAAGAAAAGTTGAGCAGATGCTTACCAAAGATTATCAGAGTGGCACACCAAAAGTTACAGTACCACAAAAGTATGCTTGTTTGCAAAAATTCTAATACATAACAAAAGGTATGCAAGATTCCTAAAAAAGTAACTACAAGGAAATATATTAGATAATTTTTTCTTCAGTATATATAAACCCACAATTAGAAACATATAATTTTATTTAAAATAAATTTTAATTGTAAATTAAATTAATTTTTAAAAAAAGTAAAAAATTTAAAATTTAAATTTTAAATAAAATGAAATTCTCAAATCACCTCTCTGCTGACCTTCAATTGTCTTTCAGGTACCTCAAAATGGATGTCTAGTAGACATCTTAACCTCAACATGTCCAAAAACTGTATTTATTATCTTTCTTTCTCCCTAAACCTTCCCCTAAACTCTAACTCCTACCACCTTCCCTTTTATTATAGAGGGCAACACTATCCTCCCAGTCCCTCAGGCACACAACCTAGGAGTCTCATCCTGGATTCCTCATTATCTCTCAGCCACCATATCCTAAATGATTTCATCTTTGCAATGACTCTCAAATATAACCTCTTTTCTCCTCTGATACTGCCACCACATTGATACAGGCCCTCATCACCTCACATCTTGATTACTGCAAATAGCAAGCTGGTGGATCTGCCTGCTTTAAGTCTCTCCCCTCTCCAATCCATGCTCCATTCAGCCAACAAAGTGATTTTCATAAAGCATAAGTCTACCAAGTAGCTCTCTTTCTCAATAAACTCTAGTGGTTCCCTATCACCTCCAGGATCAAATGCAAAATCCTCTGTTTGGTGTTCAAAGTCCTTCAAAACCAATGTTCCCCATCCCAACCTTTCCAACTTTCTTATACCTTTTTCCCATAACATACTCTTGGATTCAATGACACTGACCTCCTTGATCTTCCTCAAACAAGATTCTCCATCTCTTGGCTATGGGCATTTTCTCTGGCTATCTATCATTTATTTTTTGGTTCAATTTATCTAGATCTGATAGGGGAAGGCTGAAGTGCCCCCCCCAAGTATAGTTTTTACTGTCAATTTCCTCCTAAAGCTCCAATAGTCCTTTAAAAATCTGGATGCTATACAATTTGATACATATATGCTGAGTACTGATAATTCTTCATTCTCTATGCTGCCTTTTATCAGGATGTAATTATCTTCCTTATCTCTTTTAATGAGATCTATTTTAGCTTTAGCTTTGTCAGAGATCATGATTGCTACTCCTGTCTTCTTTTTCTCAGTTTATGCCCAATAAATTCTGCTCCAGCCTCTTACCTTTATCCTGTGTGTGTCTACTTGCCTCATGTGTGTCTTGTAAACAGCATATGGTGGGATTTTGGTTTTTAATTCACTAGGCTATCTGCTTTCCTTTTAAGGATGAGTTTGTTCCATTCACAGTTATGATTATTACCTGTGTATTTCCCATCATTCTGATTTCTTCTTTCAATCCTCTTTTCAATCTTTTCACTATTTCCCACCACACCTGTGTTTTGCTTTTAACCAAGTCTCCCTTTCCCCCACCCTTATTTTATTCCCCTTCCCACCACCCGCCCTTCTTATTCTCCTCCTACTTCTCTTTAGGGTCTTTTAATCATCCTCCCCAACTTTTCCCTCCCTTANTAGAAGAAACAAAAAAATTCATTGGTCTTATTGTCACATGTGGCATCAATGGAAGACATTTATCCATTAAAATTATGTGGAATAGTTATTTGGGGTATGTATGTTCTTTGTTCAGTAAAATCATACTGCTGGCAATTCCTAAAAGGAATGAGGTACTTTTGCTTTGAAATGAAAAATAAAAGTAAAATGTCTCTCCTCATATAAATTCTGTCTAGTAACTTTGCTATGGAATCTTCTGATTGAAATTTAACAGAAGGCATTTATACCTGATATACATGTAAGGGGTAATGAATAATTGGTGCCATGTAAGGCATAATGAAAATATATTCAATATATGTCAAACAAACCAGACAAATCTGACCTGAAACTTTGGTTGGCAGGAAACAATGAACATTAATACTTTTTTAAAAAGCATTTCCTGACTTGGAAAAAGACAATCCTGGAAGCAAGAATACCAGTGTACCTCCAAATATACTAGTAAAACCATTACTCAACAAAGGCAACAATGTAACGAGCAATTATTTTACATCCCTTGATCTTTTCTTGAGACTTCCAAAGCAAGTTGTACTGTGGACAACTTCCAGGGGTAATGAAGACATGTAGGCCACCTTATGAAAAGGGGGGTTCAAAATTTATATAGAAGCCAGTAGCAATTCTGACTTCATTCTAATGTAAGAGATCCAAGTCTGTATCTATTTATGAATATCTGCCATGTAGGTACTCGGATTCCAGCAAAGAACAACTCAAAAGCAAAAGCCAGATATGGCCCTATTTTAAAATAAAAATAAAGCAGGAGAGTAAGATGCTTTTGACCAAATGGCAAGAGGTTACTCCATTACAGTAGCAAGTAATTCCAGATGTGTTCTTCATCAAGAGCTGAATAATAGATTAGAAAGGTTGTAATTCCAACACTGGGGCAGCTAAGTTGTGCTGTGCATACAGTGCTGGGCCTGGAGACAAGAAAGACTCATCTTCCTAAGTTCATATCTAGCCTCAGACACTTAATAGCTGTGTGACTTCGAGTAAGTCACTTAATCAGGTTTGCCTCAGTTCCTCACCTGTCAAATGAGCTGGAGAATGAAATGAATGGCAAACCACTCCAGTATCTTGCCAAGAAAACCTCAAATGGGGTCATAAGAAGACAATTATGACTGAAAGGAGCGAATAACAATTCCAACATGAACCAATGAGAATACATTCAAAAGTTGAGCAGATAGAGCAGCTGGGTAGCTCAGTGGAGTGAGAGTCAGGCCTAGAGACGGGAAGTCCTAGGTTCAAACCCGGCCTCAGCCACTTCCCAGCTGTGTGACCCTGGGCAAGTCACTTGACCCCTGTTGCCCACCCTTACCACTCTTCCACCTATGAGACAATACACCGAAGTTAAGGGTCTAAAAAAAAAAAAGAAAAGTTGAGCAGATGCTTACCAAAGATTATCAGAGTGGCACACCAAAAGTTACAGTACCACAAAAGTATGCTTGTTTGCAAAAATTCTAATACATAACAAAAGGTATGCAAGATTCCTAAAAAAGTAACTACAAGGAAATATATTAGATAATTTTTTCTTCAGTATATATAAACCCACAATTAGAAACATATAATTTTATTTAAAATAAATTTTAATTGTAAATTAAATTAATTTTTAAAAAAAGTAAAAAATTTAAAATTTAAATTTTAAATAAAATGAAATTCTCAAATCACCTCTCTGCTGACCTTCAATTGTCTTTCAGGTACCTCAAAATGGATGTCTAGTAGACATCTTAACCTCAACATGTCCAAAAACTGTATTTATTATCTTTCTTTCTCCCTAAACCTTCCCCTAAACTCTAACTCCTACCACCTTCCCTTTTATTATAGAGGGCAACACTATCCTCCCAGTCCCTCAGGCACACAACCTAGGAGTCTCATCCTGGATTCCTCATTATCTCTCAGCCACCATATCCTAAATGATTTCATCTTTGCAATGACTCTCAAATATAACCTCTTTTCTCCTCTGATACTGCCACCACATTGATACAGGCCCTCATCACCTCACATCTTGATTACTGCAAATAGCAAGCTGGTGGATCTGCCTGCTTTAAGTCTCTCCCCTCTCCAATCCATGCTCCATTCAGCCAACAAAGTGATTTTCATAAAGCATAAGTCTACCAAGTAGCTCTCTTTCTCAATAAACTCTAGTGGTTCCCTATCACCTCCAGGATCAAATGCAAAATCCTCTGTTTGGTGTTCAAAGTCCTTCAAAACCAATGTTCCCCATCCCAACCTTTCCAACTTTCTTATACCTTTTTCCCATAACATACTCTTGGATTCAATGACACTGACCTCCTTGATCTTCCTCAAACAAGATTCTCCATCTCTTGGCTATGGGCATTTTCTCTGGCTATCTATCATTTATTTTTTGGTTCAATTTATCTAGATCTGATAGGGGAAGGCTGAAGTGCCCCCCCCCAAGTATAGTTTTTACTGTCAATTTCCTCCTAAAGCTCCAATAGTCCTTTAAAAATCTGGATGCTATACAATTTGATACATATATGCTGAGTACTGATAATTCTTCATTCTCTATGCTGCCTTTTATCAGGATGTAATTATCTTCCTTATCTCTTTTAATGAGATCTATTTTAGCTTTAGCTTTGTCAGAGATCATGATTGCTACTCCTGTCTTCTTTTTCTCAGTTTATGCCCAATAAATTCTGCTCCAGCCTCTTACCTTTATCCTGTGTGTGTCTACTTGCCTCATGTGTGTCTTGTAAACAGCATATGGTGGGATTTTGGTTTTTAATTCACTAGGCTATCTGCTTTCCTTTTAAGGATGAGTTTGTTCCATTCACAGTTATGATTATTACCTGTGTATTTCCCATCATTCTGATTTCTTCTTTCAATCCTCTTTTCAATCTTTTCACTATTTCCCACCACACCTGTGTTTTGCTTTTAACCAAGTCTCCCTTTCCCCCACCCTTATTTTATTCCCCTTCCCACCACCCGCCCTTCTTATTCTCCTCCTACTTCTCTTTAGGGTCTTTTAATCATCCTCCCCAACTTTTCCCTCCCTTATATTACTCTCCTCTCCACACATCCCCTTCTTTATTCCCCTTCTACTTCTCTATAGGGTAAGATAGGTATGACTCTATACCCCCAAAAAATCTAGCTGTTCTTCCCTCTCTGAACCAATTCCAATGAGAGCAAGGTTTAAGTATTACCTGCCACCACCCTCAATCTCCCTTTCTTGTAATAGTATTCTTCACCCACCCCTCCCTGTAGCAACTCTTTATGTGATATAATATACCCCATTTTACCACTTCCTTTGCATTTCTCTTAGTACAAAGCCTCTTTTCCCCCCATTTTTAGATCTCATCCTAAACAGTTTAATACAACACCCTCTGCCTGTGTATATTTCTTCTATCTACTATCATGCAAACAATTTTTAAGAGTTAAATGTAGCAGTAGAATCAATTTGACCTTATTGAAGCCCTTAAAGTCTTTTCTCTTATTTACCTTTTTATGGTTCTCTTGAATTTTATATTTGGACATCAGATTTTCTGTTTAATTCTGGTCTTTTTTTTTTTTTCCAGGAATGCTTGGAAATCTATTTTATTAAATGCCCATACTTTCCTCTGAAAATATATAGTCAGTTTTGAGGGGTAGGTGATTCCTGGTTGCAGACCCAGTTCTCTTGCCTTCTGGAAAATCATATTCCAATCCTTGTGGTCTGTCAGTATGGAGGCTGCCAGAGGGTGTGTAATCCTGACTTGAGACTCCATGAATCTGAATTGTTTCTTTCTGGCCGCCTGCAGTTTTTTCTCCTTGGCCTAGAAGCTCTTGAACTTGGCTATAGCATTCCTAGGAGTTATCATTTGGGGATTTAATGTAGGGGGTGATCTGTAGATCCTTTCAATGTCTATTTTGCCCTCTTGTTCAAGAATATCAAGGCAGTTTTCTTGGATAATTTCTTTTAATATGATGTCTAGGATTTGGGGAGGGAGGGGTCATGGCTTTCAGGTAGTCCAATAATTCTCACTCCTGGATCTATTTTCCAGGTCTGTTTTTTTTTTTTTAAATTAGAAATTTCATGTTTCCTTCCATTTTTTCATTCTTTTGAATTTTGTTTTATTTCTTGATGTCTCATGAAAATCACCAGTTTCTACTTGCCCAATTCTAGTCTTTAAAGACTGATTTTCATCCATGATCTTTTGATTCTCCTTTTTGATTTTGGTCTATTCTGGTTCTCATGGCACCCTTTTCATCATTGAGGTTCTTTGCCTCTTCTTCCAATTTCCAAGGTCAATTCTGGTTTTTAATTTGCTTATTACTTCATTTGCTTTTTGTGTCTCTCTTTCCATTTGGCTAATTTTGCCTTTTAAGCTGCTATTTTCTTTTTGTATTGCTTTCATTTCTTTTCCTCATTTTCTTCTATCTTTACGTGGTTCTTAAACTCTTGTTGCAAACATAGTTTGTAACCAGTTTCCATTTTTGGGGAGAGTATGCACGTGCTTGCTTGTTTCTCATCCTCTCCTGTTGCTTCTGTTTTTTGCTCTTTTTCTCCATAGAAATTTTCGAAGGTAAAAAAAATTTTTTGATATTGTTTACTCATTTTCCCACTTAAGGAATAAGGGTCCTGTATGTTGCTGGTCATTTCTATCTTAGCTTCTGTCTCATAGGGCTTTGTCTTGGGGCTATCTTTTGTTCTGTCAGAGGCCTGAGCGAGCCTGGTACTATAGAGCTCTGAACCTCACCTCCAGAGCCTGGCATTTCTGTAGGTCTGTGGACAACATGCTTTGAAGTGCTCTGTCCTGGGGCTATTATCTCTGTCCCTGCTATTACCCCACAAAATTGAGTCCAGTGATTTAATATGGTGTTATTAAGCTTCAAATCTCACTGCCAGGGCCTGGAGAAACCTGCAGGGGTAAGTGTGAGGTGCTTTTTCTTTAGTGTAGCCAGCCCCCTAGAATTAGGAGATTGGCACGGTCCTGGCTCTTCCTCTGGCGGGGGGGGGGTCAGCCTGTGCTTTTCCTTGTGCAGTTTTGCCCCCTTATATAACATGGAAATCCCCTCTCACTGCCTACCTTTCATGTTGTGTCCAATGAAAGAGCCCCTTTGCTAGTCCTGCTTTGACTCTGTCCTTTTGAGACATTTTGTAATGATTAGTTTGGAAGGAAATTCAGCAGCTCCAAGATTTTTCTGTGACTATAACATCATCTTAGCTCCACCTGGCTATCTCTCATGAAAGGAATGTTCTTCTTCCTCATCACCATCTCCTGGCTTCCTTTAAGTTCCAAATAAAATCCCATCTTTCACAGAAGGCCTTCCCCAAACTCTCTTAATTCTTGTGCCTTCCTTCTCTCAATTATATCCTATTTATTCCATATATAACTTATTTGTACATACTGATTTCCTTGTTGTCTCCTCCATAAATTGTAGGCTCTCTGAGAATAGAGAATGTCTTTTGCCTCTTTTTGATTTCCCAATTCTCAGTGCCTGGAACATGGTAAGTACTTAATGTTTACTGGCTGACCTTATGGATTAAAAAAAAAAGTACCATGTGCCAAGTAAAGCAGCACAGTCCTTGGAGATTTCCTACTGTTAATTGGGGGAGAAAGAATATCTTCACAGCAAATTTCTCTTATAAAGGCCTAATTTCCAAAATAAACAAGGAACACAGGAAGGATATATAGTGGCAGAGGGGCAGGACACAATACAGTGTGAGGCCTCTGCCAAAACTCCTCCAATCGGCTCTAGAATATGCATCAGACCAAATCATAATGGAGAAAAAAATTTTAAGAGGTAATAAATCAAGTTTCAAATCAACATCAGGAGACAAGAAGAAAGGACTGCAGATGCCAGGGACCAGAAAGGACAGAGGCAGCTCACAGAGCTGCAGGGCAAAAGGAAGGCCTTGATCTATGCAAGGGCATTTCAAGAGCCAAAGCAAGGTACCATAATTAGAACAGGTGCTAACTGGCAGCTTTGTCACCTCACTAGTCTGTTTCAAGTCACAGATCCAGGGCTAAATGAGATCTAGAGAACAAAGCTAGTGTTCTAGAGTAGAAAACAATGAAAGGCCCTGGGCAACGTTAAGTTTAGAAGCAAGCAGCAGCACTGTGACTGATGCCAGGCTCTCAGTTCCAGCTTCTAGTCTGTTCTCAAGCCTGGAGAGGAATCCTAGGCAAGAATCCTAGACTAAAGGTACTTGAAGTTCTGTCACTCTGAAACATCAGAACATCCAAGCTGACTGAGCCCACAACTGCCTATTGTTGCTCAGAACAAAAATCCAGGTCAGGAACTTGCAGAACTCAGACCAGGGGGAAATCAATCAGAATTTTCCCTTTGTGAGAGCACTGAAAACTAACGGGTTTCCCAAACTGAGTTGTCCTTGAGACTCTGCAATAATTCAAAACAACATCTCAAGAAGGCAATAACGCTGAGAAATTCCCTCAAGAAATACACAGAGCTCAAGCCTAACATGAAGTCTAACGTCATGAAGATAACTAAAGAATTAGTGAACAAAAAAAAGAGTAACACCACAAAAAGCTATTATGGTAACAAGGATGCTCAAGACAAACTCAGAAAAAGAATGATCAAAAACACCTATAACAAAGGCTCAAATAAAAACATAGCCTGGGGACAAATTCAACTAGAATTCCTGGAAGAGATGATGAAGTAGGTTTTTTTAAACATTAAAAATGTTTTTTTTAATAAATGAAATGAGTGTTAGAGAGAAAAATTGGAAAAGAAATAAAACTATGAAAGGAAGAATTGGAAAGTGAATTTCAAGGCTCAGCAGATGTTTAAAACCACATCCAATAAATTCCTTGAAAATTTGAATGGGCCAGAGAAGCCAATGACTCCATGAGACAAGAAATACTGAAATGAAGTCAAAAAGGCTGGGGAAAAAAAAACATAACACAAAAAATCTAGGATAATTCATAACTTCCTAAAAACAAACAAACAAAAAAAAAACCAAAAAGCATGACTCTAGAAAATAGATCAAGGAAAAAAATGTAAAAATTATGGATGACCTATGTAAAAATCATGGATGACTTGAACACCATGACCAAAAAAAGGCCCTAGATCTTGGATCTCTTTTGTAAAAGAAAACTATGCACATGTCTTAGAATCAAAGAGCAAACTGAAAATAGGAAGAATCTATCAATCACTCCCTGAAAGAAACCGCAAAATGAATTTTCAGGAACATTATGCCAAAATCCACAACTTCCAGGTCCAAAAAAAAAAAAAAAAAGCAAGCAGTCAGAAAGAATTTAGGCATCAAGGATTTATAATCAGAATCACAAATAATCCAGTACCCACCAATCCTTTAGGAACAGATAATACAGAATATTCTGAAAGGCAAGATACAGCCTTATGGCTAAGAATAATTTAATAAGCACTAGGGAACATAATCCTAGAAGGGGGAAAATGGATTTTTCATTAAATAAAAGACTTCCAAACATTCCTAAAGAAAAAAATCAGAGCTGTGTGATTAAAACACAAAAAGGTTAAAACCAATGAACATATGGGGAGAGATGATACATGTGTCTCCCCTCTGAACCATATCATCAATAGGGGTCCTAGAGGGAATCCAATTAAATGAAGACTGGGAGTAGCTCTGTCTTGATATCTTAAGAATGGAAAGAGAAGAGAAATATACTTGCAGAGGAGGGGTGAGGTGGAAGGGAGCTTAGAGAAAATGATTTCACATTATCTGAATACAACCTAAAACATATACAGAAACAAGGAGAAAGGAGTTGTCAGGCTGGAGCTTGATGATACTTGAACCTTGCTTTCATCTGAATTGGTCAAAGGAGAAAATGTTCCACTTGGAAATTGGAAGGAAATAGGGGAAGAAAGAAGGAAGAAAATGAGGGTAGAGAGAATCTTAAGCAAAACTTAAAAGATTTAGAAAAATATCTTTGTGAGGTGTCAAAAAATGGAAATCTGAGGAAATGCCCATAAAATATGAAATGACTAAACAAGTAATGTATGGCATATGTGATAGAATAACACTGTGATGGAAGAAATAACAAAGTGAATGGCTTTAGAAAAACATAGGAAGATTTGTATAAACTAATGACGAGTGAAGTGGATATAGGCAAAAGAATGATTTATATACAATAACAGTAAGGTCAAAACAATTTTGAAAGATTTCTAAGATTCCAAAGGACTAATAATGAAATGCTATCCATCTTCTGATAGAGAGCTAAAGGGCTCAAAGATGCAGAATAAGACTTTTTTTTGGGCATGGGCAACAAGAGAATTAGTTTTGCTTGATTATACATGTTTGTAACAAGGGGTTTATTTTTTTCTCCATTTGAGGGAAAGCAAGGGTGTAGGGTGGTAGGGAAAAAAGGCAGATTTATGTTGATGGAAAGAATAATAAAACACTCAAAAAAAAAGATGATAGAGTGGATTAGAAAACAGAAATCCAATATGTTGTTTATAAGAAACACACTTGAAACATCAAGATACACACAGTTAAAATAAAAACCTTAAGCAAAATCTATTTTACATTAACTGAAAAATTTTTTAAAGGCAATGGTAACAAGATTTCAGACAAGATAAATGCAAAAAGAGACAATTAAAAGAGATAAATAGGGAAATTACATTGTGCTGAAAAGTACAAGACAACAAATTAAAACCAATATCAAACATATATGCAATAAATAACAGTGTCTAAATACCTGGAAAAAAAGTTAAATTTAGAATAAATAGCAAAACTATAGTTGGGTACCTCAATATACCCCTTTTGGACCTAGATAAATCTAGCCAAAAAATAAACAAGTTAAAGATATGAATAGTAGTTTAGAAAAATTAGTTATGACAGACATGGATATTGTTGAATTAGGAACATGTGTGTGTATCAGCTGTGCATGGCAACTTACAAAAAACTGATTGCGTATTAAAAATAAAAACCTCACGAATGCAGAAAAATTAAACATAAAAAGCCTTTTTATCAATTAAAATGCAATAAAAATTATATTCCATAAAGGTCTTCTAAAGAAATGGCTAAAAATTGGAGGCTAAATAACTTAATTAGGTAGGTCCAAGGTCACAGAAAAAAAGAATCATTAAAGATAATGATATCAGTAAGACAATAATATCAAACTTTGGAGAATGTAGCCAAAGCAGTACTTAGTGAAAAATATTTATCTTTAAGCATTTTCATCAATAAAAGAGAAGGAACAGGTCAAAGAAATAGGTATACCAGAAACAAATTAGAAAAACCAAAAAATTTATAAACCCCAATTAAATACAAATCAGAAAGCTTGATATATCATAGATGAACAAAATTGGAAACAAAAGTAACATTGAATTAATAAATAAAACCAGGAGTGAGGGAAGGGGGGCAATAAAATAAGCAAAAGAACAGGAAACCAAATGCCCAGTGTCAAAAATGAAAAAGACAAATCAATAACAAGTGAAAAATAAAAGAAATTATTAGAAATTATTTTGCCCAATCACAATAAAACTTATGATCTAAATGAAGTGGATGAATATTTACAAAAATCTTAAATGCTCAGAATAACATAACATAGAAAGGGTTTAAATCTAGGACAAATAAATCAAAGGAAGTATAAATGAGTTTACAAAGGTGAGGGGGAAGGGGGAAGAACGACAAGATGAGACAGATTTACAAGTGAATTTTAAAGAACAATTCCAATATAACAAAAGCATTTTGAGAAAATAGGAAAAGGAGTCCTACCCAGTTATTTGTATGAGACAAATGGTCTTGATACCTAAACCAGAAAGAGTCAAAACAGAGAAAGTTAACTACAGACCAATATCTCAAATGAATATTGAAAATTTTTAAAAAGAATGTTAGCAAAAGACAATAGCAATATATCACAAAGATTATAACTATGAGTAGATTAGAATTATGAGGATCCTGAGTTGGTTCAACATTAGGAAAAATATTAATTAAATTATTTTATCAATAGATGCAGAAAATGCTTTTAAAAAGATAAACATCCATTTGTTTTTAAAAACACACACACAGATATCAAAAATTTCTACTTGCACTATAGTTAAAACTGAACTGTTCCAACCATTCTGAAAAGCAAATGGAAACTACACCCACAAAATTACTCAATTTTGCATACATACCCTTTGACCCAATGAAAACATTATTAGATCTATATTCCAAAAAGACTAAAGAAATGAGGAAAGTACCTCATATGTACAAAACTATTTAGAGGTTCTTTTTTTGGGGGGTGGTTATGAAGTAGTCTAGCCATTATCAAAAGCAATTTGGAACTATGCCCCCAAAGTTTCTAACTGTGTGTGTGTGTGTGTATGTGTGTATATATATATATATATACATATATAATTTAAATTAATCGACAGAGGAAAGGCACTAGAACTACAGGGGATTGGGAAAAGTTTCCTATAGAAGGTGGGATTTTAACTTGAACTTTAAGGAAGCAGGAGGCAGAGATTCTTTAATATAGTGAAGGTATCTGAATAAAATGCAAATTCTTTCACCTATCATTACAGA